>NC_084833.1:75195084-75498115 GCF_033115175.1 Lepus europaeus
AGGTCTCCCACGTGGGTGCAGGGGCCCAAGGACTTGGGTCATCTTCTACTGCTTTCCCAAGCCATAGCAGAGAGCTGGATTGGAAGAGGAGCAGCCAGGACTCGAACTGGCACCCATATGGGATGCCGGCTTAACCTACTATGTCACAGTACTGGTCCCATTGTCTCTCTTTAGACATTACCCTATCTTCACACCTTGCCTGCATTTGCTATCTACCCAACCAAAAATGAGTATCCTTATAAGAAGAAATATGATGATTATAAAGTCAACAGAATTATGCACTCACATTTTAATGGAAAATTGTGTGCTTGCATAAAAGCAAGACTGAAAGATTAAAGTTACAAAACAAAATGTTAACAATGAAAAGAAAAAAGGATAATTCCAGGGAAAATGTAGGCAAATGCATGGCAGTTAGATAGAATATATACATTGTAAAAATAACCAAAATCCTTTGTTTTAGACTTTTATATATACTTTCTGTATTTTCTAATTTTCCTAGATTATGAAAAAAATACTTAAACCCAACTCAATACAATGTGACTGTTTAGACTTTAATTTGGCTGGCAGCTTCAGACCTTCCAAAAACAGTATATATAAAATTTTTAAGTGGTAGAAATTTTCTCATTAATATCACTTACTGAATATTAAATGAAGAGAAAGAGTCAACAACAAGATCCTTTAATGCAGTTAATTAAGTAATATGCATATGAATTCAATCTAGTGTCCACATTTCAGTAATTTCCACATGTATAGTTTTATTCCATGCATTATGTTATAGGAAAAAAATAGAGAAGGGTTCTAACTAGAGAACAAAGATAATTTTTTTTTGACAGGCAGAGTGGACAGTGAGAGAGAGACAGAGAGAAAGGTCTTCCTTTTTGCTGTTGGTTCATCCTCCAATGGCCACTGCGGCTGGCGTGCTGTGGCTGGCGCACCACGCTGATCCGAAGCCAGGAGCCAGGTGCTTATCCTGGTCTCCTATGTGGGTGCAGGGCCCAAGGATTTGGGTCATCCTCCACTGCACTCCCGGGCCACAGCAGAGAGCTAGCCTGGAAGAGGGGCAACCGGGACAGAATCCGGCGCCCCGACAGGGACTAGAACCCAGGGTGCCAGCACCGCAGGCGGAGGATTAGCCTATTGAGCTGCAGCGCCGGCAGAGAACAAAGATAATTTTACAGGAAAAAACTAAAGAATAATGTGAAAGCAACTTATAATCAAAACCTAATGGTATAATCTGGATTCTAGATAGTGTCTAATGTCTGGTTTAATAGCCTAAAGCATTTCATCTCAAACTAATTCCACTGGATGACTGCAACATAAACAATCATCTTTTCTGTTTCATTGACATGAGATAGGCATAAACATAAAATGGAAGACTCAGAGGCAGTTCTAAAATAGAGTATCAACCACTATGTGATAGTTATGGCCTAGCTTGGTTGTGTTTTTTTTTTTTTTTAACATAAAAGTATCTATAGTCACCAGCAAGTGCCACCCCTGTAGCTGATCATAGGGCTCACAGGCCAAACTGCAAACAGTGAACTAACAGCAGTTACTAGCTATGTTCAAGTCAATAGGACAGTAGTTGTCTCTTCGTAGGAGTGCAGTAAATGTTCCTTTTTGGATAGTCATTCATTTGAAAGGAGCTGCTGGTGTTACACTGATCTATCCAATCCTTTTCCCATTCATTTTCTCATTTCTGTGGGTCCCTGCCACATACAACACACAAAAAGAATAATTGGCATTCACACTGTCATCTTTAAATGAAGTATTAAATGTATATCTGGATGCCAAACAGGTAAAACATACAGAGGTATCCAAACACTCTATAAAGTATAACCTAAAATGTGCATTTAGATAGAGATCCATTGGGTGGTCCTGTGTTCTGAAAAAAAGAAAGAATAAAAAGTAATTTGGGCTCAAGTGAGAAGAATTTTGAGTTTTTTTATGCATAATATTTCAAGCTTTATATCTGAGAAGATTAGAGATTTGTTAATAGCATATTAACATGCTGCCTAACTCACGAGTCAAGTCTTGTAGGTGTAGACCATTATTATAATTATCATAGTTAATAATTAGTATAATAAACATTTGTGTAGTACTGTACATTACCAAAGTGCTTTACAATATTCTGGACTATTATTCTGCAGATTCTAAGTCAGATAAAGCCACAAGCAGTTTTTTATTCACTGATGAGAATGAAATTTGACTGTTTTGTGGAATCTACATAGAAAGTATCAGATAAACTAAAAGTTTAAATATTTGGTGTGAATTTCAATTAAGATATACAACTGAGTAATTTATCTAGGAGCATAATGAAGTTGTTTATGCTAAAAATTAAACTTGTAAAATAGTGTTATTTTGTCCTAATTTTTTCATGTAGCTATGTAATACAACAGAAATTGATAGCTTATATCAGTGTTTCCACAACTTTTCTGGTGATATGAATCAGAAGGAGTGTGTTTATTAAAAATGCAGTTCCTTAGCTTCCAAATCTTGGCATTTCTGATTCATCAGGTCTGGTATAAAAACAAGAAAATTGTGTTTTTAATTTATGTCGTAAGAAATTCTTACTATCAGGGACACTCAGGAAATAGTGTTTCTGTGATTTAAAATACAACTTCTGGATCTCATGGAACTTGTAACATACGAATTTTACTTGTATTACCAATTTGTCATCCACTGGGCTTAAGAATTTCAACATCTGTTTGGATCTTCATGACATTCCATAAGGCAGACAGTGCTCAAACTCCGAAGGGTGAATAACTAGATCAATGGAAAGAAAAGTTGAGTAACTAGACCAAGAATGGAAAGCCAGGTTTATTTGGCTCCAAAAGCTTTATCCAATTAGTATACTGACTGTAGTTTTTCTTCTATACATTGCCAAATCTTGCAGAAGAGAAAGGTAGAGAAGAGGGAAAGAAGGATAAAGAAGTCTAGTAAGTGTACTCTTACTGTTTCTTTTCAAGACGTTAGTAAATATGGCCGGCGCTGTGGCTTAACAGGCTAACCCTCCACCTTGCGGCACCAGCACACCGGGTTCTAGTCCCGGTTGGGGCGCCGGATTCTGTCCCGGTGGCCCCTCTTCCAGGCCAGCTCTTTGCTATGGCCCTGGAAGGCAGTGGAGGATGGCCCAAGTCCTTGCGCCCTGCACCCTCATGGGAGACCAAGAGAAGCACCTGGCTCCTGGCTTCGGATCAGCACGATGCGCCAGCCGCAGTGGCCATTGGAGGGTGAACCAACGGCAAAAAGGAAGACCTTTCTCTCTCTCTCTCTCTCTCTCTCTCTCATTATCCACTCTGCCTGTCAAAAAAAAAGAAGAAGAAGTTAGTAAATATGTATAGTAAGTTAAAAAAATCTACTTTAAAATTTTCCAGTTGAGATGTAAAGTTGTTAAAAAGTATTATGTAGATATGCCAGGGGAAGATCAAAGAGAGTATATGGTCATAAGATAGATGTAAGATTATAGTTAATTTCTATGTTAGTGTTGAAGTAGATGTTATTTTGTTAGGAAGAGCCCCTTTTGGTTGTGTAAAGAGGAAGTAGTAAATAGGTCATGATACTTGAGGGAATCTGGTGTATTTTCTCTTTCAGGCTAGCAAAGGAAACTCTAAAGAGAGCATTCCTTTCTGGTAATCTAGACCAAGGGACACAAAGACAAAGGCAGTGTTCGGTACAGTATGTCATCTAGCCTCTTATTCTGCCTTGATGCTGAGAAGGAAGATTCTTCAAAGTCTCTTGATGAGTAAGCCTAGCTGTAAGAATCCAGTTGTTTTGTCTAACTGCAAGAAATAGTTCACAGAGTTGAACTTACTTTTCCAGAGTACAGCTGAGTTGAGCTAGCTTATGTGAAGAACCCAAACTCTAAGGTTACTTGGGAAGATCCTACAAACAAAACCTTCATGTCTTTGATGCAGTAACAAGCTAGACAGTCTGATAAGAAATGAGACATATGTCAGTGAGTTGCTATTGATATTAATGCCCTGCATCCTTTTAGTTTGTGTTATTGCTCTGAATATAGACAATGGTGATTACTTTTCGGTTTCATTAGAGGACGTGGCTGCTTCCTTAACTTTCAAAATAATTCCTCCTTGTTTCTTGGTATTAGTGTGTCCTAATATTTCTGCTCTACTTCCATGAGGCGGAATGGTCTTGGAAATAGATTAGTGTGTGTATCAGGTGGAGTTGTGTGAGATTTATAGAGACCATAGTTTGGTAATGAATTTAGCTCGGGGAGCTTCCAGAATGTAACAGATCTATCATCCAGTAAGAGAACAGTTACAGGAATAAATCTCCATCATGAGAAAGCCACTCTAAAAGAATTTGATGGGGTGGGGGGTTGCTGGCGATGTGGCATACCAGGTTAAGCCACCACCTGCAGCACTAGCATCTGTATGGGCTCCACTTTGAGTCCCAGCAGCTCCACTTCTGATCCAGCTCTTTGCTAATGGGCCTGGGAAAGCAGGGGAAAATGGTCCAAGTGTTTGGACTCCAGTACCTAAATGGGAGGCCTGGAAGAAACTCCTGACTTCTGGCTTCAGCCTGGCCCAGCCCTGGCTGTTGCGGCCATCTGGGGAGTGAACCAGCAGATAAAAGATCTCATTCTCGGTCTCGGTCTCTGTCTCTCTCTCTCTCTCTCTCTCTCTCTCTAACCCTGCCTTTCAACTAAACAAAAGAAATCTTAAAAGAAATCTTATGGGCCTGGCTATAAAGCAACAAAAATCACAGTATGCCAATCCTTCTTATGTAGATTGGATACATCAGAAAATACTAAATGAATTTCCTGTTAAAAAACTAAATAATATCTCAAAAGAGGTGTTTAAATAGCTGGGGGAAGTGGTTTTCAATCCATTTTGAAGCACAATTTGCATATGAGGGGGAATTCTGGTGACTATAAATCATTCTTGGTCCTAAAGCAATAATATATGCCTACAGTTTTGTTATCCTTGACTGCACTGGGTGATCTCTGGTCTTTGGGCTACTGGCCACTAACTTGATTTATTTTACTCCCAGATACTATTGTTCTCATCACTACCACAGTAGCCCAAGGAAAGTTTTCCTCTAGTGGGTTGATTTGACTATCAGTGCCATTGGAAGAAAGGCAGAAAGTCAGTAGAAATTGAGAGTGTAGACAGTGGCTTAACAGTCACTTCATATTTCAAAGGACAGTGCCGAGTGGAAATAATACTTGAACTCCACAGTGAACTGCAGGGTATGAGTAGAATTATTTACCTCATGATCACCACCTTGTCTCTTTCTTGCTTTTTTGCTTTCATTTTCTTTTCCCACTCTTTCTCTGCCCAGTTTTCTGTTTCTTTATATGTATATGTCTTTCTTTCTTTCTTTTTTGCATATCTATCTCTTTTTTTTTCTCCTGTCTCTTTCTCCCCTCATAATCAATTATTCTTTTCCCTCCTTGTCTCTTTCTTTGATTTTCTTTTTCTTTTTTTTTATTTTTTATTTTTATTTTTTTGACAGGCAGAGTGGACAGTGAGAGAGAAAGACAGAGAAAAAGCTCTTCCTTTTGCCGTTGGTTCACCCCCCAATGGCCACCGCAGCCAGCATGCTGCGGCTGGCGCACCGTGCTAATCCGGAGCCAGGAGCCAGGTGCTTCTCCTGGTCTCCCATGTGGGTGCAGGGCCCAAGGACTTGGGCCATCCTCCACTGCACTCCCGGGCCACAGCAGAGAGCTGGCCTGGAAGAGGGGCAACCGGGACAGAATCCGGCGCTCTGACTGGGACTAGAACCCAGTGTGCCAGTGCCACAGGCGCCGGCCCTTTGATTTTCTTTTGCTTCTTTTCCTCACTCACCTCCACACTTACCCCATTTCTTGACATCATGGCATGGAATTTTAAAAAGGAACATTTTATATATTCATATTTGTAGAAGATAATTTTATGTTTGTAGTTCTTAACTTTAAAGGCATATAATTAAAATTTGTAGCTCTCTTCCTTAAAAGAAAATTTATACAACAAAACCATCTTAATTATTTTTACTTCTGAAAGCATTTTAATTTTTATGTGTAGGCCAGTGGTCCTTAATAGACAAAATATTCCCTAACGAAGGCTACCTATTTGATACTTTGTAAATTTAAGAGTTGTGAATTGTAACTTCACAATAAATATTTAACAACTCATTTATGGGCATGGTTTCTTCTATGTCCTGTTTTTGGTGAGGTTGTAAGGAACCTGAATGCTTAAAATAAGAATGTCGAAGAAAAAGCCAATTCTCCAAGGAGGAAAAAAACTGTTACAAAAAGTGGTATAATTCTTCAAGGCATTTGCTGCTCTACTGCCTTGATAATTTGCATGCCTTTAGGTCAGGGGCAAAACCAATTGTTGCACATATTACAGCTATAAATCTATGTACCAGAATCTGCAGTAGAGGTAGCATATGTCTAGCAAATATTTCCCAAATGGATTCTATTACTTCTTCTTGGAATGCTATATTCTATCTATATACCACATAGAAGATGTAGTTGGAAATATTTTTTGGCCAAATATAACTCTGTTCTGGGAACTACTTTTTTTATTAACCACATGTTTCTAGAGACATCTTAGAATGTAGTATAGGAATGTCCACTGTGGTTCTCCGAGCCCAGTAATAAGCTCTCAGGAAAAACTTGCAAATTAGCCACCAAGATGTTTGGATTGGCATGAGTCACTGCTTCTTTTCTTGCAGATCCCTAACCTAGCCACCTAGCTGGATGTGTAGTATGAGATAGACAATGGAAGTGTCTTGTAATAGTCAAGCAAGTTGGCCTTTTAAGACATCCCTGCATGATTGTCCCATTGGTCTATAACAGTTAACACATCCAAACCTAAACCCAACTATGAAAACATTTATTTTATATGCCCTCTTTCCAGTATCAGTAAACAGTATCACCATACTCCTAGGAATTAAAGTCAAAACCTAGAACTCAGTCTGGTTTCCTTTTTCCTTTGATCCCAAATTCCAATTCATTAACAAATCCTAAAAGCTATTCCTCAAAAATAAATTCATATTTTCAACATCATCACTGTTAACATCCTACTCCAAGCTGCCATTATCATTCGCTTGAACTACTGCAAAATACTCCTAACAGTTTTCACTGTTGCTCCTCAACACTCCATCCTCTATCCAGCAGATAGTCATCTTTTAGAAACATAAATCAGGGGCCGGCGCTGTGGCTCAGTGGGTTAACGCCCTGGCCTGAAGCGCTGGCATCCCATATGGGGGCCGGTTCAAGACCCGGCTGCTCCACTTTCCATCCAACTCTCTGCTATGGCCTGGAAAAACAGTAGAAGATGGCCCAAGTCCTTGGGCCCCCGCACCCACGTGGGAAACCTGGAAGAAGCTCCTGGCTCCTGGCTTCGGATAGGCGCAGCTCCGGCCATTGTGGCTAATTGGGGAGTAAACCATCAGATGGAAGACCTCTCTCTCTCTCTCTCTGCCTCTCCTCTCTCTCTGTATAACTGATTTTCAAATAAATAAATAAATCTTTAAAAAAAAAAAGAAACATAAATCAGCCCATATTTTTGCTTGCTTAGTCTAACCTTTTCTATGATCTCCTATTATAACTAGAACATGACCATCAATATTTACATATCCTGTAAGACCCCGTAGGATCTAGCCTCTGCCTGTCTCTACATTCTCACCTTCTACCTCTCACTCCTTTGTTTAATTCACTCCAAGCATGTTCTGTTTTTATCCTGTCACATAAACCTATATGCCAACCTGCCTTGCACTGCAAGTCTTTGGATTTCTGTTTCTTGTATATAATGGCTTTCCCCAAGCTTTCTCATATCTGTCTCCTCATGATACAAGCCTCAGTTCAGTTATCACCTCCTCAGAGGAGACTTCCCATCTTCTCTCCTCTCCCTACTCATTAGATTTTTTAAAAAATGAGACATGCTTTTTAAAATTATATACATCTATTCACTTTTAATTTTTTTAATTAAGATAAAAATAAATATATAAATAGATCAGACAGCCTCTCAAGTTCACTATTATACTCCTTTGTTTTGTTTTCTTCATTGAAGTCATCTTTATCTCAAATGATTTTTTTTGACAGGCAGAGTTAGACAGTGAGAGAGAGGGGGACAGAGAGAAAGGTCTTCCCTTTTTCTGTTGGTTCACCCCCAAAATGGCCGCCACGGCTTTTGTGCTGCACCAATCTGAAGCCAGGAGACAGGTGCTTCCTCCTGGTCTCCCATGCGGGTACAGAGCCCAAGCATTTGGGCCATCCTCCACTGCCCTTCCAGGCCACAGCAGAGAGCTGAACTGGAAGAGGAGCAACTAGGACAGAATCCAGTGCCCCAACCGGGACTAGAACCCGGGGTGCCGGCACCACAGGCTGAGGATTAGCCAAGCAAGCCACGGCACTGGCCTCAAATGATTTTTTTAAAAGACTTAATTAATTGAAAGAGTTACAGAGAGAGGTAGAGACAGAGAAAGAGGTCTTGCATCTGCTGGTTCACTCCCCAGATGGCCACAATGGCCAGAGCTGCACCCATCTGAAGCCAGGAGCCAGGAGCTTCTTCCTGGTCTCCCACATGGGTACAGGGGCCCAAGGACTTGTTCTATCCTCTACTGCTATCCCAGGCCATAGCAGAGAGCTGGATTGGAAGAGGAGCAGCCGGGACTAGAACCGGCACCCATATAGGATGCCAGCACTTCAGGCCAGGGCTTTAACCCACTGCACCACAGCGCCAGCCCTCTCAAGTGATTTTTTAATTCATATGTTTGCCTGTTTATTATGTGTTTCCCACTGCAAGATAAGCTATAGGAGAGTGGGGGATTTGTTTCAATGACTATGTGACTGCCATGATAATAAGTGTATCCTAACACTGCAGACTCTAAATAAATATTTGTAAATTAGTAGATTTCACTTATCTAAGAGACAAATAGTGTCCTTTTGTCTAAGAATGTTCATAAGCATTCACTTGAAAAGAGTGTTCTAAGGAAATATTTTGTTCAATTTGAGTTTTGTTTGCATGTTAAGATACTATGGCCAGTATCCATGCACATGGGGTGAATCCTTGATACAAATGAGAAATTATCAACATTCATATAGAACCTATAAAAAGATTGGCAAATAGATTCTCTTCTGTGTCCATTTCAACATGTCAGGAGGAATGTTCACCTCAAAATTAATGTTTACTTGGTCCTGAAAGCTAATACCTGAGTTCTGCTTTTTAGGCAGAGGGAACTCTGTGGAATTACTGATGCTGCCAGTGAAGCTAGAATATGAGAATTCTGTAGTATGGTTTGCAGCATAGTGAGAATGGAAAAATAAAGAGATAAGAATAAATGCCTAGAAACTCCAAATGGGATCCATGATGATGAGAAAGCAGTTAAGGCAAGTGATTTTGAATTAGGTCTTTGAAAAATAATAGTGATTGTTGATTGAGTGCCTACTACATGCCAGTCTATTGTCTATATAATCTTTACAGAAATTTCTTTAAAAAAAGATTTATTTATTTGTTTGTTTGTTATTTAATTGAGAGGTAGAGTTACAGACAATGAGATGGAGAGACAGAGAGAAAGGTATTCCATTTGCTGATTCACTCCCCAAATGGCCACAACAGCCTGAGCTGCGCTGATCTGAAGCCAGGAGCCAGGAGCTTCTTCCAGGTCTTCTTCTTGGGTGCAGGGGCCCAAGTGCTTGGGCCATCTTCTACTGCTTTCCTAGGCCATAGCAGAGAGCTGGATTGGAAGAGGAGCAGCCAGGACTCAAACCAGCACCCATATGGGATGCGGGTGCCACAGGTGGAATATTAACCTACTGTGTCACAGTGCTGGCCCCACAGAAATTTCTAAGGTAGATAAAATTTCCCATTTTACAAATGAGTAAGTGGAAACTCAGAAGATTAGATGACTTGCCAAAGCCATATGTAAAAAGTAGAGCAATGATTTAAACTAGATTTCTCAAATCCCAGTGCTGACATGCTTTACACTGCAGTACACTGGTTTCCTTTGTAATTGAGCATTCCATTTATTTCTGTAGTTCCTGGCATCAGTTTTAGGGCTTGGCCCAGCATCCTCATGGAATCATGTCTAGCTGGACAGCAGAAGCATCTGCTGCCAGGAAAGGGGCAACCTAAGAAAAACGTCCAAGACAGATCAGGTCCAAGGTTTGCTGACTAAGCAATTTTCACATCTCAAGTCCACGTTTCATCCTCCTCTCTTTCTTTCCCGGTGTCCCTGTGTAGCTTACCTTTACTCCTGTCCATTGGGGTGGGCATCTGCCAAATGCTAAAAACAAAGGTACTCTGGCCATGGGGAAAAAGCAGCTCAGCAAAATCACTGTTGGGAGCTTGACCAAGCTTAGGTGATGTGATCTGAAGAGCTGAAGTGTGCAGCCCACAGGGAGAAAGAATTGGGCTAAATGCAAAATCAAAGAGGAGGATAAGCATAAGAGGAAAATCCTCTTGATGGAGATGAATTAGTTAAGGGTCTAATTCCCCAACTGAAGAGATTTAGTTCCATTTCCTGAGCCTCTCTGAGCAGAAACTATACTATAGAGGACAAGTATGTTTGGGTGGGTGGGTGGGGGATCAATGATTAATAGGTGCTTTCCACTAAGTTTTATGAAGATGAATGAAGCACTTTTGATTGAAGGAAGAACTTAAAGTATTAAAAATAGAATGATGGGGCAAAGGCACTGCAAAAAAAAAAAAAAAGAGGCATGTGGCTGGTGACCCTCATACTGAATGAGGAAAATAATTTCTTCCAACTGGGAGATGCAGAGTTGGTCAGCTTAGAGTTTTGAATTCAGAATTCAGGATCTGCTACTCATCAACAGAATGAACTGGAGCAAACTGTTTAGCCTTTCTAAGCTACAAAAATAGAAGAAATACTCTATAGGTTATTTTTCTATAGGTTATAAAATAGAGATAACACCCATTGCAAATGGTTCTTGTAAAGATTAAATGAGATAACTCAGGTAAAAAGAGTGTCTAGCATGTAGTAAGTAATTATTAATTATGCATGGCCCCACACAGAGGGAGAAATATATCTGAGTCATTGTTACTAGGGTTACAATAAGGGGGCAATTCTTTAAACTTAAAATCCTTGGTTTAATTATTTGCTCTGTTAATACCTCATATCCTCTCTACTGACTTGGCTTTCAGCTCAGAGGAAAGATGAAACCCAAATATGACAGATATCAACTCTATTCCTAGGCAAGCTTGCCAAAGAGCAGATCAACCCATATTTTTACTCTGAGTCATTCTGAAGATAAAGCCATCTCCCCACAAAGAAGTGTGTTGTGCACAGGAGATAATGCTAATGACACTACATTTACTTTGTCTTTTACAGTTTACAAAGCATTCTTACATGGAAAGGGCTACCATCTTCATGTAAAGATGAGGAAACAGGCCGGCGCCGTGGTTCAACAGGCTAATCCTCCGCCTTGCGGCGCCGGCACACCGGGTTCTAGTCCCGGTCGGGGCACCGATCCTGTCCCGGTTGCCCCTCTTCCAGGCCAGCTCTCTGCTGTGGCTAGGGAGTGCAGTGGAGGATGGCCCAAGTCCTTGGGTCCTGCACCCCATGGGAGACCAGGAGAAGCACCTGGCTCCTGCCATCGGAACAGCGCGGTGCGCCGGCCGCAGCGCGCTACCGCGGCGGCCAGGAAGACCTTTCTCTCTGTCTCTCTCTCTCACTGTCTACTCTGCCTGTCAAAAAAAAAAAAAAAAAAATTAAAAAAAAAAAAAAAAAGATGAGGAAACAGATTCAAACAGGTGAAGCAACTCAATTAAAGTGACACAGATATTTGGTTGATGGAATAGAGATCCATCCCCAGCTCCTCTGACTCCTAGTCTGAGGCTTATTTATACCATAAGATGCTATAAGGACACAAACAAGTAGCAAATTAGAAAGCTAGTTGCTTTCAAACATAAAAACATTGAATTTGAGAATAGGAAGGAACTAACTTTTTTTTAATACAAAACTTTTATTTAATAAATATAAATTTCAAAAGTACAACTTTTGGATTAGAGCGGTTTTCCCCCCATAACCACCCTCCCACCCGCAAACCATCCCATCTCCTACTCTGTCTCCCATCCCATTCATCATTAAGATTCACTTTTAATTATCTTTATATACAGAAGATCAAATCTATACTGAGTAAAGATTTCAACAGTTTGCGCCTACACAGACACACAAAATATAAAATACTGTTTGAAGATTTGTTTTACTGTTAATTCTCATAGAACAACACAGTTAAGGACAGAGGTCCTACATGAGGACCAAGTACCCAGTGACTTCTGTTGTTGATTTAATAATTGACACTCTTATTTATGATATCAATAATCACCCGTAGCTCTTGTCATGAGCTGCCAAGGCTATGGAAGCCTCTTGAGTTCACAAACTCCGACCTTAATTAGACAAGGCCATAATCAAAGTGGAAGTTCTCCCTTCAGAGAAAGGTACCTCCTTCTTTGATGGCCCCTAGGAAGGAACTTTCAAGATAACCTAATATAATGGTATGTAGGCTAAGCAGGAGATGTAATAGTATGCAGCTCAGTTTTTTAGCAATCTATAACATTAAAATGTTCTTTAAATAAATGTTTATAACATTAGGACTTTCCTTTAAAAAGAAAAAGTAAGTTTGAAATACTTCCTTTAGTTCAATTGTCTTATTCCTTCAAAAAGGATCTTGATACCCAAATTGGTTAAGTAACTTGTCCAAATTTCATAAACAGAGGTAATACTTGGTCTGTCACCTGCACATTTAATAAGCATTTCATCTAGTGTCCTCATTCTCTAAATATATCCCTTTACTAATCTCAAACAAGTCATTTACTTGTGACAATCAAAATTCATCAAGGAAAAATGAGCTCTGGCATTATTCTTCCCTGACATTCACTATGTGATCTTGAATCAACCAACTGATTTCTGAATCCTCTGTTTTTCCATCAGCAAAATGGAGAAGATATTTCTTATTTAGGCAACTTTCATTGGGTTTGTTGTGAATATAAAAGAAAGGAACTTGTTAATGTTTATTTGTTTTTTTTTTTTTAAGATTTATTTATTTATCAGAAAGGCAGAATTACAGAGGGGCAGAGAGAGAGAGAGAGAGAGAAGTCTTCATCTGCTGGTTCACTCCCCAGATGGCCACAATGGCCAGAACTGGGCCAATCTGAAGCCAGGAGCCTGGAACTTCTTCCCTGTCTCCCACGAAGGTGCAGGGGCCCAAGGACTTGGGCCATCTTCTACTACTTTCCCAGGTTATGGCAGAGAGCTGGATTGGAAGAGGAGCAGCTGGGACTAGAACTGGCGTCCATATGGGATGTCAGCGCTCCAGGCCAGGACTTTAACCCACTGCGCCACAGCGCCGTCCCCGAAAAGTAAACCTTTTAGGCTATGTACTTTTTATTCCTGACAAGTTGTAGATGTAGCAATCACACAGACAGTTCTATCACATCTGGGGAGCTCAGAGCCAGGTACAATTAACAGAATCTGTGAACTGGTGACACAGGAGCTCTCCCATCTAACTGGCAGTTTCTCCTACTTCAACAAGAAAAATGTGAGCATTTTAAAAATTTTATAAAAATGAAATTAAAGCAAATTTGTTTTGGTACAAAATGCAGAAAAAAATTGTGCATGTTTTTGAAACACACACACACACACACACAGAACAAAGAGAAGGAGTCAGAGATTTCTGGCTCAGTCCTCAAATGCCTGCAACAGCTGAGCTGGGCCAGGCTGAAGTCAGGATCTGGTAACTCAATCCAGGTCTTTCATGTGGGTAGCAGGGATGCAACCACCAGAACTGTTACTTGCTGCTTCCCTAATTATGCATTAGCAGGAAAGTGGAATCAAAAGTGGAGCTGGCACTTCAACCCAGACATTCCAATACGAAATGTAGGCATTCCAAGTGATGTCTTAACCACTATGTCAAATACCTTCTCTGCAAAAAATTTTTGAAATCCATGCTTAGTTTTATTATAATACACATTTTCTATAAACTTTTGGAAGATCACTCATATGTAGATTTCAATTTTTTTGCACCAAAATAAACTTACCGTTTAATCTTACTTTTCTGTGAATATTTTGAAGTCCTTTCATACTAAGCAAATATTATAGACTATCAGGCTGATTTTGAAAATCTCCTGATTTTCTTGTGACCTTGGCCAAGTTCTTAATCTCTGAGTTTCAGTTTCCTCATTTATCTTGCCTACACTTTGTACCTCATAGGGTTGCAAAGGATTAAAAAAGAGAAATCAGGGAGACATATTTTTAAAATTGTGAAGTGTCTTCTAACTAAAGGGATTGTTATTTTTGAATGTATAAAATACTACTATTAAGTATGCATTTCAACTAAATCTGTTCAATTTGATAGAAATACCCACGTGTAAGATCAAATGCTCAAGTGGAATAGAGGTAATATTTTAATTTATGCTAGTCTCTGTAAAAAAAAAAAAAAGTAAAAAGTGGCAATACTAAGCAAGGCAGAGTTAGAACCAGGGAGCCAGGTACCTTCCTAACTTGGCATTATCATAAAATAAGAAATACATCCGCATGTTCATTTGAGAATATTTTACATCTAAAAATAATAAGTTTAAAACTTCCTTAACAAAATTCTATTCTTTTTAATTTTCTAACTACATCTTTTAGGAAACAGCATTGCTATGCTTGATGCTTTTAAAAGTCTGGACCTGCTTTCTCTTATGTAGACAGTCCAGCTTCAGAAGCCAACCCGTATTTTAAGACTGCAGTGTTTACTAATGGATGTCTGGCTAGAAACAGTGTTGGCATAATCCTTGGCAGAAGCATTTACTCTCACTAATGGTGTGGAACAAGGCTGCATAATGCTGTGGAACAAGACTGTCATGTTTTGCAATGGAACCAGAAATAAGCACTCCTAAAGTCCTGGGATTTTCCTACAAGAGGCATTATATCACAACTGGTTCAAACATTCCCAAAATCTGTGCCCCAGCCATTCATTTCATTTAGGACCTTCTTTATGAAAAAGACTTCATAAACTACATGGATATTAGATTGTATTGCAGAACATCTGTGGGATGTAAAGACAGTATATACCATACCATCCCAGGCCAGGAAAAATCTATCAAACAGATCCTTGAAAACAGCACCAAGGATTTTTTTTTTACATACCTTAATGTAAAAGGATAGTCAACATATTCCTTGCCCTCCTGCCAGCCCCAGGAAAGCTGTTGCCAGTTATGCATTATCATTTTCTTTCTTAGCTGTATGTGAGACCAGAAGCATCAGAAGTTACTCATCTATAAAGAAGAATGACAATGACATTCATTGTGGCTGCCTGGGCATTGTTACTGTATTGCTCTTGTGGAGGAGAGTAATTTCTGCCTAATAAAAGAGATAGATTCCAAACTTAGATACATGGGAAAGCATTTGATATTTAATAGAATTCAAGTCATGCACATAGTCCTAGAAAAATTATAATTAATAAGGAGCTAGGCAAGAAAAAATGAATAACAGCAAGCCTTTAAAATGAAATCCTTAGAATAAAGTATAGCTGTGATTATTATAATAGTATTACTCAGGATTAAAGATATCAAGATAGTGTCATTGGATTTCTTTTTCTTGTACCTAGTTTCTATACCTTTGAGGAATCTTTGTTTTATTTTCTGAAATGGAATGCTGCTTCAAAGATTTTAGTAGTAAACCATAAATAAGGACACTAAAAAGCATTAATTTTTGCATATTACTATTAAATGACATCTTATCCATATTAATAGTTTAACTACAACCTTTGGCAAATACTCTGAAGATTCATCTACTTTAGAAACATACAGGTGCCAGGGCTGATGCTATGGTGTAGCAGATAAAGCTGCCACCTGCAGTGCTGGCATCCCATATGGGTGCCAGTTCTAGTCTTGGCTGCTCCACTTTCGATCCAGCTCTTTGCTATGGCCTGGGAAAGCAGTAGAAGATGGCCCAAGTCCTTGGGCCCCTGCACCCACGTGGGAAACCTGGAAGAAACTCCTGGCTCTTGGCTTCAGATTGGCCCAGCTCCAGCCATTGCGACCATTTAGGGAGTGAAACAGTGGATGGAAGACTTCTCTCTGCCTCTGCCTCTCTCAAACTCTGCCTTTCAAATAAATAAAATAAATCTTAAAAATAAAAGAAAAAGGAAACATCCTGAAACCAAATATTATGGTAATTTCAAATGGATTAGAACTTGGATTTGGGGTAAGAAAAGGTCCTTTGTCCCTCCCTACTTCCCTCCCCTTTTTCTTTTCTTTTCCCAATCTATGGCCTTTAGGTGCTTCTTATCTGTATCTGTGGAAGGGGGTCGGGAAACAAAGGGCCAACCTACTGGTATGGTGGCATTCTAACCAAGAGATGTATCTGCAAGGTGAGATACTGTAGGGGCTGCTGCTGCTGTACACCCTCCATCAAGAGTTGATGCAGATGGAGTCAAAGATTAGCCCTTTAATCTTTAACATTGTCAAAGTTAATATATACCCTTTACTTTTCAACCATGTCAATGTTCATATAAGCCTTTTAATTTTTAACATTTTCAAAGTTAATATAAACCATATTAATCCTTCTCAGCTGATGGAACACAGGAGTGATCACTATGAACTAGTTGTATCAGTTGTTTTCCCAGTCTGTAGCCAGTACATTTTTTGGTTTGATATTGTCAACAGCCATAGAGATAACTACCCTTAGTTATAGCAGTTTTTAAATAGAAAATAATATCCATCACAGTACTTTTTTTTACTCTTTAGGCCATGGCTCACCCCTTCAGAGTTCCTTCCCAAGTGCCTCTGCCATCTCTCCATCTTCTCCATGCTGCTGCTCCCTCCCCTTTGGGTTTTATTCCCTAGATTTGCATCAGCTCCTTTTTTCATTCTTCCAAGTGAACGCAAGCTATTATGTACAATAGGCTTTATCAGCTGGCACCAAGGCTCACTAGGCTAATCCTACGCCTGCGGCGCCAGCACACTGGGTTCTTGTCCCGGATGGGGTGCTGGATTCTGTCCCGGTTGCCCCTCTTCCAGGCCAGCTCTCTGCTGTGGCCCGGGAAGGCAGTGGAGGATGGCCCAAGTGCTTGGGCCTTGCACCCGCATGGGAGACCAGGAGAAGCACCTGGCTCCTGGCTTTGGATCAGCGCGGTGCGCCGGCCTCAGTGCTCCGCCAGAGCTGCCACTGGGGGTTGAACCAATGGTAAAGGAAGACCTTTCTCTCTGTCTCTCTCACTGTCCACTCTGCCTGTCAAAAAATAATAATAATAAGTAAATAAAATAGGCTTTATCAAATGCAGTAGTTTCCTGGGGCTGTCTTAATAAAGTACCACAAACTGAGTGGCCTAAAAAAAATTACTTGTCTCGCAGCTCTGGAGGCTGGAAGTCTGGGATCAGCCAGGAGCAGGGTTGTTCCTTCTGAGTGCTCTGAGGCAAGGTCTGTTCCTCAGCTGGTAGATGATTGTATTCTACTTGGTCCCTTAACACCATCTTCCCTTTATAAGTGTTTCTGTATTCAAACTGCCCTACTTATAAGGATACCAATTTCATATTGGATTAGGGCCCATTATAATGGCTGCATTGTACCTAGATTACTTCTGTAAAGACCCTATCTCCAGATAAGGTCATATTTTGAGGTACTAAGACTTAATGACCCCTAAATATGCTTTTTCAGTGGACACAATAACACTAAGACTGAGAGAAACACAACACTGAAAATAAGAAATCAAACAGAATCTCAAGTGTCATTGCTATGGAATCCAATGGCAATACCTAGAACAGGGACTAATTGTCTTCTTCCTTCCATCTGCTACCATGTTTCTGGGCTCAGCTCATTCTCCTGGATAACAATTTGAGTAGGCACATCCCTCTATCCATGTGATGATTATTTTTGTGTGTCAACTCAACTGAGCCATAGGGTGCCCAGATTATTTTGTGAAGCATTATTCTGGGTATTGCTTTTTTATTTTAAGATTTATTTATTTATTTGAAAGGCAGAGTTACATTAAGGCAGAGAGAGAGAGAGAGAGAGAGAGAGAGAGAGATCTTCCATCCATTGGTTAACTCCCTAAATAGCCACAATGGTTGAAGCTGGGCTGATCTGAAGACAGGATCCAGGATCCAGGAACTTCTCCCTTCCCCCACCCCCAGCAGGTCTCCCACATGGGTGCAGGGGCCCAAGGAATTTTTTTTAACTTTTATTTAATGCATATAAATTTCCAAAGTACAGCTTATGGATTACAATGGCTCCCCCCCCATAACTTCCCTCCCACCCGCAACCCTCCCCTTTCCCGCTCCCTCTCGCCTTCCATTCACATCAAGATTCATTTTCAATTCTCTTTATATACAGAAGATCAGTTTAGTATATATTAAGTAAAGATTTCAGCAGTTTGCACCCACATAGAAACACAAAGTGAAAAATACTGTTGGAGTACTAGTTATAGCATTAAATAACAGTGTACAGCACATTAAAGACAGAGATCCTACATGATATTTTTAAAAAATTAATTAATTTTCTATGCAATTTCCAATTTAACACCAAGTTTTTTTTTCATTTTCAATTATCTTTATATACAGAAGATCGATTCAGTATATACTAAGTAAAGATTTCATCAGTTTGCACCCACACAGAAACACAAAGTTTTTATACTTTGTGTATAGTACTGTTTTAGTACTAGTTATAGCATCACTTCACATTGGACAACACATTAAGGTCAGATCCTACATGAGACGTAAGTACACAGTGACTCCTGTTGTTGATTTAACAATTTGACACTCTTGTTTATGGCGTCAGTAATCTCCCTAGGCTGTAGTCATGAGTTGCCAAGGCTATGGAAGCCTTTAGGGTTCGCCGACTTTGATCTTATTCTGATAGGGTCATAGTCAAAGTGGAAGTTCTCTCCTCCCTTCAGAGAAAGGTACCTCCTTCTTTGATGGGGCCCAAGGAATTTGACCATCTTCCACTGCTTTCCCAGGTGCATTATCAGGGAATTGGATGGGAAGCGGAGCAGCTAGGATTTGAATCAGCGCCCATATAGGATTCTGGCACTGCAGGCTGGGGCTTTAACCCACTGCGCCACAGAGCCAGCCCCTATTTTAGGTATTTCTGAGAGTGTTTTCTTGGAGATTAATATTTAAATCAGTAGCCTGAGTAAAGCAGATTGCCTTCCATTATGTTGTTGGGACATATCCAATCAGTTGAAGGCCTGAATAGAACAAAAGGCTGACTTTTCTTTGAGTAAGAGAGAATTTCTGTTTGACAGTCTTCAAACCAGAACATCATCTCTTTCTGGCTCCACAGTAGCTTCCAGTGTTAGGAATCAAACTTGCATTATCACCTGTGCAGATTTCATAATTGCATGAGTTACTTATAACAAAAAATTTAATTAATTAATTAACTTGTTTGTTTGAGAGGCAGAGAAAAGAAACCGAAAGAGGCAGGGGGAGAGAGGGCCCCTATCCACTGGTTCACACCCCAAACTCTACCTCAGGAGCTGGGAACTCAATTGAAGTCTCTCTGTATGAGTGACAGGAATCGAGTTACTTGAACCATCCCTGCTGTCTTCTATGGTCCACGTTAGCAGGAAGATGCAGTCAGGAGCCAGAGCTGGGTATTAAACCCAGGCACTCTGGCCGGCGCCGCGGCTCACTAGGCTAATCCTCCGCCTTGCAGCGCCGGCACACCGGGTTCTAGTCCCGGTCGGGGCACCGATCCTGTCCCGGTTGCCCCTCTTCCAGGCCAGCTCTCTGCTGTGGCTAGGGAGTGCAGTGGAGGATGGCCCAAGTCCTTGGGTCCTGCACCCCATGGGAGACCAGGAGAAGCACCTGGCTCCTGCCATCGGAACAGCGCGGTGCGCCGGCCGCAGTGCGCTACCGCGGCGGCCATTGGAGGGTGAACCAATGGCAAAAGGAAGACCTTTCTCTCTGCTCTCTCTCTCACTGTCCACTCTGCCTGTCAAAAAAAAAAAAAAACAAAAACAAAAACAAAAAAAAAACCAAAAAAAAAAAAAAACCAGGCACTCTGACGTGGAATATAGGCATCTTAATTGCTATCTTAACAACTAGGAAAATGCTATCCCCAATTCCTTGTAATAAATAATCTCTCTCTCTCTCTCTGTCTCTTTCTCCCCCTAATACACTTTTAAAAAAAAGTTTTATTTATTTATTTGAAAGTCAGAGTTACATAGAGAAAGAAGGAGAGGCAAAGAGAGAGAGAGAGAGAGAGAGAGAGAGAGAGAGAGGTCTTCCATCCACTGGTTCACTCCCCAATTGGATGCAACGGCCAGAGCTGTACTGATCTGAAGCCAGGAGCTAAGAGCTTCTTCTGGGTTTCCCATGTTGGTGCAGGGGCCCAAGATTTGGGCCATCTTCCACTGCTCTCCCAGGCCACAGCAGAGCGCTGGATCAGAAGTGGAGAAGCTGGGTCTTGAACCAGCACCCATATGGGATGCTAGCACTGTAGGCCACGGCTTTACTGGCTATGCCACAGCACCAGCCCCCTCCAATACACTTTCTAAGACCAGTTTCCACCTAATAAAGAAAAATCATAAATGATCTAAGTATCTTTCCAAAATTGCAGCCTACCCCCTCAGAGCCAGTCCATTATCTTATTAAACACAATATTCAACTTCCCTAATGTGAAACTGTTATTCCTCCAGTATCAGTCATATTTATGAATAAAATGCTCCCTCACTGATTTCTTTAAGGAATAAATAAAGACCTGCCCCAAAGTTCATTCCAGCTGCCAATCTTAGTGCAATTGTGGATTAAGAAACACTGAGGTCCAAACTCAGAGCACTTTGTTACATGTGTGATAATTCTCACATATTCTTTTCATATATTTCATATCATCAAAGACTTTCGCAAATTCTCCCTACCTACTTTCATTTAAGACTTTTTATCTAACTAGATAATCCCTTTACCAACTGTCTTTTATAACTTAATATTATATATGTGTGACTTTGAAAGGAATTAGCCTTGCCCCATTAAGACTCAACAAAAACCCTCTAAAATTTTTAACAGATCTGAGTTGAAGCAAATCAGTCTTCAAAGAGTGTCTCCAGGTTAGAAGAGGCTAAATCACTTCCCCCTAATTCTGTGGCCTCACTTTCATGTCTACTTTGGGTTTCTGTTTTCCAGACTCTATGTCACCACATCACCTATTCAGTCCTCCCCCTAGGCTGTGTGGTTCTCTTTTAAAAATTTCAGTGTGGACAAAAATGTTTTCCTGTGGCAAACTTGGCATAGCTGAGACAAGCTGGTATTTTCAAGAACAGCTTTACTAAACATGAGGAAAAACAGAAAAGAAATAATTACAGAAAACATACACAGTATAAAAATAGCCAAGTTTCCAACTGTAGGTTTCTGTTTCTAAAAATTCCACTGGAAGCAGGAAAACTTTAGTGGGCATCAATCTCATTTACCCTTAGTCAACCACATCCCTTAATTTTGCTATATCCTGTCTGGACTTCTCTACTACCTCATTCATCCTTTATCCCTGTGTCTTTGAGCCATTCTCAATTTTTTGACCCCATATCTCAAAGGGAAAATACCCAAGAATTTTTTTTTTATGTATTTGAAAAGCAGTGACAGAGAGAGGGAGAGACAGAGTTCTTCCATTTGGTTCACTCCCCACAATGGCAGCTGAGCCAGGCTGAAGCAAAAGCTAGGAACTCAATTTGGGTGTCTTATGTGAGTGGCAAGGACCCAGGTTCTTGAGCTATTGTCTTTTGCTGACTCCAGGAAGCATAGAGTAGCTGAGACTTGCATAGGCACTCCTATATGGGGTATGGATATCCAAGTAGCAGCTTAACCCACTGTACCACAATGCTTGCATTAAGAATTTACCTTTTTTCTTTTAACATTTATTTATTTGAAAGTCATTTATTTATTTGAAATTTATTATTATTCATTTATTTCAAAGTCAGAACAAGAGAGGAAGAGAGATGGATCTTCCATGTGCTGGTTCACTACTCAGAGGGCAGCAATGGCCAGTGCTGGGCCAAGTCAAAGCCAAGAGCCAGCTTCCTCCAGGTCTTTCATGTGGGTGGCAAGTGTCCAAACACTTAAGCTATCTTTCACTGCTTTTCCTAGGCCATCAGCAGAGAGTGAATAGGAAGTGGAGCAGTTGGGGAATAAAACCGCTCCCAAATGGGTTTGACAGCATCACAGACACTGGATTTAACCACTATGCCACAGTGCTGGCCCTGCTAAAAACTTTCTTTTAAAACTGGAAATCTCTTAACAAGAATATCCTGGATTCACAACAAGCTGCCAAAATGTTGGTTTACAAGAGATTTTCAAGTTTCGATGTTTAAGATTGAGTTCAAATATTAGCCTGTCTCAATACTGATGTTTAACTGGTACTAACCAAACTGAACTTATGGAAATGATTCTGTGGATAGCAAACATTGTCTTCAATTGCAGATAGTATTCCGTGATGAAATAAATTTGAGAAATATAAGATTAATCTAAATTTCATAGTTTTCTCTGTGGCATAATTTCTTAAACTCTTTCATACAATATTTAATGAACACTTATAAAGTGCCAGGCACTGTGCTAGATACTGAGGAAACCCGGGTAAAGAGTAAACAGGACAGATAAGATTCTTTTGGGGGCTGGTGCCTTGGCTCATTTAGTTAATCCTCTGCCTGCGGCGCCAGCATCCCATATGGGCGCCGGGTTCTAGTCCTGGTTGCTCTTCTTCCAGGCCAGCTCTCTGCTGTGGCCTGGGAGGGCAGTGGAGGATGGCCCAAGTGCTTGGGCCCTGCACCCACATGAAAGACCAGGAGGAAGCACCTGGCTCCTGGCTTCAGATTGGCACAGCGCACTGGCCATAGTGGCCATTTGGGGAGTGAACCAACAGAAGGAAGACCTGTCTCTCTCTCTCTCACTGTCTAACTTGCCTATCAAAAAAAAAAAAAAAAAAAGAAAAAAAAAAGAAAAAAAAAGATTCTTCTTTTACCCTCATGGCGTACACTCTCTGAGTGAAGTTCACCAAAAAAGACTAGCAAACAAGATCATTTTAAATAGTGGTATGGTTCAATTTAAATAGTGGTATGAATAGTGAAGAACTTAAGGTGTAATATTATAGGGAATGAAGTTCAACAGGCAGAGGGAACAGGGAGGCCAAAGACTAGGTAGGAAAAAGCTTGGTATGTGGGAGGAGGAGAAAAGAGCCTCTCTAGACAAAGCCAAGTAACTGAAGGGGAAAGTGAATGTGATAAGGTCTGATCTTAGAGGCCATGGTAGGAAGTAGGGTATTTCTGTTGGTGTGATGCAAAGCAATGTGAAGAGTTTTAAGCCTTGGAATTATCTGATTAATCCTTTGAAAAAGAAAAATCTCCCTAGCTGTTGTATGAAGAGTGGAATTTAAAAGCCATGATTACAAATGGGAACCAGTAAGGAGGCCCCTGCAGTAGTTCAACTAAGAGATAAGGATAGTAGTGTAAGTGCAGATAGAGAGATGTGGATGACTTCAGCATATATTTGAGAAGTATAGACAACAGGATTTCCTGATGGATTAATGTGAGAAAAAGGGATCTGTCTGAAGACAGTGGTAACTTCTAATTTTGAGGCTTGAATAATTAAATACATTAGTAATATTATTGACTGAGCTGGGAGAGACAAGGGAAAGAAAGGCTTAAAGGGGTGAAGGAATCCAGAGACTGTATCTTTCCATTTTAAATTATCAACACATGTAAGTGATTCCTACACATACTGTTGAGTAGATAGAGTATATATATATATATATATATATATGTAAAGATTATATGTACATTTATAGATATATGTATATAGATCATACACATATACACATGTGTTCAAAACCCTCATGGAAAATGTGTATTGTGAAAAAATTATGTATGGATTTCAAAATTTTTTGCACCAAAAAAAATTCACGCTTTTTGTATCTGAACAGGATCTAGTTTGAGGCAACATAAAGGATAAGACATCAGTTTGAAAGGAGGTACTAATGGTGAAACATGAATTCTGCTAAAATTGATACTAGAACAAACATCAAATTGATGCTGAATCTTGGGTTAAAGAATGGTGAAATAATTGATATTTTACCAAAAGTTTATGGGGATAATGACCCAAAGAAATCAGCGGTTTGCAAGTGGATAACTAGTTTTTTTTTTTTTAATTTATTTAAAAGGCAGAGTTACAGATATAGAGAGAGGGAGAGTCAGAGAGACAGACAAACATACACACGCAATGATCTTCAACTCACTGGTTCACTCCTTACTCCTTAAATGACTGCAACAAACAGGGCTGGACCACATCAAAGCCAAGAGCCCAAAACTCCATTTGGGTTTTCCACACAGGTAGTGGTGATTCAAGTACTTGGGCCATCTTCCAAGCTTTTCCAGGAGCATTAGCAGGGAGCTGGATAAGAAATGGAGCAGCCAGGACTCGAACCAGCACTCACATGGGATGCAAGCATCACAGGCAGTAGCTTAACCTGCCGCATGCAACACCAGCCCCAAATACCTAGTTTTAAGAAGGGGCAAAATGATGTTGAAAATGAAGCCATAGTGGTAGACCATCCACATCAATTTGCCAGGAAAAAAATAATATTGCTAATACCCTGGTTGAAGAGCACCAACAATTAACAGAATAACCAATATCAAGCACCATAGATTCTCAACTGGCCAAGATTACATAATTCTGATTGAAAAATTAAAGTTGAATAAACTTGCAGCTCAATGTGTGCCAAAACTGCTGTGTCCAGCTCAGCTTCAGACAACAGCAAAGCTTTCCTTTCTTTTCTTTTTATTAAAGATATATTTATTTATTTATTTGAGAGACAGAGTTACAGATAGAGAGACAGAAAGAGATCTTCCATCTGCTAGTTCACTCCTCAAATGGCTGCAATGACCAGAGCTGGGCCAATCAGAAGCCAGGAACCACAAGCTTCTTCTGCGTCTCTCATTTGGGTGCAGGGGCCCAAGCACTTGGGTATCTTCCATTTCTTTCCCAGGCCATAAGCAGAGAGCAGGATTAGAGGAAGAGCATCTGGGACACAAACTGGTGCCCATATGGGATGCTGGCACTGCAGGCAAAGGCTTAGCCTATCAGGCCACAGCTCCAGCCACCAACAGTGCTGCTTTCAGTGAAAATTTTCAATAAGTGAAATGGTGATTCTGAAGCATGTTGTCAAAAAATTGTCACAGGAGAAAAACATTGTCTTACTGGCAGAATCCTAAAGACAAAGCACAATCAAAGCAATGGCTACAAAGACATGGAAGTGGTCCAAAGCAAAAGCAGACCTTTCAAGAACAAGGGGTATGGCAACAGTTTTTGAGTATGATCAAAGCATTTGCATGTTGACTTTATGGAAGGCCAAAAGAGTGACAGCATGTTCTTATTATAAGAGTTTTTTGGGGGCCCCATGCTGTGGCATAGAGGGTAAAGCTGCTGCCTGCAGTGCTGGCATCCTATATGGGCACTAGTTCAAGTCCTGGCTGTGCCACTTCCAATCCAGCTCTCTGCTATGGCCTGGGAAAACAGTAGAAGATGGCCCAAGTCCTTGGGCCCCTGCACCTACATGGGAGACCTGGAAGAAGCTCCTGGTTCCTGTTTTCAGATCACCACAGCTCCGGCCATTGCAGCCATTTGGGGAGTGAACCAGCAGATGGAATTCCTTTCTCTCTCTATCTCTCTGTCTCTGTCTCTTTGTCTCTCTCTCTCTACCTCTGCATCGCTGCAACTCTGCCTTTCAAATAAATAATAAATATATCTTTATTTTTTTTTTAAGAAGAGTGTTTTAGGGGCCGTGCTATTTCAAGGTGGGTAAAGGCACTACCCACATGGGCACGGTTCAAGTCCCAGCTGCTCCATTCTGATTTAGCTCACTGTTAATATGCCTTGGAAAAGCAGCAGAAGTTGACCCAAGTGCTTGGGCCCCTGTACCCACATGGAAGACCCGGATGAAGCTCCTGGGTTCTGGCTTCAGCCTAGCCCAGCCCTGGCTGTTTTGGCCATTTGGGGAGTGAACCACAAGATGGAAGATTCTCTCTCTCTCTCTCTCTCTCTCTCTCTCTCTCTCTCTCTCTCTCCCTCTCTGTAACTCTGTCTTGCAAATAAAATATTTTTTTTCTTTAAAGGCTGTTTTGAGGGGCCAGTATTATGGTGTAGTGGGTAAAGCCCAACTCCCTGCCAATGGCCTGGGAAAAGCAGCAGAAGATGGCTCAAGAGTGTGGGCCCCTGCCACCCATGCAGGAGATCAGGATAAAGTTCCTAGCTCCTGGCTTCTGGCTCCTGGCTTTGGCCTGGTCCAGTGCTGGCCAATGTGGCCATCTGGGGAGTGAAGCAACAGATGGAAGATCTCTCTGTCTCTCCTTCTCTCTCTCTGTAACTCTTTCAAAATAAATAAATACATATTTTTTAAAGAAGAGTGTTTTGAGAAAGTTATCCAAAGCTTCAGTGGAAAAATGTCCAGGAAAGCGTTTATCAGACAGACTTTCCCTACTGTGATAATGCTCCTGATCATTCTGCTCATCAAGCAAGGGCACATTTATGAGAGTTTCAACAGGAAATCATGAGGCATCCAACTTACCATCCTGGTGTGGCTCCTACTGGATTCTTATTCTTTCCTAGTCTTATAAAAATCTTTAAGCAGTACCCATTTTTTATCAGTGAATAATGTAAGGAAGACTACATTGATACGGTTACATTCCCAGGATCTTCAGTCTTTAGAGATGGACTGAATGGCTGATATGGTAGCTTCGAAAGTGTCTTGAACTTGCTGGAACCTGTGTTGAGAAATAGTTTCTAGAGTTTACTTCTATTTTCCATGATTTTTTTTGATGTACCCTATATATAGGAGCTTGGGAGAAAGGTTTGAGATATAAACTGGGAAATCACCAGCATACATATGGCATTAAAAGTTAGTCATGGAATGATGAATTCACCTAGGGAGAGTGCAGAAAGGAGCTAAGGCCTGAAGCCAAGCTTTGAGGCTCTTCCAATTTAGAAACCTGGTAACAACGAGGAGCCAGCAGAGGAAACTGTGAACATGTTCCTGGGCACTCTGACTCTCGAAGATGTGGGTGTAGTGGCAGCATTCCTTAAATTTATTTGATGTTGGAATCTTTTGTCACATGGCATCACCCAGGGATGAAGTTCTAAGGAAAACATTTTCAGAAATACTGTTCATACCTTTCTAGCTACCCTCCATTACAGCATAGAACGTTAACTTCTACAACGGCACAGTCAATGCAGGTCTTTTCTTACTAGGTAGAGAGGTGTTTCAATAAAAGTCCATCCATAGCTAAAGAAAACACCACCTTGATGATTCAAGCCAAAAAGTATACCTGCAGGAAGCAGACACACACCAAATGCAATGAGAAGGAAAGGAGGGCTGTCTCACCATAGCTTCATTGAGTCCAGCCTCAAATCCAGGCAGATTTTTGCCTTTTTAAAAAACAGATTTATTTATGTATTTGAAAGACAGAGTTATGGAGAGAAAGGAGAGACAGAGAGGGAGAGAGAGATCTTCTATCTTCTGGTTTACTCCTCAGATGGCTGCAACAGCCAGGCCAGGCCAAAATCAGGAGTCAAGAGCTTCATCAGGTCTCTCATGTGAGTAGCAGGGACCCAAACACTTGGGCCATCTTCTGCTGCTTTCCCAGATTATAAGCAAGGAGCTGGATTGGAAGTGGAACAGCTAGGCCATGAACTGGGATGCTGGTGTCTCAGGCGTTGGCTTAACCTGCTATGCCACAACACTGACTCCTTAACCATTTTTTTTAAACATTCAGAATAGTTATTTTTACATAGGAATAAGATTATAGGTCTGGAGAGATGCCTGGGAAGTAAATGCTTTTCCTTTTTGGGGAGAGGAAGGGGAAGTTATACATTTAACTTTGTTCAGGATACCTGCAATTAGCTATTTCAATTTATATACACTATACTAGTGTGACATTTTTGATCCTCTACAAAGAGTTAATTTAGATATTTTTCTTTATTTTCTTATTAGTGTTTTTTGTTTGTTTTGTTTGTTTTGACTTTGGTCATAAGGAACAGAAACAGACCCAGAAGCCCCATCCATGAGGGAACTGCTGAAAAGAAACTCATCTGGTGCTATGAAGTTATCAGATCTGAGGCAGTCCCAGGAATAAGTTTTCTCTATAGAACATTCTGTTTCTCTCTCACACACAAACATGCAAACACATACAAACAGAGACTAAGAGACTGTAAGGCCTTTCCTGTCATAGTATCTCTGAGGCTTCTCGTACAATAAGAAATCATAATAAAAGTTCCTATATTTGCATAGCACAACCTAGGTGGACCACATTATCTTGGAGGTTTGTTTTGTAAATGAAGAGATCAAGGACCAGGAAAGATAGACATAACCTAATGGAAGGAGCCTTTCATGGATATGGAACTCTGAATTGAGTCCTGTGTAACTTAGGCAGATGACTTCATGTAGGCCTTAAATTCCTGTTCTGCAAGAAGAGATAGGCAGCTCAGAGTGTAACTTGGCTGTGGCCATAAAGCTGAGCAGATCCTGGCAAGCTGGAACCACTTCTATCACTTGGTTCAGTATTTTTTGTTTGTATGTTTTATGAAACCACATTACATTTCCATTTAAAAATTTTTTTAAATACTAACCCATTTTGCTTTTTCTATTCGGATTACTGTGAAAACACTGCAGGAAGGCAGTATGGTACAGTGAAAAGTATAAGCTTTGAAACTAAAGACACCTGGTTTTGTACCTTGGTCTGCTTTCAGTTCTGTGATCTTGGAGTAGTTAGTAAACTACAGCTTTGGGGCCAGCATGGTGCAGAAGGTTAATCCTCCGCCTGTGGCGCTGGCATCCCATATGGACGCCGGTTCTAGTCCCGGCTGCTTCTCTTCCAATCCAGCTCTCTGCTATGGCCTGGGAAAGCAATGGAAGATGGCCCAAGTGCTTGGGCCCCTGCACCCGCGTGGGAAGACCGGGAAGAAGCTCCTGGCTTCGGATCGGTGCAGCTCTGGCTGTTGCAGACATTTTGGGAGTGAACCAATGGAAGGAAGATCTTTCTCTCTGTCTTTCCCTCTCACTGTCTGTAATTCAACCTCTCAAATAAATAAATAAAATCTTTTTTAAAAAACTACAGCTTTATCATCTTAAAATAGGTGAATGTAATATATAATAGGTTGCTGATCATATTCAGATTGTGTCTATAAAGCATCATGGATATGGTAGGTACACACATTTTTTTTTATCCCATTTCACACCTCTCTCCTGCTTAATTATTTCAGATAAGGATTTATATTAAAGCATTCATGAACCAGGATGACAATGGGGGTATGAGGTAGCTTAATTTTCTGTACTAGGAATATTTATTCAGGAAAACATATTACTTCAATCTTTCTTGCTGAAAACCTTTTCAAAATATGAGTTCACATTTCTCCTTTGGAAAGCACATACTCTGAGAATAATTGAATCTTTCTTGATGATTGAAGACCTTGCCATGCCTCAGGCTTTTTATTCTGAATTGAGTTCAAATTATTCAACTGTTTGGAAAAACATGCAGAAGGTGCAAAACTTAGTTGGAATGTGTTGAACTCAGGAAATCTTTTAGAAGTTTGCTGTTGTTTTGAATTGAAATCTTCATTAACAATTTCCTGTGGTTCAGACTTCTAAATAGTGCAAACATTCCATTTATAGTTGAAGATCTTGGATACTGTGTTCTGGCTAAACAATGATGAACAGAGTGTTTTTGTTGTTTTCTTTTTGGATACCTATTTTGTTGAAGGACTTCAACTAGGCATCATTTTATAAAGACATGAGGAAACAGGGCTAGTTTGAGGCCTTAAGTAAGAACATACATTCTCATTAGCAAGGTAAAACATAAACTCGTTTTTAAAAGAAGTAGGTATAGGGGCTGACGCTGTGGCATAGTGGATTAAGCTGCTGCCTGCAGTACTGGCATCCCATATGGGTGCCAGTTTGAGTCCTGGCTGCTTCACTTCTGATCCAGCTCTCTGCTATGGCCTGGGAAAGCAGTAGAAGATGGCCCAAATCCTTGGGCTCCTGCACCTGTGTGGGAGACCCAGAAGAAGCTCCTGGCTCCTGGCTTCAGATTGACGCAGCTCCAGCTGTTGTGGCCATTTGTGGGGGGGTGAACCAGCGAATGGAAGACCTCTCTGTCTCTCTCTCTCTGCCTCTTCTTCTCTCTCTGTGTAACTCTTTCAAATAAATAAATAAATCTTTTAAAAATAAAAAAGTAGATATGATAGGAATGAAATGACAGAAACTTTTTTTGGAAAGTTTTTATTTAATAAATACAAATTTCATAGGTACAGCTTTAGGAATATAGCGGTTCTTCCCCCCATATCCACCCTCCCACCCCCACTCTCATTCTACCTCCTACTCCCTCTCCCATACCATTCTTCATTAAGATCGACAGAAACCTTTATAAAGAAATCAGTACTTGAAATAAGACTTGTACAATGGTGGGCTTTGGACCAGTAGTGCTTGGCAGTAGGAAGAAAGTTTGGTGCACAGGGAAAAGTTTAAAGAAATGCATGGGGATGGGAAAGCTTGGGGTATAATCAAGGGACTATAAGTTGCTCATTTCAGAGATAATTAAAGATAACACAATCTATTTTCTTGGAACCTTCTTAGTTTTTGATAATATGTACTGAATATCCAAATATCTGGAAATGTTTCCTAGGCTCCCTGTAGTTAGAAGAAATTGTGATCTGCTGTGCATTCTTTTGTAAATTGGTTTATCTAAGTGAGCTGATAATATGTAGATCACAGGACTTCTGATTTGCTTATTGCTAGAGACCTACAATCATAACTCAGACATTAGAGATGTCTGGTACATTAGACACTCCTACTGTGATACATTCTCTCTCTCTCTTTTTTTTTTAAGATTTATTTATTTGAAAGTCAGAGTTACAGAGAGAGAGAGGGAGAGGGAGAGAGAGAGGTCTTCCATTTGCTTGTTCACTCCCCAGTTGGCCGCAGTGGTGGGAGCTGTGCTGATCTGAAGCCAGGAGCCTCTTCCAGGTCTCCCACGTGCAGAGGCCCAAAGACTTGGGCCTTCTTATACTGCTTTCCCAGGCCACAGCAGAGAGCTGGATCGGAAGTGGAGCATCCTGGACTTGAACCGGTGCCCATATGGGATGGCAGCACTGCAGGTGGTGGCTTTACCTGTTATGCCACAGCGCTGGCCCCTATCCACTCTCCTTTTCATAAAACCTTTAAAGCCAAGGGGAAGGACTTGAGTTTGGATACCTTTTGCTCCTCCTTAAACATCTGAAGCCAGGAGTGTGGAGGAGGGAGAGAAACAGGTTTCGCTGAGCTTTCCCCTACTTGCCTCACCTGCTCCTTGTTTGACAACCTAGCCTTATGCCCATGCTCATCCTACAGCGACTCCTTAAAAGCAAGGTCATTTTTCTCAGAGGGGAAGTAATATTCCACCTAATACATTCTCTTTTAATGAAAGTGGAAAATAAGAGAAAGGGAGGAAATTGTGCAGGAGCCTGGAACTATGGGACATGGCTCGGACTGTTTTGCTGAATCTAGTGTGCCCAGCAGAAATGAAAAGGCTTGACATAGCCATGTGTATTCCACATTGACGTATCTAGGCAGTGAGACTCCCGTTAAAAATTGTTAGATAGCCCCTCTTGAACAATTCCAAGTATTGACTGTTTCTCAAACTCAGCTTTCCACATGCAAAACAAATGTAGACGATGCCAAAGAACATGGAATTTTTTCTTTTTAAAGAAGCAGACATTCCATCTGGGACACCTAATGAGGAAGGCATTTGGTGTTGCTCCCTGTCCAGAGCCAGGATTCCCTTTTAGTCTTCTCTTTTTTGTTGTTGTTTTTCCATATCTGACTTCTTTGTTCCTGTCTTTCATTTTCAGTCATAATGCAAAGCTTCTCCCCATTTTTGAAAAACTCCCTTCCCAACACGGCACAGAGTTCCAGTGGTAGAGTTGGAAGGGAATTTCAGATCATTGAATTCACCCTGCATTCTTTGTGATAAGGATAATGTGCACCCAGGAAGATAGACAGGTCTTGCTGACTCTAGGGATGGTAGAGATGAAAGTGCATGGTGGGAAGTTATAAGATCATTCATGTAGTGTTTTACAGTTTTCAGAGTGCTGTCAGTTATGTGATGCCACATGATCTTATAAAAGCCTGTGATGTAGGGGATATTATCATGTCCATTTTACAAGTGAAGTAACTGAAATCCAGAAAATTCCCCTATAATAAGAATGAGTATATATCTTTTAAATTAGGTAAACTTGCCCTTTGGCAAAGCCTAGTGACTCTGAAGTGCCAAACCCTGTTCTAAAGGGCTAGATATTCAAAGACTAATAAGACACAGCACATGCACTCTTATCTATTAGAAGTTGGTCAGTCTCTCCCGAGGCCACACACAAGGGCACCCTAAATTACCTGAAAGGCTGAGCCCTGTAAAGTTGTTTGAATCCCTCTACACATAGTTAAGTAGAAATTTTGGAAAGGGCTATCTCTTCAGTTCAAGGACCTATATTTCAAACTACACAAAACTGACAGTCTCTGTAATTTTTATTACAGAGACCACTTTTCAGTGAATAAACTAAAGTTGGCTCAAGATTATAGAGACATTTGGAGTTTAATTAGAAATGGAAATGCAATAGAGTGGAGAAGAACTAAGGGCTTTCAGACCTCTTCTTGTCCTGTCTTTGGTTTTTCTTTGTTAATATAACTGCCTCTGTGGCCCTACTTTTTCAAAGTGACACTGACAAACATATACTCCTTTCTTCCACTTTATCATTGGTAGAAGAATATGATCAACAACTACATAAAACCTCCATGGATGTTGAAAAAATCATCTGGAATGTTTGCTTATCTAAGGGTCTGCCATCCACTGCCTATGGGCCACATCTGGTCTGCTGTCTATGTTTGTAGGCTCATGATTTTAAAATGGGGTTTATATTTTTAAATGGTTGAAAAAAATCAAAAGAAGATTTCATTCCGTGAGTGTATTAAATTAAAATTTCAATAGCCATAAATAAAGTTTTATTAGAATGTAGCCACTCTTATCATTCCCATACTGTTTATGATTTCTTGCACAAATGGAATAATCACAATAGAGACTATATGGCTTGCAGAGCCTAAAAACGTTTACTATTCAGTCTTTTGCAGAAAATATTTTCCAATACTTGTCTAAGAGCACTAAACATACTACATAAGACTTATTTCTATTTATATCCATAACCTCAGCTATATTATATATCATATATATATATATATATATATATATATTTGTGTGATCTTATGATCTATTTTGTTTAGAATGAGACAATATTCCTGGTTGGGACTCTAAATGTTTGTGGGATGAAAAAAGAATATGAAGGAATAGTGTGGGTTTGGGAAAGCCAATTCCTCTTTCTGGGCCTCAGTTTACCCTTTGTAAAATGAGAGCTGACTAAGGTGACTCTGTTCTTACCTAGTTTCAATATTATTTATTTTATATTAAGGCTACTGTAGCTAAAATAACTAATAGGTTTAGTTCTTGAATTCCAACTTTGGGTTATCTCTTAGTAACCTCTGACTATTGGTTGGTTCCCTATGTCTTTCAGTATCTTAAAGAGGAATCCCTTAATAGCTAAATTTACTAGGACATATGACATTAATGTTGTGGTATGTGCATTGCATACAGTGTGTAAATTCATTTTTACTCAACAGTTTCCTTTTTTCATATCTTATGTGAGTCTAGTGACATGATTAATTTTCTTAGAACCTAGTCACTATTAAGAACCAGAACATGTGGAGTCCAGAGACCACACTGGATTTATGACTACTCCCTCATCTCCATGCATCCACATGATAATCCCAGAAAAAAAAAAGCCATATGTCTGTACTTATAATATTTCACTATTTAGAAGAACTTACTACTTGGAAAATCATGACTTTTTTAACCAGATAAAAGTCCTTGTAGATGAAGTCCTTGTCCCAATGGGACAAGTGCCCAGGGCCATTCATTCAGCTGATATTCAATGGTCACTTTCATGGTACAAGGGCTTGATGTGATGTCAGTGTCATTGATTCAAACCCTCATCCTGCATTGTCTCTTCCTAGAAGTATTATTGTCTCTCTCAAACTTCATCACTGGTGAGAAATGGGCAGAATCTTAGCATTGAGACACATGTGACTTAGGGAAACATATTGCCCTATAAATATGATCCTGTGAAGTCTTCCTATACTGAAGCCAAGATCAGCCCTCTGGGTTTCTAATATTATCTGCTGATATCGTAGGTCTCTGCTATGATGCACAATGGTGTAGGAAACACCAAAGTTTTAGTTCAATATTTCCCTTTTCTTCCCACCCCCCCTTTTTAAAAAATATTTATTTTATTTATTTGAAAGTCACAGTTACAGACAGGCAAAGGCAGAGAAAGAGAGAGAGAGAGAGGTCTTACATCCAGTGGTTCACTCCCCAAATGGCTGAAATGGCCAGAGCTGAGCCAATCTGAAGCCAGGATCCAGGAGCTTCTTCAGGTCTCCCACGTGGGTGCAGGGGCCCAAGGACTTGGGCCATCCTCCACTGCTTTTGCAGGCCACAGCGGAGAGCTGGATTGGAAGTGGAGCAGTCATGACTCAAACTGGTGCCCATATGGGATGCCGGTACTGCAGGCGGCAGCTTTACCTGCTAAGCCATCACGCTGACCCTTCTTCTTCCCCTTTTGAATGAAGTCTAGTAAGATAGTGGATAAAGCTCTTAGAATCAGATTAGTCTGAGACCTAGCTCTTCCACTTACTGGTGGAGCCTCAGTTTCTATTATCTGCCAATGAAGATAATAATTACCAAAAATTAACTCTACTAATCACCCTTCAGTCCCTTACCAGCAAGGATCGTGAATTACTTTTTGTCCTACACTGCTCAGTACATAGCATGCAGCATGCTTTGACACATGACTTCAGGCGCAAGTTATATTCAATTCAGAATAGTATATTCCAGTGACAATTTCACTTTTATTCCAGTGATAATTTTTATTCCAATGATAATTTCAGTCTAATGGTAGTGGCCTCTTAGAGAACTCTGTTGAGGTAAAAACACCCAGGAAGAATATAACATGACTATTTAGACATTTCAGTCCATTTGTCACACAAGTGGGGAGCAGGCTGCATCTGCCACATGCTTACTGACACTGAACTGGATAGGTCTTTAAGTTCCTTTTGGCATAGATAGTTCACATTTCATGATTTACTGCAGAATTGTGTCTAAAGTCAGTTCAGTTTCCTGGAGAGGTGATATATTTGGAAAAGGTCATAGAACTAATTGCAGGGTGAGTTGACAATAATTGTACAGTATATCTCAATGATCTTCATAAACAACAATATCCATTACTTAATATTTAAATTCTGGTAGAAGTCTCAGCATCTTCAGACTAAGGAATGAGCACTGGGGGTAATTTCTAGAAAGTTCTAAGGAGCATGTGTGTGAGTGTGTTTATGTTGAGACAGGAAGGCCTTAGAATCATGAGGCTCTCCCTGGTAATTTCAGAAGGCAAATCAATTACTAAACAGACTTTCACTGAAGGCCTCTACAGGTAAAGATGCAAGGCCCCAGAAACATAGATTGATAACATGAGGACTCTGCTCCAGGGCTTACAGACCCATAAACAAACAGTGAAAAAAAAAAAAATAGAATAAGTGAGGTAACAGAGATACGCTTAAAGCTCTGCAATGCAAAGGGGGCAGGGTGGCTCACTGCACAGAGGAGTCAAAGAAGGCTTAACTAAGGAAGTTACTACTAAGCTGTTTCTTTCAGAGTCATGTTTCTCCCAGCCACAGAAGGAAAAGGGTGTTCATTAGAGGGAAGAGTATGTGCCAAGGCAAGGGGCTGGGAGCCTAAAAGGAGTTCTGTGTGAAAGGAGCTTTGAGGTGTGATGAATGGGGTAGAGGTGGGGAGAACAAGGGCAATGTGGGGGAGGACTCTGGGGAGATAAGATGTAGCCCGCTTTGAAGGAGTCCATAAAGGCTGATAAGACATATACGTAAATAATTATAAGACATGATAGAATGATCCAGTGCTGTTCAGAGGATCAAAGGAAATGCAGGGGATCTCAGAGAAGGGAGGGATGGTTTCCCACTGGGGATTAGGGATCATGTCACTGATAAGTTAGGCAGGGATCATATTGGTCCTTTTAACTGTTGGATTTCAAGTTTAAGTTAAAGATCTGCAATATAATTATCTGCCAAGTCATGTTCTCTTTGAACCATATCTTTAACTTGATAGACATGATCCTAAATTCCAACAAACTGAGCAGCAGGGTGGCCCTTCCCATTACATAGCATGTTTCCTGTTTTCTTCATCCTGCTTCTTGCATTTTAAAGATTTATTTATTTATTTGGGAAAGTCAGAGCTACAGAGAAAGAGGGAGAGATTGAGAGAGAGAGGACTTCCAACCACTAGTTTGCTCCCCGGATGACCACATTGGTCAGGGGTGGGTCAAGCTGAAGCAAAGAGCCAAGACTTTCTTCTAGGTCTTCCACATGGGTGGCAGGAACCCAAACCCTTGGGCCATCTTTCACTGCTTTTCCCAGGCCATTAGCAGGGAGCTGGATCAGAAGTGGAGCAGCCGGGACATGAACTAGTACCCCATATGGGATGCTGGTGCCACAGGCTGTGACACCCACTATGCCACAACGCTGGCCCCTACCAACGTGTTTCTATTACCAGTGCCTAGAACAGTGCCTGATTCCAATAGCTGATGAATATTCAAGAAAGCAGTTTATAAAACAATGTATTTTTACTCTGACAAGCCAAATTATAGCTTTGTTTAGTATCTTTAAAATATCCAATCCCGGGCCGGCGCCGCGGCTCAATAGGCTAATCCTCCACCTAGCGGCGCCGGCACACCGGGTTCTAGTCCCGGTCGGGGCACCGATCCTGTCCCGGTTGCCCCTCTTCCAGGCCAGCTCTCTGCTGTGGCCAGGGAGTGCAGTGGAGGATGGCCCAAGTGCTTGGGCCCTGCACCCCATGGGAGACCAGGAGAAGCACCTGGCTCCTGCCATCGGAACAGCGCGGTGCGCCGGCCGCAGCGCGCCTACCGCGGCAGCCATTGGAGGGTGAACCAACGGCAAAAGGAAGACCTTTCTCTCTGTCTCTCTCTCTACTGTCCACTCTGCCTGTCAAAAATAAAAAAAAAAATTAAAAAAAATTTAAAATATCCAATCCCTTAGTTGCCATTATTACAACTGTATTTGTCATGCATCTGGATTTCTAACTTACAAAATATGGTAACAGAATCCACAGACACAACTTCAGAAAGCTTCATTCTCATTTTCAAAAACTCTGCCTGAGCCAGCTGGGGGAGGTGGGCAGCGAGTGTGCTTTCGTGAGAGCTCACCATTTCTGGGCTGAAGTCCACAGCCACTCCCTGCTGTGCGGTTGGCTGCCATGTCATCTCAGACCCAGGGCAGCTCCTCTGTCTTGTTCTTTGCCCACTGAATACACAGGCATTGAGAGTGTTGGATGGAAGTGGAAAGCATTAGCATCTTGGAAAGGATGTACTTAGGGCGTTTGTGGCCTTCTTAGGTTCTTTCCAGAGCTCTGGCTGCTCTGTTAAGACAGGAAAGCTTCCACATCTGCAGGGATGAACGAGTGTGCTGCTGCACAAACAGCATCTGCCAGATCCATCCTGCCCGGAATTGTAACACTAACTGTGCTTGATTATCACTGTCAAATGGATCATCAGTGAAAATCATTATCAACCCTCTATGTTCTACTTTTTCTAAAAATGGTTCCATTTTTATTTTGTTTTATGTTCGGATGTCAAAAGTACTGGGTGCACATGGTTTTTTTTTTTTTTTTTTTTTTCAGCTGAAGAAGAGATTGCATTATATATGAAGTTTCACAGTCTATCACTTCTTGAAAATTTTGAATCTCTTGTGATTGTAGAAAACACTAGAGAAGGCTGTCTTTCATAATGGTTTTACCATCCCCTCCTCCACCCAAAATAAAAGCCCTTAGAATTCTCTCTTCCATATCTTTCACTACTTCATTCTCTAGTCCTCTTAATTCTGCGTCCAAATTATTCTCACATGGATTCTGTCTCACCCAGAACCTTAATTGAGGTCTCCATCTGGGTTATTCTAACAGCCTCATAACCAGTCACCCTGGCTCCAAGATCTTCTTATCAGGGTGGCCTTTGCACTGCTAGTGAGCTGAGCTCCTTAAAACACAGGTTAATCTATATCACTCTTGTCTTCTGAAGCCTTGGGCAGCTCCTTATCACATAGCAAATAAAATGCAAAATCCACAACATGCTATTCAAGGCCACATTTAATATTGCAAATATTTTATTAGCCAACCTTTGGAAATGAAAAATGAGAAGAAGAAAAATAAGTGTATAAAATAAATCAGGTATACTATATAGTAACTATTATCTAAACCTACTGCAAAAGAATATATGTGTGGCTGTGGGTGTGTGTATATGTAGACAGATAAATAGATAAACAGAGATATGCATATGAGGGGTCTTCAAAAAGTTCATAGACAGTGTATATTATGGGAAAAAAATGCATGATTTCAAAGTTTTCTGTACAAAAAAAAAAAACACCTCTTAATTCCATTTCCCATGAACTTTTTGAAGACCCTGTGTATAAATACACATCATAATATTATAAGTCATTATTATAGAGAGGTAGAAGCAGAAGGGGGAGAGAGAAAGAGAGAGAGAGAGAGAGAGAGAGAGAGAGAGAGAGAGAGAGAAAGGTCTCCCATCCACTGGTTCACTCCCCAAATGCCTGCAACAGTCAGAGCAGGGCTAATGCAAAGCCAGGAACCAGGAGCTTCCTCCAGGTCTCCCAACTGGGTGAAGGAGCCCAAGGACTTGGGCCGTCTTCTACTGCCTTCCCAGGCCATAGCAGAGAGCTGGATAGGAAGTGGAGCACCTGGGTCTTGAAATGGTGCTGATATGGGATGCCAGCACTGCAGATGATGGCTTTACCCACTATGCCACAGAGCCAGCCCCAGCAAGTGCAATTTAAAAATTTACTCTGTAATGCCAGTAAACAAAGCACAGAAACCACCAAAATTTAAAAATACTTTTAAAGAGATCTGTGTTGACCGCTGGCCCTTGTGGTGACAAGATCAAAAGACAGCTCCACAGTCTTTATAGCTAACATTTGCTCCATGCTTACTACAGGCCAGGCCACGTTCTAAGGGCTTTACAAGCATTTGATCTTATTTATTTATTTATTTATTTTTGACAGACAGAGTTAGACAGTGAGAGAGAGAGAGACAGAGAGAAAGGTCTTCCTTTTTCTGTTAGTTCACCCACCAAGCAGCCGCTATGGGCCGGCGCATTGCGGCCGGCGCGCTGCGCTGATCCGCAGCCAGGAGCCAAGTGCTTCCTCCTGGTCTCCCATGCAGGTGCAGGGCCCAAGCACTTGGGCCATCCTCCACTGCACTCCCGGGCCACAGCAAAGAGCTGGACTGGAAGAGGAGCAACCAGGACAGAATTCAGCGCCCCAACTGGAACTAGAACCTGGGGTGCCAGCCCCGCAGGCAGAGGATTAGCCTATTGAGCCGTGGCGCCAGCCTTATTTATTTATTTATTTATTTATTTATTTTTGACGGGCAGAGTTAGACAGTGAGAGAGAGAGAGACTGAGAGAAAGGAATCATTTGATCTCATAACAACCTTATAAAATGGATATTATTTCCCAGTTTATAAACAAGAAACTGAGGCACATGGAAATTAAGTTACTTGTTCAAAGTTGCACTAGAAGTGAAAAAAGTAGAATTTGTACTAAGGCAGCTTGGTTCCAAAGTTGCCCCCTTAATGAAAACCTATATTTAGAGCCATTGGAGAGTTCATGGGAGAAGTCAGAGCCAGTTAAGGGTAGAGGATGCCTAGGAAGTATCTAAAGCTGTCAGGACTTGACGGGTGCAGAACAAAACAGGGTGGTCAGGAGGATAATGCGTATATGATGTTTTGGAGAAGTAATTTTAATGCTAGTGATATTTTCATATTCATACTTAATTTGTTACTATAAAAGAATGTCATTAAATTTTCAACTTTTATCATTATAAATTTTCAACTTTTATCATGGGTGTTGTGGGGCAGCAGATTAAGCCACTGCTTCTGATGCTGCCATCCCAAATTGGAGTGTCAGTTGAGTCCCAGCTACTCTGTTTCCCATCCAGTTTCCTGCTAATGTGCCTGGGACGGCAGCAGAAGGTGGTCAGGGTACTTGAGCCCCTCCTACATGTGTGAGAGACTGATGGAGTTCCTGGCTCCTGGCTTTAGCCTGGCCCAGTCCTGGCTGTCATGGCCATTTGGGGAGTGAACCAGCAGATGGAAGATCTCTATCTGTGTCTGTCCCTCGCTCTATCTCTCTGCCACTTTGCCTTTCAAATAAATAAAATAAATATTTGAAAGGCAGATCTTAAAGATCTATTTTATTTATTTGAAAGGGCAGTCCTAAAGATTTATTTTATTTATTTGAAAGGCAAAGTTACACAGAGAGAAGAGGGGAGAGAAAGAAAGAGATAGAGAGAATCTTCCATCCACTGGTTCACTGTCTAATGGCCACAATTGAAGCCAGGATTGTAGAACTCCATTGGGATCTCCCATGTTGGTGGCAGGGTCCCAAGCACTTGGGCCGTATTTTGCTGCTTTCCTAGGTGCATAGCCAGAGAGCTGGATGGGAAGTAGAATAGTGGGGATTTGAACCAATGTTCATATGGGATGCTGATGTCACAGGTGCTGACTTAACACACTGCATCATAATGCTGGCCCCTGAGTAAACAAATCTAAAAACAATGTTTTTCAGCTTTTAAAAATCATGGATAATAATCTGTATAGAAGAAACTCTACTTAACGTCAAGATGAAGTTGAGGGGGAGTCAACAATAGGGCTAGAACCAGAGATCGTAAAGTTCGGAAATAAAGTTGTTATCCTCATTATTTGTTCATTTTTTAAAAATCATTTATTTTTTATTTATAAGTCAGAATTGCAGAGAGAGAGGGAGAGACAGAGAAAGAGAAGGAGTGAGAGAGAAAATCTTCCATCTGCTGGTTCACTGCCCAAATGGCCCAACAGCCGGTGCTGGGCCAGGTAGAAGCCAGGAACCAGGAGCTTCTTCTGGGTCCCCCACGTGGTTGCAAGGGCCCAAACACCTGGGCCATCCTCCACTCTTTTCCCAGATGCATTAGCAGTGAACTGGATCAGAAATGGAGTAGCTGGGACTCGAACCAGCACTCATATGGGAAGCCAGCACTGTAGACGGCAGCTTAACCTGCTGCGCCACAACACTGGCCCCTATTTGCTCATTTTTTAAAGTGATAGTTTATTGGCTTCATTTTTAGGGTCACAACATGTTCATAGTATCAAAATGAGAACATTTTTCTTAAAAGAGAGACATGCAGGAGCAGGCTAAGTAGTGAGTGTCAACCACAGACATTGCTGCCATCCACTCAGCTGCCAAAGGAGTGGTCCTTGGCTACTTTACCTCTTTTCTATCCCTCTCCCAACTTTCTATGCAATCATATATATTCCAGAAGCAGAAAAAAACCTCAGGCCAAGTGACAGAAGGGAAGTGCTTCTCAGTTCTGGTTGTCAGGAAGGGCAGACAGCACTTTTGCAATGGATGAGATTGCAAATTCGCAGGAAGTGGAAGACAAAAGATAGGACACATTTTGAAATCTTTCTGTAGTATTTTTTTTTAAGATTTATTTATTTATTTGAAAGTCAGAGTTACACACAGAGAGAAGGAGAGGCACAGAGAGAGAGAGAGAGAGAGAGAGAGGTCTTCAATCCGCTGGTTCATTCCCCAGATGGCCACAATGGCCGGAGCGATGCCGATATGAAGTCAGGAGACAGGAACTTCTTATGGGTCTCCCATGTGGGTGCAGCATGGCATTCCTGAGGTCAATTCACTGTACCCAGCCCTGTAACTCTTAAATGAGGCTGAGATCAGAATGGTAGTTCAGGGCCCACAGGGAACTCTGTTCTCTCTTTTACATATGATTCCCTCGGTCTGCCACTCAGCTGAATGTTCTCAGCCATCCCCAGTCATCAGGGAGCTCCTTCTAGTTTCATTTATTCAGTTCCAAGCCTGGGGACACTGACAGAGGCTGCAAGGAGCTCAGCCTGCAGGTGGTCTTTGGAAACTAGGGAGAATGTGGGTGAATGCATTAAACAAAGCAAATATCTGGCAGGAAACCAGCTTCTAATCTTGAACCTGGGTTCAATTTATTTTCTTTTCATTTTAGGTTTCTGAGTCCCAGATCTCCACCTCCTGGAGATGCTTTAACAAATAGGAGAAAATATAAGGGCAGGCATTTGGCATGGTTAGGATGCCAGAATCCCATATTGGGGCACCTGGGATCAGGTTCCACCTCCACTTCCAATCCAGCTTCCTATTAATGGGTTATTTTGGGAGACAACAGATGATAGTTCAAGTATTTGGTTCCTTGCTACCGATGTGGGAGACATGTGGGCATTTGGGGAGTAAACCAGAAGATAGAAGATCTCTTTCTCTCTTTCAAATAAAATGAAAATAAAAATCAGCTTTTAAAAAGGAGAAAAGACAGATGTAAGGATTTAGAGCTGAGTTTCTTCTCACCAGGAAGCACAACCTGAGCCTTTATTACATTTGCAGCTTCCTGGTTTGCCCATCCCTCTCATGCCATGGGCCTATGCTCAGGGTCACGGAGGTAGAGAAAGAGCTAAAGGTCAGGGCATCTTCCTGAATGTGAGGTTTTGGAAATACAAGGTACCATTCATCATCTTCTGCATAGATGCCTTCTTGCTTGCTTGCCCCGTCTCAGAAGACGTTGCTGCCATCCATCCAGCTGCCTAAGGCAGACATCTAGGAGTGGTCCTTTGCTACATTTCTTCTTTTCTATCCCTGCCCCAACTCTCCATGCAATCGTACTAATTCCACTCTTTAAATAGCACTTTAGGCCATGTACTTTTCTCCATTTTTAGTGGATCCAACTAGGTGAATCAAGGTTGGGTTTCAGTCTCTATAACTGGCATCTCCCAAATAGGACACTTGCTTGACTGCCAGGTAGATCCAAATGACAGCTAGAGAGGATAAGGAACATGTGAAGGCATACATAGTTATTGACAGTCCAGAGGGGATCCAGGCTGCCCAATTCCAAGTCCTGCAATCCTCCTGGACAACACCTTACTCCATTTGTTCATTCATTTAGTACAATGTATTGGGCTCCTAATAGGTGCCAGACAGAGTGCTAGACACAATCACTTAACCTCCCTCTGAGGATTCTCCATTGTCACCTCTAGGGTTGGCTCCCTATGTTGGATTATGGTTTTCTGCTTGCTAATCTCTGTCACCTCACTCTTGAATATTCCTAACCACAGGGCACTGCAGGCCCTCTCATTCCAGGAATACCCAAGTTGGCTTCTTTGTGGCTTTCTTATAAACAGCTTCTGAGCTAGTGAGACCAACAGAAAATACTTGTACACACATTGAGGCACTTCTCCAGTGGAAAAGACTCTCAGAGTTCAACACTGAAACCACAAATGAGTGGAAATATATCCCTCCAGACCATACTCCTCCACTTAGGAAAAGGGGAACAAGGAAGAGCTGATCTGCTTCAGCTTTCAATCCTATTACACTCTATGACTTCTTGGGAAGGATGAACCTAAAATGTAAGTTTTCAGTATATCCAGGATTTCACTGATTCATTGAACACATGGTAACCGTGGTATACTACATGCCAGGCACTGGGATGGATACCGGGAATATGGTGCTATATCACAAATGCTGATCTTGCCTGAAGATATTGTAGGCTAACACAGTCTGATCTCAATCATTACTTAATTTCTTTTCTTTCTTTTTTTTTTTTAAAGAGTTATTTGTTTATTTGAAAGGCAGAGTTACAGAGAGGCAGAGGGAGAGAGAGAGAGAGAGAGAAAGAGAAAGTCTTCCATCCACTGGTTCACTCCCCAGATGACCGAAACAGCTGGAGCTATGCCGATCTGAAGCCAGGAGCCAGGAGCTTCTTCCGGGTCTCCCACGTGGGTGCAGGGGCCAAGCACTTGGGCCATCTTGTACTGCTTTCCCAGGCCATAGCAGAGAGCTGGATTGGAAGTGGAGCAGCCAGGTCTCAAATCGGTGGCCATACAGGATGCCAGCGCTTCAGGCCAGGGTGTTAACCCACTGTGCCATAGCGCCAGCCCCTCCAATTTCTTTTTAAATATAATAATTTTTGGATACTATCTTCACTGAAGTTATAGGATTATAGAATCATAGACTCTAGGAGACATAAGGAGCTTTCATTTAAGCCAGTGTCTTTTCTCCTTAGTCAATGTTTAAATCCCATTTAAAATATCCCCATCAAATGAATATGTTCATCCAATAACAGAGGATTTACCACCTGCCAGGTGATCTATTCTATTTCTCAACAGTAGCAGGATTTAGAATCAATCCAAAGTTATTTTCACCAGAACTTGCACAGTGTTCTGCTCCTTGGGCTTCTATGGGACTGAGTAAGCTCTGGACTACATATGGACGGTTATTGTGTCCCCAAGGCCTTCTCCAAACACTTCCCCTTGATTCCTTCTTTCCTCATAAAGATGGTTTTGAGCTCCTTCTCTATTCAAGGGGGCAGCAGAACTACTCCTTCCCACTCTGGAAGTATGAAAAGAATCTCCACATAAACAAAATTATTTTCTTTTATTCTCTCACATGAAGTACGGAGATGACGTGACTATAAAAAGCAAATTTTTCCCAACTCTGCCACACACTATTGCATGCATAACTCTGAATATAGCTTTGAAACAAACAGACCAACTTTATTATTCACAAACTAGAGCTAACTGTATTGAGTCTTCAAATCAGTTGTATTAAAGGGTGGCTGTACATTCTTGGGTTCTTCTCCAAAGTTAACCTCAGAAAGATTTACTTTTATTGAATTAAAAAGTACTTTCTTTCCTTATTGTAAAAACAATCCTGTTGGTATTCTATTGCATAGTGGAGTAATAATAGTTAATAACAAGGTACTGTACTTTCCTAAATAGCTAGAAGAAAGACTTCTGAATGTTCACAGTACAAAGAAACCTTGAGTAAATGAAGCAATGGATGCTAATTATCCTAATATGACCATTGAAATGTTTGCATATTTCAAAATATCACATCATACCCCATAAGTATGTACAATTACTGTTAGTCAATAAGTACAAAAAATTTTTAAAAAGGGTAGTTGTATTAAAGGACATAATGAATTTTGAACTAAATATTCCAGCAAGTATTGATTGGACACTCATCATGTAGTGGACACTGTGATGGGTTCTGGATGGAATGTGGTGGGAAAAAAAAATCTCTAACCTTAGGGCACCTACAGCCTAGAGTCTGAATATAACTGTCTCTCCAAGGGTCATACAGCTTGAAATAAAGCCTGGATGAGTCCTCAGAAGCAAGTCATCATGGCCTGAGCTAGGAGCTCAAAAATAGTACACATTGTTATAATTATCACCACAGTGAACAAAGATATAACCATATTAATGTTAATAATGCCTCAAGGTATTATAATTTCCTTATAAGAACGTGTAGAAACAGAAGAAGGACTTTAGTGGGTTTTTTTTTTTAATGAATAATAACCATTATATCACCTAGTGTCTCGTTTTCTCCTAGAAACCCCCACTCTTCCTATAAATCAAGGAGTTTTATAATAAATGAGCTGGTTCAGATCCTACCCAGTGACTATTTATTAAAATCTGAGTCATGGCCGGAGCCGCGGCTCACTAGGCTAATCCTCCGCCTGTGGTGCTGGCACTCCGGGTTCTAGTCTCGGTTGCTCCTCTTCTAGTCCAGCTCTCTGCTATGGCCCGGGAAGGCAGTGGAGGATGGCCCAGATGCTTGGGCCCTGCACCCAATTGGGAGACCAGGAGGAAGCACCTGGCTCCTGGCTTTGGATCAGTGCAGCGCCGGCCACAGTGGCCATTTTGGGGGTGAACTAATGGAAGGAAGACCTTTCTCTCTGTCTGTCTCTCTCTCTCTCACTGTCTAACTCTGCCTGTCAAAAAAAAAAAAAAAAATCTGGGTCACTTTCCTAGCTTGGTCAAACTGAACATGAGATTCCAGTGCAGAACAGCAGCTTCATCGAGGAAGGTGCAGTCGCATGGACAGATGTGGTGCCAGGTTACCTTCCTCCTTCTCCCTGTCCACTACAGTGATTGTGCTGTCCATATCCAGTATTCAGCCATTTTCTTATCATTCGTGTTGTGCATGACAGCATTTGCTTCCAACATCAAGGAAGCATTCAAGTTTTCTAAAAGCTATGCCTTGGCCTTCTAATCATTTCACCTAACAATCTGCTTATTGTTTGGTAAAGGACTTATAGAAATGGAAGAGTTATTTATTGTAAAATACATAGTCTCATCTCTCAGTAGAAACCACTGTTCTTCCTGTTTCTGTGTTACTGTGAGATAACCCACCATCTTGGGTGGTGCATGCATGAAACCATCAGCTAACATCTGATTCAGGAAGGGAAGTGACCACAGGATGTCACCATCTGTGTCAGAGGGGTGCACATATTTGACAGGAAGGACTTCACATTTACCAGTAAAGCAGAGTTACATGTGTGAGAAGGTGTTCCATGTCTGTCAGCTACTGGGGTGAGAGTTTTCTCACATTAACTATCCTCCACTGACCCTGTATGTTGCCAAGATTTTTAAATAAACATGCTCTGTGTGTTTGAGTTTTAATAATATTGGTATTTATAGCAGCTAATTTTAACTACAATTAGACAGGCATTGTGCTTGACACTTTAAATACTTTATCTCAGATAATCCACACAATAATCCTCTGAGGTAAGCATTCTTATTTTAGTTTCATAAAAGAAAATTTGCTGAGAGGGGCAAGTGGCTGGTTCAGGGTAACTTAGCTGATAAAAAGATTCAGGCCCAGGAGTGGGATGTCTAGTTGAGTACAGTCTCTTCTGAGCTTCTGATCCAGCTTCCTGCTAATGCACCTGGGAGACAGGCGATGATGTTCCAAGGGTTTAGGTTCCTGCCACTCATGAGGATCCCCTGGTGAAATTCCTGGCTCTTAGCTTTGGCCTGATCTGGCCTTGGCTGTTGTGGGCATTTGGGGAGTGAAGGATCAAATGGAAGATATTATTCCCTCCCTGTGTTTCCCTCTCTGTACTGCCCCTCAAGTACATACATACATAAATCTTTAATAAAGAAAAACTCGTGCCCAGGACAGTGAATCCTTTTACTCTCTTGTGACCTTTTTACTCTCTTATCCCACCACCCCATAGTCCTGAATCTCAATCCAGAAAAGAGGGACCACACCCAGAATGCCCTCCAGTTCCTGTAAGGGGGAAGATGGCTTACTACCATTGTATTCCCCCTCAGAGAATACAACATGATGGGGGTCGCAATAAATGCTTTGTAAGTGAAAACATAGACACAAGCCAGAATATAATGCTGTAGCTGGGATTTCTGGATCCTAGTTCAAAATTACAGAAACACCACTCTTTTAAGATTAATGAAGCAGATTACCTTATGTAGTCTAATAATAACCTTGCAATGACTAAATAGTAAAAACCCTGTGGCTCCAAATTGCACATCCTCTTGCTGTCCAAAGCCAGGGAGAAATAACTGCTCCAATCCTTAGTGTGCCACTCAGAAGTAGCTGGGCAAAGACATGCATTGCACAGATACAAAGAAGAAAACTTACTGCTGTGTACAAATGGAGAGGCTTCCCCAGAAATACAAGAAATCAGTGAGAGCTGTGCAGAGAACATGGGAAAACTTTCCCCTTTATACAAGATTGGCTTCACTTTAAGGAGATGCAGACTGAGGTGCAAAGTTCTCAGCCATTAGTGTTTAAGATCCAGACACTTGAAAGTCTTCATTCCACTTGAAATGGAAGAAACAGGGTACAGATGGGTGTATGGTGCTCAGCAATCCAACAAAGAAAGAAGACTGGGATAATACAACTTGCTGCACTGATGGAGGAGTTCCTAATCTCCAGGTGCTTACACTATTTGTTTTAATCCTTCTAGAATTCTAAAGTGTAGGTATATTTTACAGATGTGGAAATAAAATCTGGAGAGTTAATTTGCTCAGGTTCTCCTTGTTGATGAATGTAGAGTTGAGAGAATTGAACTCAAGTCTGCCTGACTCTAACGCCTAAGCTGTTAACCATGAATGCTAATCATTAACGATACCTAACTAACTTATTCATTTATTCCATGGTGCACCAGGAAGAGAGGTTAAATATTAAAAACCCACTGCATATTCGTCCTTATTTACACTTACGTAAATGCTGAATTTCTAGGGGCACACTCAAGCCTATAGGCCTATAGGATGGATGCTATCATTCTAAATTCATCTTTTTTGCTGTCAATTCAAGCCCTGGAATAACAACTTCTTGTAGATAATATGCAGAGACTTCTGGACTCAGTGCCTCCAACCTGACAATTTTACTCAAGAAACTAATGCCTACACTGGGCAAAGCAGATAAGCAGCAGCCGTTACAGACTTGAGCCTAATAAAAACGCTGTTTGTTTCACTTACGTTTGTAGAGTGGAAGAGGAGCTACTTGGCACAACACATTCATTATTTCATTTAATCCTCTAAAGAATATTTTGAGGTAAGTAGGAAAAGTAATACTATCCCTATTATACAGACAACGAGACACTCAGAATTTTAAAACTAGTTGAGTGGTAGAAATAAGACTTCATGGCCGGCGCCGTGGCTCACTGGGCTGTCTTCAAAAATTCATGGAAATGTGCATTATGAAAAAACATGCATTTATTTCAAAATTTTTTCACCAAAATAAATTTGTCTTTTAAATTTTTTTTTTAATTTTTTGAGAGTTAGAGAGACAGAAAGAGATGGACAGACCAGAGACAGAGAGAGCTCCCATCTGCTGATGCACTTCCCAGAGGCCTACAAAGGTCAGGACTGTCTGGGCTGAAGCTGAGAGGCCAGAACTCAATCCAGGTCTTTCCCATTTGGGTGGCAGGGATACATCTACTTGAGGCACCACCTGCTGCCTCCCAGGGTCTGCATTGGTAGGAAGCTGCAGTCAGGATCCTAACCAGGAATCAAACCCTAGCACTCTGATATGGCACACAGGCATCTTAACCGGCATCTTAATGGCTAGCCTAACACTTACTCCAAAGTTATATTTTAATTCCATTTTCCATGAAGTTTTGGAAGTAACTTTGTATACTGGTAGATGGGGATAATAAAGAAAGATAGTGGGAAAAGATGTTGGGATTTTCTTTAATAAAAGATTTTCTCATTTTCCAGCATGTTAGGGGGAAAATATTTTTGTTCTCAGAGTTTTTCTGTATGCTTTCCAAGCCATCAAATTCCTAAATATAACCAAAGATGATGATTTTACAAGCTAGCCAATATAAACATAGTAGATGTTTATATTTCAACATTAACAATGTGACATTGGAGTTGCAAAAGATCTTTCAAGTTGGCTATACTATTTTATTTTTTCAAAAGTTTCCATTTTGAGTATCCTTTTAAAATATACCCTTTGCCCCTCCTCAGGGCTTTAAGTTTCAAGAAAAGGCAAACAAGATTATTATAGCCACATCTGGAAGTGAGGATATGGAAGAAAGGAGAAAGAGAGAAGTGGTAGAAGGTTATGCACTTAGGTAGGAAGAGGACGGGGAGAACTTCTTGTAGAGCCTTACCCTAAAGTAGTACTGTTGAAACATTCCTAGGAATTCACATCACCCAGGCTCTTGTTAAAATTCAGATTGTACCCCAACAAGTCTGGGGTGGGAGTTCCAGGTGTTGGCCATGCTCTGTTTCATGAACAACGTTGAGTAACAAGGCCTTCGAATCTAGGAATGATCTCTTATATTTCTCATGGGCAGCCTCTGGTTGTGCTAACCTCTTTTTACACAACCTAATGGATTTTTTTGAGAATCAAAATATCAAATAGTTGAAGTTTTCAGAAAGCCATTTACCATGAATAAGTACAGTGTGAGCCACTGTGTATAGAAGTGAGTAAAATAGGGGCTGGCGTTGTGGCTGCTCCACTTCCAATCCAGCTCCCTGCTAACAGCATGGGGAAAAAGCCTATGGAGGATGGTTCAAGTGCTTGGGTCCCTGCCACCCATGTGGGAGACCCACATGAAGCTCCTGGCTCCTTCAGCCTGGCTCAGCACTGGCTGTTGTAGCCACTTGGAGTGAACCAGGGATGTGAGATCTCTCTCTCTCTCTCTCTCTCTCTCTCTCTCTCTTTCTCTCTCCATCTCTCAGACTTTCAAATAAATAGATCTTTAAAAAAATAGATTATGTAATGGGCAAAAGCCCCTGATACACAAATCTTATTTTTTAAAGGGTGTGGTTTTGTGGATAAAGCCCTGGACTGGTTGTCAGAAGATCTGGTTTCAGTCCTCATGTTCACTAATTAGGTTGTTTGTCTTCGTGTCAGTCATTTCTCTCTGTTTCTCTGTTTCCTTTCTATTAAATAAAATAATTGGTCTAAAGTCTTTTCAGCTCTGACATTTAAGGAGTCTGTGCAGGAGATCCTGCATCAATAGGAGGGGAGGGAAGAAGGGAGTGTCACCACCTACAGAGCTGCCAGGGGTCCTATACGTGTGATAGTATAATGGCAGAATGTCCCCTTGTCTGCCCAGTTGCAAAAGTTATTGGAGTGCGAGACTGGGAAATTTGCCTGGTATGAAATCCTAGGACTCCAACTTCCTGGTTTTGACAATTGAGAGTCTTGGGAATCAGTCTCAGGCCCTAAGAAATAAGGCAGACCATGTAAACAGGCCCTGCAAAAGCCCCAGTGTAGCTCTGACAGCTGTGAGATTCTAAGGTCCTCAATCCCCAGTTCTAAAGCTACCCTCAGGTTGCACCTCATTCCCCCAGAGTGGTCAGCAGCCAGTCTGATTATCCACTTGCTTATGAACAAATCCAGTTCTTGAAGCAACACAAGCCCTCCTAAGCAGCACCCTGCTGGATCCTGAGTCCCCCAGACACTGCAGACTACATCTAACCCTGTATTGGCCAGGCCTTGGGGAACTGGGTAGGACAGAGGGTGACACTTCTTTCTTTGTGTTTAAGATCGTCCCATTTGCAAAGTGGGGATCAGCCCCTAATTTGATAAGCACAGGGTGGAATAGGGATCTGTTGGGGTGAGATTACCCTGCAGCCCCACCTCACACCTCCACAGACCTGCACTCACTGACTTTTAAGTGACTAACCAGGCCTGCTGCCGTTCTGACAGACTCACAAATCCCCTCCAAAGATGTCAGCTTCAGGCAGTTTCCTGTGGTTTGCTTAATGCCAGCCGGGAGGGCAGCCAAACTCCATCCACGTTCCTGAGGCCCCCTCTCTCAGCAGACACTCCTCCTGAGGCGCTCAAATTGGATGCAGGGACCCTATTTGCTGCAGGAGTTGTTATTTTTCCCTCCACGCCAGCCTGGGCTGGACTGAATGATGTGGCTGGCTGGGACAAAGGTTGCTTTTTATAACGTTCTTCCTTGGTATTTTCAGTGTCTGGAGAGGCCTTCCTTTCCTCCCATGCTTAATTAGCAGCATCAGAGCATTTCCCTTTCCTCAACAGAAAGTCTGTCCCCACCCCCAAGGCCAGGCAGAGGGGGTGGCAGGTGTGGCTGAACACTCCCTGAGGTTAACCTCAAACTTAAACTTAGAGTCATACTTGCTAGCAGCAACATGAAATGCAGGACTAGCTCCCATTCTGGGCAGAGTGGGCAAGTGAGCACACGTCCCTGGCAAACGAGGCAATTGTTTTCTAGCACCCCAATTAGGTGAGGGGACAGAGAGAAGGGGGTGGAGAACCAATGTGTGTTTGACACATTTGTGAATTGTTTCTACAACAAAGGCTTTAAAAAAAAAAAAAAAACAGAGTGAAGCTTTATATATTTGAATGAGAACCACACAGAAGAACCTATTGTCAGAAGGAAAAATTGCATGAATAATTGTGCATGACTTCAGTCTTCCCAGCCGAAAATGTTAGGCGTGTTAAGGATGACTATGGGCATTCCAGCATTTTCAGCATGGGAAAGGGGGCAGGAGCTCCCAGGAGGAGAGCAGACAAGTTATTTAGTAAGACAGGAGAGGAAGGTGCTTGAGGAGCTCTTTGTTTGTTCCCAGTTTTCCTCTATTGAATTGAGGTGCCCGGTCCTACAAGAAGCCTTCCTGCCTCTGGCTCCTTCTGTCTCCTCTTACTTTACATGTTCTCTTGATAAATGATCTCCTGTCTTTTCATTATTGATAGACCACAGAGTAGTGAGCGTGGACTCCAGGATCAGACTCTGCCAGTCTCTCGATGTGCAACCTTGGGCAAGTTACTTATTCTCTTTCTTCATCTCTAATACAGGAACCTTCTAGGGTTGTTAAGAGAATTAAATGTGCTAGCACATGCAAAAGACTTAAAACAGCACCTGATGAATGTACAGCATGCACTCAATAAATTGTCTCATTGACTATGTTTATGTGTATCTCCACTTATTAACACAGGATGCAATATAATGTGGGTCAGTGACTTTCAACCTTCTGATATGTATCAGAAGAGATTTGAGGAACTTCAAAAATATATGAGTCTGGGGCCAGTGCTGTGGCGCAGTAAGTTAATCCTCCGCCTGTAGTACTGGCATCCCACATGGGTGCCGGTTCGATTCCCGGCTGCTCCACTTCCAATCCAGCTCCTTGCTAATGTGCCTGGGAAGGCAGCAGAAGATGGCCCAAGTGCTTGGGTCCCTGCCACCCACATGGGAAACCTGGAAGAGGCTCTTGGCTCATGGCTGCTGTCTGGCACAGCCCCAGCTGTTGCAGCCATTTAGGGAGAACCAGCAGATGGAAGATCTCTTTCTCTGTCTCTGTCTCTCTCTGTAATTCTGCCTTTCAAATAAAATAAATAACTCTTAAAAAAAAAAAGGACAGTTACCTAGAGCTGATATTACAGATCAATAGGTATTTTCTCCTGTTTTCCCTTGTATTTCAGCAGATTTATTTCAGAGTTGCTATAACAACTGTAGCCAGAATCTGAACTTTGGCCTTACCTTCAGTTTTAATTTCAATATGTCACCCAATCTTTAATTTAGTGGCCATAATAAAAATTTAAAGACCTCAAGTAAAGAATTTGCACCATCTAATGTATAATTATATGCATGATAATAAGATAATTATAGTCAACAACTTTTCCTAGCTGTTCTACAATGTTTACACTGACTACTGATTGTAGGGCATTAAGTCAGACATTTCAACATAGAAATCAGAAACTATAGACAGGATCCCTATTCTTAAATAACTTAGTATTAAAACAAATAAAGATATACATATTGAAAACTGTAAAATAGACTTCTGGAGCCAGACTTTGGGTCTACTTCTTACCTTTGTGGCCTCAGGTAATTCACTTCACCTTGTTGAGCTTCAGTTTCCTCATCAACAAAACATGGACTTTGAAGCCTACATCATAGAACTGGTCTGAGTATTCAAAGCAGTCACATGTGTGTCTGGCACATTTTATTAAGTGAAATGATTTTAATGAACAAAGTTGCTGTGTTGTAGCAGCAGACTTTATTGTCAAAAGTTTCATTACCAAAAGGAGAGAGAACTTGGCAAAAGAGGGAAAAAATCAAAGTGGAAAACTAAGCACAAACGCATACCTGACCTCCCACCATATATCTCTTAAAAGATAGAAAGACAACTTTGAAAATCAGGCTGTCCCTACCAGTGGCAGCACACAGGAAAGGAGGTAGAAATTAGAATGAAAATCTGGATGGAGGGGCTGGTGCTGTGGCGTAGAGAGTAAAGTGTCCTGGCTGTTCACTTCTGATCCAGCTCTCTGCTATGGCCTGGGAAAGCAGTGGAAGATGGCTCAAGTCCTCAAGCCTCTGCAACCACGTAGGAGACACAGCAGAAGCTCCTGGCTCTGGATCAGCCTAGCTCCTGTCTTTGCGACCATTTGGGGAGTGAACCAGTGGATGGAAAACCTCTCTCTCTCTCTCTCTCTCTCTCTCTGCCTTTCTGTAACTCTGCCTTTCAAATAATTAATTAATTAATTAATTAATTAAAAAAAGATAAAATACACTAAGAAAAGGTCATTTTAAATTAAAAAAAAATCTGGATGGAAGACAATTGGGATCAAACTAATGGGAACACAGAATAGAATATTCTCATACTCTAAAGAGAAAATTACTTTGAAAGTAAGAGCAGAGACTCTCCATGCATAGAGGAAACAAAATAAACAGGAAGGGTGAATCTATGGTCAGAATTACTGATCTTTAAACAGCTCTCCAATATAGGTCCCTCTCCAACTTCCTCCGCTGTGGGGAGATATAGTTGGGATGTGGGGACTGACATCTGATAAAATATAATTTCATTCTAAGAAAGTGGATTGCCTGCCTGGGTTATAACAGCTGAGAGAAAAGGAGAGTAGGACTGGAAGTAACCCTAGAAGTAACCCTTACACAGATGCACAGGGAGGAGAAAGGAGAAACTATTACTGCCCAAGCTGTCAGCTACAGCTTCATCAAAATCAAGGTCTCCTTATTTTTGTGTTGGGATAAGCCAGTGGAGGAGCTAGAAGGAGGAATATCCCCAAGCCCATCTCCTTGCCTGCCCTCTGTGTCTTACAACAAAATCTGCCCTTCAAAATGTCCTACTTGTCCACAGAGTCCACCAGAGGATCCCAGAGGGGAGACACAGATCTCAAAACTGACGCAAAACAAACAACGTGGCCAGCGCCGTGGCTCAACAGGCTAATCCTCCGCCTAGCAGCGCCAGCACACTGGGTTCTAGTCCCGGTCGGGGCGCCGGATTCTGTCCCGGTTGCCCCTCTTCCAGGCCAGCTCTCTGCTATGGCCCGGGAGTGCAGTGGAGGATGGCCCAAGTCCTTGGGTCCTGCACCCCATGGGAGACCAGGAGAAGCACCTGGCTCCTGGCTTCGGTTCAGCGCGGTGCGGCGGCCATTGGAGGGTGAACCAACGGCAAAGGAAGACCTTTCTCTCTGTCTCTCTCTCTCACTGTCCACTCTGCCTGTCAAAAAAGACAAAAAACAAACAACGTGCCTACTAATTAATTCTATCCTTCAAACGTGGGTGTAAATGGAAAACCAAGAACTGCCAGATAGTTAAGGAAATTCAACAGCTATAAAGAAAAGGACTAAAGTGAACAAACTGAAACACTGATTCCAGATGAGAGACAGATAATTAAAGGAATAGAAAAGAAAATTTAAAAAATTTTAAATAGCGTCACCGTTACAAAGATGTATGAAAAATGACTAACTGCTTTGACAAACAAGTATCAAGAAGCACAAAGAAAATCTTAAAATGTGACAATAAAACTAAACAAAGCAATAGATGGGATGAATATTAGAATGTATATGGCAAAACTGGGGATATGACCTGGAAATGAAATGTTTGGAATTCTCCCTTACTATGCAGAAAAAAATCAAGAACAGAAACAGAAAAAATTAAGAGGCTGCCATGGATTAAAATGTATGCCCCTCCTCCTCAAGCTGAATTGTTGAAGCACTAATACCTGATGGGACTGTGGAGATAGGGTCTGTGATAAAGTGAAAAAGGTTAAATGAGGTCATAGGGTGGGTCCCTAATCCAACAGGGATGGTGCTGTCATACAGGAGGATGAAACATCAGAGTTCTCTCGCTGGCAAAGGAGGAGTTGGCAGAAGGCAGCCATCTGCAAGCCAGGAAAAGAGCCCTCACCAGAAACTGAATTGGTGTTGGTCAGCACCTTGGTTTTGGACTTCCCAGCCTCCAAAACTGAGAAAATAAATTACTGTTATTTAAGCCAGTAAGTGTAGGTGCTTTGTTATGGGAGCCCTAGAAGACTAATACAGAGACACAAAGAACAGATTAAGAAGGGACTCTATTCACTTAAAAGAAGTGCCAAGAGAGCACTGAGAATTGGCGGGAAAGAGATCCACAAAGAAATAATAAAGGAAAATTCCTCCACCTCAAAGACTCAAGACTTCAGAGGGCTAGCCAAGTGTTAAGTAAAATAAAATTTTAAATATCCTTACTTAGACAAATGCTCCAGAGGTTTTAGAGCCAAGAGGACAAAGGGAAAACCCTAAAAGTATTCAGAGAATAAAGTTGTTAGCTAACAGACACAAACATGATATTGTTTTTCAGACTTCTAAAGGGCAACTCTGAATGCCGGGCAGCCACAAAGCAGTAACTTCAACATTTGAAAGAAAATAATTTTGAGCCTAGAATTATGTACCATCCTAGCCAAACGAGTATTCAAATGAAAGAGCAAAATAAAGACATTTTCTAAACTGCAAGAATTCATAATATTTACTTCCTCTGCACCCTCTTTTGCTATAAAAGAAAAATTATATTCAAGAAAGGAAGATGCTGAATACAAGGAACAGTAAATAGCCTTTAATGCCCAATGTGGGAAAATTAGTAATGATCTGGAATTAAATCTCAAATGAAGAAAGTATCGTTGAGGAATAATATTATGGAAAAAAATAGATTCGACCCACAAAAGCAACCAGTATTTATAAAAACATTTATGTGTAGGGCTGGCACCGCGGCTCAACAGGCTAATCCTCCACCTGCGGCGCCGACACACCAGGTTCTAGTCCCGGTCGGGGTGCCAGATTCTGTCCCGTTTGCCCCTCTTCCAGGCCAGCTCTCTGCTATGGCCCGGGAGTGCAGTGGAGGATGGCCCAAGTGCTTGGTCCTTGCACCCCATGGGAGACCAGGAGAAGCACCTGGCTCCTGGCTTCGGTTCAGTGCAGTGCGCCGGCCGCAGCAGCCATTGGAGGGTGAACCAACGGCAAAGGAAGACCTTTCTCTCTGTCTCTCTCTCTCTCTGTCCACTCTGCCTGTCAAAAAAAAAAAAAAATTTATGTGTAGGAAGAAATATCCTTTATGACTTCATTAAAGAACCTTAAATAGGCCGGCGCCGTGGCTCAACAGGCTAATCCTCCGCCTTGCGGTGCTGGCACACCGGGTTCTAGTCCCGGTCGGGGCACCGATCCTGTCCCGGTTGCCCCTCTTCCAGGCCAGCTCTCTGCTGTGGCCAGGGAGTGCAGTGGAGGATGGCCCAAGTGCTTGGCCTCTGCACCCCATGGGAGACCAGGATAAGCACCTGGCTCCTGCCATCGGATCAGCACGGTGCGCCAGCCGCAGCGCGCTACCGCGGCAGCCATTGGAGGGTGAAGCAACGGCAAAAGGAAGACCTTTCTCTCTGTCTCTGTCTCTCACTGTCCACTCTGCCTGTCAAAAATAAAAAAAAAAAAAAGAACCTTAAATAACTACAAAGATGTACTCTGCTACTGGATGGAAGATCAATCTTATAAAGATATCAATTCTTCTCAAATCAATCTAAAAACCTAATAAAATCTCAATTAAAATAAAAAATTTTTAGTGAAACTTGATGTACTGATTTTAAGGTTTATCTGGAAGAGACAGATGGTAATGAGAACAAAGAGCTAATGGAGCAGATTCAGTAAATTCATCCTAGAGGCCAGAGACAAACGTGTGCATGTGTGGAAATCTGTTAGAGAGAAAGGTGACATTTAAGATTAAAGAAAAAAACGGGATCACCTCATAAGTCACACTGAACAAATAAATTTCCATTTGCAAAACAAGATTTAGATTTTTACTGTAGACCACACAGAAGATAGCTTAATTTGACTAAAGAGCTAAGTGGAAAAAAATTAATGTTAAGGAAAAAATATCAAAGAATATTTCTATAATATGGAAGTAGAAAAGTCCCTCTTAAGCAAATCATTCAACACAGAGAGTATCATGTAAGATAAGATGTAGAGATTTGATTACACATCTAAAAATTTTTATTTTTACAGAAGTGGAGAAAACTGTGCAATGAACTCCTCTGTAGGCATTACCAAACTATAAACAAGTATTCTATTCATGGCCAATCTTATTTCATCTATCTACTCAATCCTTGTTGGATCATTTGGAAGGAAATCCCAGAAGCCATATCATTCATAAATATCATTATCACATACAAAAATATTAATAACTATTTAATATAGTTAACATTAAAGTTATCTTTTAAAAGTTCATGCAAAATACATATTATGAAACAAACTATGAATGAATTTTAGCATTTTTGTCATCAAAATAAACATTTTATTTTTTATATTTTATTTTTATTTATTTGAAAGGCAGAGTTAGAGAGAGTGAGATAAAGGGGGGGGGGAGGAACAGAGAGAGAGAGAGAGAGATCTACCATCTGCTGGTTCACTCTCCAAATGGCTGTGACAGCTGGGGCTGGGTCAGGCTGAAGCCAGGATCCAGGAACTTTATCTGGGTCTCCCACGCAGGTGCAGGACCCCAAGAACTTGAACTATCTTCCATTGGTTTTTTTCAGGTGCATTAGCAGGGAGCTAGATCAGAAGTGGAGCAGCCAGGACTTGAACCAGTGCCCATATGGGATGCTGGCAGCTTAACCTATTACGCCACATTTGGCCCCCCAAAATAAACATTTTAATCCTATTTTCCATGAATTTTCTGAAGTATCCTTATAAATTTTGACTATTTTTTAATTGAGCACTTTCATTCAGCAAAGATGTTATGAATAAAGTTTTTAAAAAGGTATAAAGGGCAGATTATTTGCCAAATATACAACAAAGGATTAGTATTTTTAATATTTAAGAGTACTTGACATGAAAATGAAAAGTCAAACTAAACTATTGAAAAATCAACATCAATTAACAGAGGAAAATATATAAGTGGTCAATAAGCATACCAAAATGTGCAATCTCATTGGAAATGTACCTTAAAAGAAGAATAGAATGTTTATTACCCTTCAGGTTGTCAAAAACAATTAAACTGAGGCGAGTAATGTGACACAGCAGGTAAACCACTGCTTGGGAGGCCCACATCCCATATTCTGTTTTTAGTCCAGCTTCCTGCTAATGCACCCAGGAAGCAGCAGATGAGCTCAAGTACTTAGATCCCTACCACTCTTTTAGGAGACACAGATTGAGTTCTAGGCTGTTGGCTTTGTCTTGCCAAGGCCTGGTTGTTGAGGTATTCCTGATATTTGAGGAATGAACCAATGGATGGGCAATCTCTCTTTCCTCTCTATCTGTCTGTCTGCTTTCAAATAAATAAATATTGAGGGAAAAAAAAGTAAGCTTGATAAAATCTAGCACTAGAAAAGTTCGGGGAGTGGGGGTCGGTGCTGTGGCGTAACGAGTAAAGCTACTGCCTGCAGTGCCAGCATCCCATGTGGGTGCCTGTTCGAGATCTGGCTGCTCCACTTCTGATCCCGCTCTCTGCTATGGCCTGGGAAAGCAGTAGAAGATGATCCAAGCCCTTGGGCCCATGCACCCGTGTGGGAGACCTGGAAGAAGCTCCTGGCTCCTGGCTTCAGATCTGCGCAGCTCCGGCCGTTGAGGTCAACTGGGGAGTGAACCAGCGGATGGAAGACCTCTCTCTCTCTCTCTCTCTCTCTGACTCTCCTCTCTCTGTGTAACTCTTTCAAGTAAATAAATAAAAAATAAAGAAAAAAAAGAAGAAAAGTTCAGGGGAAATGGTGCTCTCAAACTGTTTTCGGGAGTATCAACTGGTAAGGCAATCTTTAGAGGGCAACTTCAAAGTACATGTCAAAACTTTGCATGTCCAGCTGTTTAAACTGGAGAAAAGCTTTGATAAGAACAGGAGGAGGCTCATACAGCACAGCACAGCACAGCAGGGCCAGTAATGCAGACTCCAGGGTGAATGCTGTATTTCAAGCCCCAGCTCTGCCACTTAGTAGTTATGGGACTTTTGGTGAGATTACCTTAGCTGCCTTAGCAGCGAAACAGGCCTGACAATATATAGTACGTATTTCATAGGGTTGTTTTAAGAAATGACAAGTTGTATGGCTGGCACTGTGGCATAGTGGGCTAGGCCTCAGTCTGCGGTGCCGGCATCCCATGTGGCACTGGTTTGTGTCCTGGAAGCTCCTCTTCTGATCTAGTTCCCTGCTGAGGCCTGGGAAAGCAGAAGATGGCCCACGTGCTTGGGCCTCTGTACCCACATGGGAGATTCAGAAGAGGCCCCTGGCTCCTGGCTTCTGATCAGCCCAGCTCTGGCCATTGCGGCCATTTGGAGAGTGAACCAGTAGATGGATGACCTTTCTCTCTGTCTCTCTCTCTCTCTTTCTGTGCCTCTGCCTCTTGGTTAAATAAATAAAATCTTTTTTAAAAAGTGAACAAGTTACTGACTGTAACGTGCTTAGAACAGAGCCTGTTGTAGACTGAGCACTCAAAAGATGAGTATTATTATCATATATTGCATATATGGATATTAGGTATTATGTATGGACATTAAACATTATTGGCTTCCAAGTTTGTGCCACTGTGGTATGTGACTCTATGTGCTACTGTGGAAAGATCCCAAGGATGCATTGCCAAGTGATGGTGAGGGGATAAAAGAAATTTCAGGAACAGTGCTATGGAATGATCCCATTAAATATATGTACATATAGGACTGTGTACAGTAGTAAACCAAAGCAGAGCAATAGAAAGGGACCCGTCTGTCTGTATGTAGGCAACAAGGAAACATATCAATTGAGGATAATTAAAAATAGTGACCTGGTCTCCCGGCTTTGGATTGGTGCAGCTCCAGCCGTTGTAGCCATTTGGAGATTGAACCAATGGAAGGAAGACCTTTCTCTCTGTCTCTCTCTCTCTCAGTTTCTGTAACTCCACCTGTCAAATAAATAAATAAAATCTTAAAAAAATAATAAAAATAAAAGCTACTTGGTTTGTTTTTTATTATCATTATGTGATACAGTGAAAATAAACAATGTCAGTGGTAAAGTACTTAGCCCTGCTAGAGCAGACCTCTCCTCCCTTTCCATAATCCTATATATGTTCCTATATATATAAGTGCATAGAAAAATGTATGGCAAAATTTATAGAAAGTACCTAATAAATAGCAGTATAATTTATAGAAGGCAGTGGGATTGACAGGGTTAAGATTTTTTGCTTTTTATTCTCTATTAGCTTATTAAAATTTTTTTGGCAAAGAATATATCCATTTGTTTATAATTACTTGAAAATTAAAATTTTTTTCATTTGACAAAACAAATAATATGGTAGGCAAAAGGATTTATTTCGGGAAGTTAGAGAAGTTAGAAGCAATTATAGCATATACTATACCCGCAGGTATTTCAGATCATAGAATATGGGTTAGATAGAACAATTGCATTTTCAGAACTAAGTTTCAGAGCTCGTTGTCTCCCAAAGGATTTTTAGAACAACTTCTGAATAGGAGAAACAGCCTGGATAATCCAATCTGGACACCAAAACAATAGAATTTCTAGAATACCTGATGATTTATTATTGCAAGTAGACTGAAACTTGGCCTGCTCTAAAATCCCCAGTCCTATTCCGTTTGGGGATTCTGTTAGAACTGAATTCCTCCTGACACATTTCCAGTTTAAAACCTAGCTAAGGCCTACTTTACCCTGACTCCTCCAGGTCCAAGTCATTATGTCTTTGCTGCCTGTTGAGATCTCCCGAGGGGCCCCAGGCAGCGCTCCTGGCTTCTCAGTTACCTCAGTGGCATACCCAGCCATACTGTCTGCCCTCATCTGCCAGGGTTGCTGTTTTTCTGGCTCTGTGTTAATCCCTCTCGTTTCTTCCTAGCCTTGCGCAGCCCCAGTTTGTATGAAGCTGAGCCAGCCTAGGCCTGGGCTTCTGATACCAATCCTGCTGAGGCTAGCACAGAGTCCCAGTCATAGGGTAAGCAGAGGCTGTGGAAATGCAATTGCACTGGTACCAAGAAGAGAGTGATAGACCCAGAAATGAAGTTTTTTGTCAGGAAACCAGACTTGGGGGTAAGGAATGTGGCAAGGGTGGGCATCTCAGTTGAAGTAGGGCTCATAGAATGAGTACCTTGGGGCCAGGATAGGCAGCGGGTGAATGGAAAGAACTAAATGTACACAGCAGTTTTAATTCCAAATGTGAGAAAGGATGACTATAGTAGAAATATCAAGGTAAATGCATGAATGCATCACAGTGGGGCCCGGAGCAGTTCTGAACCTGAGTCAGAAGGACCACGGCCGTGTGACTCAGAGCAAATTGCTTAATCCTATGAACTTTACCTGTATGTTACCTGAGGTCTTTCTACACACTGAATGAGCTCAGGTAACACTACATGAGCTTCCAGTCCAACGTTCAGTAAATCTGATTTTCTCTTCCACCAAAATATTAATGACATGATGAAAACTCACCAGCAACCAGCCTTTCACTAGCCACATCATTCTCCATGGGAGCAGTGGACATAGCATATTAAGAGTTCATTGTGGTAGAATGTAGATTGTTTAAAAATGAACATATTTTAAGATATAAAAGTATATAAAGATAACTGGATTAATACAACTGTAACACATTTTGCATAATTTATCTCACTCTTACAGATTTACAATGAGCGTTGCCAAAGAATATGGATATTCTAAGGGAGGTGGGAAAAAAGATATCAGGATGTATCCTCATTGATAAATGATATACCATGTATTGCACTGCAGTGTTATGGTGACTATACAATGTCACCAGATGACAGGAATTTTTCAGCTTCATTGTAATCCTAAGAGATCACTTTCATATACAATTCCTTTGTTGATCATAATGGCATTCCATGGCACATGAAAATAATTCTTCCAATTCTGTGTGCATTTATATTTCCTGATAAAGTTTTTGTGAAATTTTTACAAAGAGTTTTGCTTTGTTTTTCTTCTATGAGCAAACACTCATTAATAATCCCCATATTCTTTTGCTTGGAGAATTTAAACTCAAAATATTAGTTTGTAGTTAGAAAAGAATCAAAGAAGCCACAAAAAATTCATGTAAAATATGCCTCCCAACAGATCACTGAGGTGAGAATTAATTTAAATAGATTCACTTTCTCATTGTGTAATTAAACTTGGTTTTTCTGGAGGAAGTATTTTATTGATGGGATCTTATTGTTATGCCTTCTCATTCACAGTAATAATCCAAGTGAATTATCCCATTCAATCATTACTCTTTTATAGCTTATTTTCCTAACTCATTAGACTTATTCTTTTTGCTATGTGGTGAAAGCACCACACAATTAAGAAATGCAATATTGTACCTAGATATTACTTAAGATAAATGTGATGAAAATTATGAGCATACCTCAAATAATGCACATTATTGAATTTCTAAGTGAAGAAAATGGATGTACTATGATTATTGATGTTGTCTCTTGAATTCTTCCCCCTTTCAAGTCTCTAATGTATTTTAACAGAAAAAGTCTCAATTATTAAATTCTTGCATTGCTTATCATAGCCTGAATGGTTTTATGGATAATAAAACTTCATGTTACTTTTTATTTAATTCTAAAAAAAAAAAAAAAAAGAAAAAGAAAAGAAAGAGTTCATTGTGGTAGTTGACTTTATTAGCTGTGAGTTATTTGTTCTCAGCCCTTTGTAACACTCCCTCCTCACAAAAACCCTACAGGGTAGGTAGTATTAACATTCCTAGTTTACAAGTGAGAAAATTAAGGCTCAAAGAAGTTCACTAATTTGCTCCCATTGAATCGCTAATACAATATAAAAACAAGATGCGAATCCAGTTCTTACTACACCATATTCCTTCTCTGAACCTGGCAGGAAATGTAGAAAAGGCAGAACAAGTGAATGTTCTAGCAGAGGTGTTGATGGAGATGAGTAGGAGGCTTCCTACAAATCGCACATTGGATAATGGGATCTAGGGAACATGCTACTGCCAAGACAAGGAAACCCTTCCTCCCTCACCACCAGCAGTGGGTGACGGCATCTGAGAGGAAGCTAATCACAGACGCAATCAGTGTAAACAAACCTGCAGGCTGGGACATTGCCTCATGTTACGAAAGCATTTTGCAATCAAGGAGGATACTTTGGTAATAAATCCAAACAGAAGGGTGATGGGTCAGCAGGAAGTCTGAAACCCGCTGAGTCAAAGTTTGTCCCTGTAGATCCAGCTCTGCCCACTTTAATACCAAATGGCCTGTTCTGGTTCTTAAACAGAGAGCCCTGGGAAGAGGGGAGACCTGAAGGACACGCTGCTGGGGCGGAGGGGAGTGGTGAGGGGTGGTTAAAGCACAAAGCACAAAGAGTAAGTAGACCCTACCAACACAGCTGAATAAAAGCTCTGGTATCAGTAAGATTGCCACATTCATATACACGTGACCCTCCCTGCTAGGAGGTGACTGTTCTAGTGGGAAGTCAAGAAGCACCTCCTCCAACATGCAAGACAGAAAGGGCCTTAGAGATGTAGTCCAGCTCTCTCACTGTACAGAGAAGAAAACCATGGATCTGGCTCATAAATTGGATAAACTGTAAATCAGCTGCTCTCCTAAATGTGTCTGAGGGAGACAGGCAACACTGTTAGTTCTGTAAGGCTTCCTAGAAGGGGAGGGACTGAAGCTGAGCTTTCGTAGAAAAATAAGCTGTGAGTAGGTGGTTATATGTATGTATGTAAGGGAGATATCTGGTTTTAAACTGGATCAAATTGTCCCTTAAAGCTGTTTAGTCTTCTTCTAGTTTTTTTTTTTTTTTTTAATCGCCAAAAGTTCTTTAGCTCTGCAATTACTTGTTTGTGAAGATCTGCCACCAGATGTGACATGATTAGTTGCATAGGCTTTGGAGATCTTTTATTTTCTGGCTGTGTGATCTTGGTTTCCTCTCCTGTAAAATCAGGATAATTATATGTACCATAGTATTAAGTGAAATAATATACACAGAGCCTGTAGCATAGAGCTTGACACTCAGGAAACAACTAGCTGAACTCCTTAAGTATGATAATTACTTACTTGTATTGACCCTATGACACTTTCAGCATGCCCTGAATTCATTCAATTTCCATTAGTTCTTTCATTCAAGAGGCACAATGCCAGGAACCATGCTGGACGATGAAACAGAGCTGTGCACCAGATGGACATGTTCCCTACCCACTCAGGGCAGGTTAGAGGGATTTTGGATATGTAAGCACGTGGCCATAGTACAATGGGAGGTACTTTTTTTTTTTAAGATTCATTTTATTTATCTGAAAGGCAGAGTTACAGAGAAAGGAAGAGATAGATCTTCCATCTCATGGTTCACTTCCTAAATGGCTGCAATGGCCTGGGCTGGGCTGGGCCAGGCTGAAGCCAGAAGCCAGGGGTTTCCTCTCCATCTCTCAGGTGGGTGAAAGGATCCCAAGCACTTGGGCTATCTTCTGCTGCTTTCCCAGGCACATTAGCAGGGAGCTGGATTGGAAGTGGAGTAGCTTGGACTCGAACTGGTGCCCATAGGGGATGCTGGCATTGCAGAAGGCAGTTTAACCCTTTACACCACAACACCAGCCACAAAGTACACCATTAATAGGGGCAAGTGGTAGTCATTGGTGGTCATCTCCATGTGAAGTCTGGACTTGAAGAGCCACATGGAGACCAATGTGACCTGAACTTACCAGGGTGCAGCTGCCCTGGACACCCACTAGCAAAGTCATTACCATTCTGGACAGCTCTAAGCTTGCTCCATATTATCTAATGTCATTTTCAGTGAATGGCAGAATAATCTGGAAAAAAAGTTTCTCTGTTAATAATCCATTATCCAGCACAAACTGAAAGAAGCAGTAAAATGTACTTGAACTTAAGCTTCAGAAAACTTCCAGGCACCTGCTTTCTCCCAGTGTGTCGGATGCCTGTTGGTAGCAAGCATCCAGAGTGGCTTGCAGTGATCCTCATTTCCTGGAACTCATACTTTTGTGTGGCCCCCTCCCACATTGTACCAGGGTGGCCAACAGAAAATAGCTCTGGTGATAGCGTGTGGCTTTTGAGGTGAGGTTATAGACACTGCAGCTTCCCTCTTGGATGCTGTCTTACATATGCTATCTCTTGGACCACTTGCTTTGGGGAAAAGCTGTGTTTTGAGCAGACCTATGGGGAAGCACACACGACTAAGAACTGAATGGAGCCTCCTGCCATGCCATGTGAGTGAACTTAGAAGTGGTATCTCCTTTCTAGTTAAGTTCTCATCTCATGCAGCCAACAACTTGACTCCATGAAAGGCCGTGGGCCAGAAGTAAGCAGCTAGGTTGCTCCCAGATTTCCTGATCCTCATGAAATGATAAAGATGTTGTTTTAAGTGGCAGTTTCAGGGTAATTTGTTTTGCAGCAACAGATAACTATTGCAGTGCTCCTCTACTGTGCTTCAAGCTTTCTGCTCCTCCTGTGATAGAACACTTTTCATGGTGTATTGTAATTACCTGTCTACTTGTCTGTCTCCTCATTACACTGTGTGCTCAATGGAGACCATCTCTTATTGTCTTTGTACGCTGACCACCTGGCACGTGGCTGGCCTAAAAACATTTCTGGGGAGGATGGCACTGTGGCAAAGAAGGTTGTGCCTCTGTCTGCTGTGCCAGAGTCCCATATGGATGCTGATTCGAGTTCCAGCTGCTCCATTTCTGATCCAGCTCCCTGCTAATATGCCTTGGAAAGCAATGGAAGATGGCCCAAATGCTTGGGCCCCTGAACCCACGTGGGCGACCCAGAAGAAGCTCCTGGCTCCTGGTTTTAGACCAGCCCAGCTCGGGCTGTCCTATTTAGGGAGTGAACCAGCAGATGGAAGATATTCTCTCTCCACCCGCTCCCTCTCTCTCTCTCCTTCTCTTTCTGTATCTTTTGCCTTTTGAATAAATAAACCTTTTAAAAAGCCAAAAAAACATTGCTGGACGAATACTTTGCATTTGTATATCACGTTAGACTTGATCAAGCTTTAGAGTATTGATTCTCTTTAGGCAGTCCTAAGAGGTAAGTGCTAATACCCTATCTCCATTGAACAGATGGGAAAACTGAGGCACATTGACTCAAGTATCTCCTAGCTAGTAATACATTTAGGACTCAAAACCAAGTCACCAATTCCTATTCTCTGCTTCCTCTCTACTGTATTGCTCTTTATTTAGTTTGGTGGGCAGGGGGAGAAAACCTAATCTGGAGAAGGGGGTGGGACCCTACCATGGGTAGAGCTCCCTAGAGGATGGCTCACTAATGAGGCCAGGTCATTGTGGGCCTTCTAACTCACACATACATTTAAAAATCTCATTTAATGCTCATAAAAATCCTAAAATGGGAGATTTGTAATTTTCATCACTCATTTATAGATAAGAAAGCCATTTGCAAGATCTCACATCTCTTAAGCACTAGAGCTTGAACTCAAGTAAATATATTCAAACTCCTAGTTCAAGGTTCCTATAAAACTCAAACTGTGGCCAGCGCCATGGCTCAATAGGCTAATCTTCCGCCTGCAGCGCCGGCACACCGGTTTCTAGTCCCGGTTGGGGCACCGGATTCTATCCCGGTTGCCCCTCTTCCAGGCCAGCTCTCTGCTGCGGCCCCGGAGTGCAGTGGAGGATGGCCCAAGTCCTTGGGCCCTGCACCCACATGGAAGACCAGGAGAAGCACCTGGTTCCTGGCTTCGGATCAGTGCGGTGCGCCGGCTGCAGCATGCTGGCCGCAGCGGCCATTGGAGGGTGAACCAATGGTAAAGGAAGACCTTTCTCTCAGTCTCTCTCTTTCTCACTGTCCACTCTGCCTGTCAAAAACAAACAAACAAACAAACAAAACAAAAAAACCCTCAAACTGCTTCCTTTTCCCAGGACTGGACAGCTGGGTTTGGGCTCCAGGTCCAATACCTAATTGCAACAGAGGCACACAGGGCAAGATGTCATACAGTCTCAGTCAGCAAGCAGACCTAACGCATGGATTCTACCCATATGGCTATGTCTTACCTCACTTTCATGCTTAACTCCAGTTGCTGATTCTCAAGCTCAGGCTCAAAGGTTTCACAACATCCTAATGAAAGGAAATAGATTGTTGTGGTTAGAATCAGCTTGTTTGCTTATCTTTCAAATGGGAAGGATCATCACAGTGATGATTAAATGAGATGGTCTATGTAAAATGACTGACACATAGTAAGTATTCACAAGCAGGTAAGACTCTTTTACCTATCCAGTTCTTATCTATATTTCTATGGATATTTTCTAGGACAAGAGCGCATCATTTTATGAGCCTGTCTTCTCCATGTAGACTGATGGCTCAGTGGTATCTGTGAAAGGCAGAGGGAGAAGAGGAAACTTCTTGTGCACAATCTCTAGCCTGAAGGGAGCTCTGCAGTACCATTTCTGCTTTGTGTCAGCTGCACAGTAGGGCCAGCAGACCGCACCCTTGGAGGGCAGGTTTCATGCTGAGGAGCTGAACACGGAGAAGAAGCTCCAGCTGTTCTGGGGCCCTAGTGGAATGTGGCGCAGAGCTGCCTCATATCAGGCTGAGCTGGGTAAACTTGGCCTGTTCATTTCCATCCAAGAGACCTTTCACCTTGAGGGCACAGTGAACAGAAAAACATCCCAGAAACCAATAATGTCTCATTCTCCAGGGAGCCAGGGAGCAGACAGTTTCTGGGCTGGACATCAGGGACAAACCCAGGAACTGTGAGAGTGAGGAGGCCTCTGTACTGAGGGCTTCATTTGATCCCAGGAAAGGGAGGGCCGATTGCATGTGCTAGAAGACACAGCTTCCTGCCAGGAAGAGGGTCTGGGCTTTGTCTCCACATGTGTCAGCTCGAGGATGTGGTTGTTGAGGGTTTCATGAATGAGCTGTAGCCATGGCCAGGTTTCAGCAGCAAGTCAGGTGGCTGTGACTTTCACAGAACTATTCAGTGCAGTTCAGAGCAATTAAACAATTGAATGAGAACCTTAGAGGTATAGACCTTTGGGGAAGCAGGTGGTATTTTTCTGAAGTTTGCAAGACTTTAGTTTAAATCTTAGCTCTACCACCTACTAACTGTGACTTAGAAGATACTTAACCTCCTAGGGCCTCAGTTTCTTTTTCTGTAATGTAATAGTAATAATAAGTATTAATAATGTCTGCTTTGTAGAGCAAGGAATTAAATAATGTTGTCAAATGTAAAGGTTACAGAGTAAGACCTACTGCCTGATCAGTTTTCAACAAATCAATCCCTTATTATTAAGTTTCATAGGCAAATAGATAGGGAGATTAATAACAGTCACCAACAGGGAAAGAGTATGCATAAAATTCCATACAGCTAATTTGATTATTTTTAACCAGCATACATGGGAGAATTTCCTAAGTGCTAACAACCAATAATGGCCCCTGACCTAGACGAACTTAACTTTTGCAACTGAAATAGATAGGTAAGCAAATAATTTCCACAAGGGTTATAAGTGATTGGATATAAACAAGGGAAAATGCTATGGGAGCAGAGTGGCAGAGTGCAGGAGGTGCTACATTACCTGCTGGTGTTACAAGACGCCTTGCTAAGGAAGCCATCTTGGGCCCCATTGACTGGATCTTAAAAAAGAAATCATCAGGTGGAATGAATGTGGAAAGTCATTCTGATAATGGGCAGATAGTAAAGATAGTGGGCAGAAAAACACAGAGAAATGAAACAGCTTGGTTAGTGGAATGAGACTGTGGCATCACTGGACATAAGGAACATGATAAAAAATGACTAGCCTCCAGAGACATATAAAAGACCTTGCCTACAAAGGAGTTGGGACTTTGCTTTGAAGGCAATATAGGAATTTTAGAGCAAAAAAAAAAAAAGATGATTAATTTGTTTTTAAGAAAGATAGCTGGATGGAGGTTGGAGTGCAAAGGGGAAAGACTGGAGACTGGGAGCCTATGGAGATAAGATGTATTTAGTTACATAATGAGGAAGTTGGTGGGGGGTCAGGAAGAGAGGCTAGACCTCTTGGCTCCTGGTTCAAGCATTTTTGATTAAATTGCTCCTCCTTCTGCATCTTTGAAACTTGCCTGCTAAGCAAACCCTGACCTAAAATTATAGCGCTGCTATAAACAGGAACATAAAGAAACAGAATTGTGACTAGATTTGTACTAGCCTGAAGTACTTACTTTTTAAACCATAGTCTGCCATAGTTTTAAAATACACTCAGCATTTTCTGAGCACCCATTTCTAAGGCATGTATTCTCAAGGAATACAAACCCTTACTGATTTTGGTTAATCATTCATCCATTATTTAAATTCATTCATCCATTCATCTATCCATTCAACATTGATCCATCCACAGAAATGTAGCAGCAGCTACTGTGGTCTAATACTTGGTTAAGTCCTGGAGTTATTGAGATAAAAGGAAATTCCTGCCCCTAGAGAACCAGTAGTCTAGTTAAGGAGGAGACAGAAAAGTACAGACAGGGACAATGCAATTTGATGATTATTACTCCAATGAGAGGAATGTGCTCAGTGCTATGGGAACTTGGAGCCATCAAGGAAGGAAGGGATGCTTGTGCTGAGCCCTGAAGCTCAGAGGACACACACTTACGGTAAATAAAAGGAAGGACATATGCCCTTTGGGGATACAGTGCAATGGTGGGAGTGAGTAGAATTTAGAAATTCAGCAGTTTTCCTAGTCCTGAAGCCAAACACATGCTTTGCCCATTTTAATTATATAAGTCATATTAGTTTAGATTTAATTTATGGCTTCCCTCTGGGTAAATTCCCCCCCAAATCACCCAAAAGGCAAAGTTGTCTTGGCATTTTCTGAACTTCTCTTTCAGTGCCTATCTCAGGCAGCCCAATCCTTGGTCCTATGTGCTAAGTTGGTCCTCCAGCAACTAAGAGTCTACTTCAGCCACTCAAGGGGCCCAGGTTCCCAGTCTTTGTCCATTCACTTTCACTTCCTGTCTCAGCCTGTGGACTCAGCTTTCAAATGTCTTTTATGCTGTGACATGGGAATGCTACTTTTTGTTCCTAACTATTCACCAGCCTAAAGCATTTACCCTGTCATTTACCCTCTCACCGTCACCTCTCCTCACCTTACTTGGCCTCTGTGTGGTGCATGCCATCACCATTTTTTCCATGGTGTACACACTCTCCCTGCGTTTTTTTCCATGACACCCCTTCTCTGAGGTCACCTGACACCTCCTTGGCAGTCCCATGGGTACAGCTCCATTATAATACCTGTCAAACACAAGTTAAAACATCTGCTATTTTGGTCTTCCCACTAGACCAAAAGCTTGTGTCTCACTCATTTTTCTCTCTCTAGTTCCTGCACATAATGGCACTAATCAATATTTGAGGAATGAATGAATTCATAAAGGAATGGATAGAATTCTCTGGAATAAACTCCTATAAACAGAATGTGACTGTATACATTCAAATGTCAATTATAAGAAGCAGGTTAGAGGGACTGGCACTGTAGTGTAGTAGGCTAAGCCTCTGCCTGTGGCACTGGCATCCAATATGGGCACCAGTTCACGTCCCAGCTATTCCTCTTCCAATCCAGCTCACTACTTATGGCCTGGGAAAGCAGAGGAGGATGGCCTAAGTGCTTGGGCCCCTGCACCCACATGGGAGACCTGGAAGAAGCTGTGGCTTTGGATAGGCTCAGCTCTGGCCTTTGTAGCCATTTGGGTAGTAAACCAGTGGATATCTTGGGTAGGAAACAAGTGGATAGAAGACCTTTATCAGTCTCTCCCTCTCTCTGTCCATAACTCTGCCTCTCAAATAAATAAAATCTTAAAATGGGGAGGAGGGGGGAGGAGAAGGAGAAGAGGGAGAGGGAGAAGGAGAAGGAGAAGGAGAAGAGGAAGAAGAAGAGGAGGAGGAGGGAGGGAAAGGAGGAGGAGGAGGAGAAGAAGAAAAGTGGTGGTGGTTAGAGAACCAACTTTTGGGGGCCGGTGCTGTGGCGTAGTGGGTAAAGCCACCGCCTGCAGTGCCAGCATCCCATATGGGCACCGGTTCAAGTCCTGGATGCTCCACTTCCCATCTAGCTCTCTGCTATGGTCTGGAAAAGCAGTAGAAGATGGCCCAAGTCCTTGGGCCCCTGCCCTCGCATGGGAGACCTGGAAGAAGCTCCTGGCTCCTGGCCTCAGATCAGCTTAGCTCCGGCCATTTAGGCCAGCTGGGGATGGAATCAGCGGATGGAAGAACTCTTTCTCTCTGCCTCTCCTTCTCTCTCTGTGTAACTCTGACTTTCAAATAAATAAATAAATCTTTAAAAAAAAAAAGGGGAGAACCAACTTTTGCGATTTCCAGCACCCCTCTATGCTATAGACCCGGGCCCACATCGTTTCTCTGCTATATCTGAGTCATGAGAAAAAGAGATGCTGCTCCTGAGAGCAGAGAGAAGGCAGCATCCAAAACTGTCACATCTTTGAGCCCTATTTGGCCTAGTTGCTACAGGCCCATTTCCGTGGGCCTGTGCTTGTGCTACTTTGTATGGTTCTTATTCATGAACTAGGTACTATTAATGACACACCAGAGCTGATGTTCTACTTGACCTGAATTATGCTTTAACATTAATGCTGTGAAATTCACTGAAGAGAAGAGCTAAATTGAAGTTAATTTTCACTAAAAAGAAAATGACTGGTCCTGGGGTTATTATTAGAAAAAATCCTGGCCTTTGGTCTAATTTTAAATGTTTTATATTAACATCCCAAAATACTAAAAAGTCTGACTGACTAGCCATGTAAAGCAGATGCTGAGAGTTCTCAGCCAAAGCCAAATATGGGAAAAGTCAAACAGTGTAAACAAATAAATGAATCACAGTGTTGAGTAAACTGCTATTTGGCATAAGTCCAAAGTGTCTCTGCAAAGATGTAAGAAATAGCTGTGGTGAATATCTCAGAAACAGATCTGAATTTGATCTGAAAACTTGACTGCAACTGGACTTTGTCCTGCAGAACTAATATATAAAGTTTTCCATGAATACATGTTTGTTCACCAGTTTGTCCAAGGATCATGGGTGAGGCTGCTCCCTGTGCTCCACAGTGGCCTGGGTGAACTGTGCTCCATGAGGGCCCAGGTCATTGTTGTACATGACCAGCCAGAGTCAGGTTGACCCACAGCCCTGAGAAGCACAAGTAATACAATCCGACCATGCAGACAAGGGGAAAGGGCCCTGGACTAGGAGTTGGGAAGCTTGGGCTCAAGTCTTGGTTCTACTGTTAAATAGCTGGGTACCACATGTAGCATTCTTTAAAAGTCCTGTCCTAACCACATGCATTAGTATGCAACTTGATAGACTGTTTAATCCAATGTCCAATTTCACATGTAATTGCAATAAGCTTCTGTAATTCATAGATTTGCTTATTTCATAGTCGCCCTGTGAATATAGGGAGTGAGAAGGGAGGAAGGAGTGGGGCCTAAGTTTTCCAGAATCTGCCAGAGAACTAGTTTTGGGTGTTGACTATATTCTAGGCACAAGAAAGAGCTATATTTAAAGCAATGAACAAACACAAGGCATGCCAAGTCTCAGAGGGAACATAAGACAGGGATGTTTTATCTGTAAAACAAGGGAGAAGGAGGAGAATAATATTGATATCTAGCTTTTCTTAAATACTGACTCTTGGCAAGGCATTATTCTAAGAGCTTTATACTTACTGTCTTGTTTAAACCTAAAAATGTCTTATGAGTAGACATTAGCTCCATTTCACGTATGGAGAAACTGAGATATAAAGAGGATTTTTTTTTAAGGTTTATTTTTATTTATTTGAAAGGCAGACTTACAGAAAGAGAGAGACAGAGATCTTTCATCTGCTGGTTCACTCCTCAAATGGCCACAACAGCCAGGGTTAGGCCAGACCAAAGCCAGGAGCCAGGAGCTTCTTCCAGGTCTCCCGTGTGGGTGCGGGAGCCCAAGCACTTGGGCCATCTTCTGTTGCTTTCCCAGGCCATTACCAGGGAGTTGGATCAGAAGTGGGATATCGATGTTGCAGGGTGGCAGCTTTACCCACTACACCACAACACCGTCCTTATAGAGAGGTTTTTAAAAGCAGTCCAAGGGATCTGAGGTCAGAGAGTGTGACTGTAGGTCCAACGTGCTTAACCACTGTGATCTTCTGTCTGCTGGAGACATCTAAAGGTACATACCAACAGTGTGCTGAGAAGTTAGCTGAGGAGACAGTCACTCCATTCAAGGGGAAAGATTATCCAGACTTTCTGCACTAAGCCTTCAAGGATGGGAAGGAGTTGGACATGAAATATTGGCAGTGAAACTAAAGAAAAATTTAAAGAAAGGGAGAGAAGTGTCCCCAGGTCGAGGGCAGTGTTAGTAAAACATGAAAGCAGTAAACACACAAGATCTGAGGAAAAAGCCATAACCAGTCTGCTTGTATTAGAATGTGTGACAAATGATGTGGGTGGTGGTGCTGGCATCCCATAAGGGTACCATTTCGAGTCTCAGCTGCTCCAGCTGCTCCACTTCTGATCCAGCTCCCTGCTAATGCACCTTGGATAAGCAGCAGAAGATGGCCCAAGTACGTGGGGTCCCTGCACCCACATGAGAGATCCGGATGAAGCTCCTGGTTTTGGCCTGATACAACCCCAGCCATTGTGGCCAGTTGGGGAGTGAACCAGCATATGGAAGATCTCTCTCTCTCTCTCCTTTTCTCTCTGTATCTCTGCCTTTCAAATAAATAAATATATCTTTTCTTTTAATTGATCTTGGCTATAGCTTTAAAAAAAAAAAAAAAGAATGTGTGAGAGCAAAGTACAAGTGGGAAGTAGTGGGAAAGAGGGTTGTGAGGGTAAGCTGGAGCTTTGTTCACAATGATAGCCTTTCTAATCTAGTCCCAGTGAGCTGCCAAACTGATTAACTATCTTATCATGAAAACCACTCTCAGAGAGGTCCTATGGGAATACAAATGAACAGATGAGAAAGTTCAGTGAGAGTCACTTTTCCCCAAGGACCAGCAAGTACAAGAGGACTCAAATTTTGCTTCTAGTTTTTTGCTTTGTCAGCTGTGACTACCCTTCCAGATGTTCCAGGTCAGCTGCACACTGTAAATTTATTAGATAAATAAATCACACATCTCATAATATTGGGTGGTAGTTAGACTTTGGCAATAATCCTTGATAATAGATGGTTCTAGAGCTTCTTTAGAATAATTGGAGCTTGACTCAGTGTTATAGCTACATGATATGTAGTTGGAGGATAAAATAAATCTGTATACTTACTTAATATTGGTAGGACCTTTAGAAACCATGTAGTCTATGCCCATTTACTTCGCAGAGGGAGCAAATGAATCTAGAGAGACTAAAAGGACTTAACAAAGTGACCCAGAAAATCCCAAAATTACTTTTTGAACAAAGAACTTCTGGAAAAAAATACTTTTACTGCAAACACACAAAAACTGCATATAGATGTCTCCAAATGTTCTTCTGTCCTAAAACTCATCCATAAATCTTTTTTAACAACATTAATTTTATTTATTTGAAAGCAGAACTGCATAGAGAGGTAGAGACAGAGAGAGGTCTTCCATCCACTGGTTCACTCCCCAAATGGCTGTAACGGCTGGAACTGAGCTGATCTAAAGCCAGGAGCCAGGAGCTTCTTCCAGGTCTCCCACATGAATGCAGGGGCCTAAGGACTTGGGCCATCCTTTGCTGCTTTCCCAGTCACATTAGCAGGGAACTGGATCAGAAGTGGAGCAGCCAAGGTTCAAATGGCATGGGGGTGCTGCAGGCCAGGTCTTTAACCCACTGTGCCAAAGTGCCAGCCTCTCCATGAATCTTTAAAATTTGACCAAAACACAATAGCCAAAGAGGAGACTTTTTAAAATGTCAAATGCAAAATAATTTGTTACACTTATAGAAGTGATCCTTTATCTATGTGCAATGCTGGAAGATAATTCAATAAAGACACTGAAATTAACAATAGTTGATCTTGAGGTCCCAAGATGGCAGTATAGGAACAAGACGATCTGAGTCACACAGGGCAAAATAGATAGTTAAAAAAGAGAGAAGATACACACTAGAGATAGAGCCATGGGAGATTCTCAAGGGGAAGCCCAGGAGAGCAACAGAGACTGTGCAGGTCCATGCTGAAAGAGCAAATAAGAAATGGAATCAGTGGAGGCCCAGACTGCAGAGGTTGGCACCAGCCCCCAGCAGACCAGGTGAGATGGGAAATCACCAGTCCATGGAGCTGCAAATAGCAGCAGGAGGAAGAGCTTGGTGAACTGCTTTTGAAGTTCCATGCAGGAAAAAAGAGACGGTTATAGAGTAACAGAGAGGTAGGGCACCCCCCTGCCCACCTCCCTCTTCCCCCCACCCCATATCTGCAGCTGGCTTGGAGAAGCCATTTTATTTGTTTACAAATTTGAAAATAAGCAGGGAACTGCGGCCTTTGACTCCTGCGCATGAGCACATCAGTAGTCACCCTGAATGTAAATTGTCTCAACTCTCCAGTTAAAAGGCAGACTTTATTTGTTGCCTATAAGAAACACATCTTACCAACAAAGGTGCATGCAGACTGAAAGTGAAAAGATGAAAAAGATAATCCATGCTAACAGAAAGCAAAAAAGAGCTGGTGTAGCCATCCTAATATCAGACAAAATAGACTTTAACACAAAAACTATTAAAAGTGACAAAGAAAGACACTATATAATGATTAAAGGATCAATACAACAGGAAGATATAACTATTATAAACATATATGCACCTAATTCAAGGGCACTTGGGTATCTAAAACAAATGTCAATGGATTTAAATGGCAATATAGATTCAAATACAATAGTTAATAGGGGACTTCAACACTGTCAGCATTAGACAGATCAACCAGATAGAAAATCAGCAAGGAAACAGCAGAGTTAGTTGACCTATAGAACAAATGGACCTAACATATACCTACAGATATTTTCATTCTAAACTTACAAAAACACATTCTTCTCACCAGTGCATGGAACTTTCTCCAGGATTGACTACATGCTAGGCCATAAAGCAAGTCTTGGCAAATTAAAAAAAAACAAAATCATACCATGCATCTTTATGGACCACAATGCAATGAAGCTGGAAATCAGCAACTCAGGAATCTCCAGAACATATGTAAACACATGGATACTGAACAACATGATCCTGAATGAACAGTGGGTCACAAAAGAAATAAAAAATTTCTGGAAACAAATGAAGATGACAGTACAACATATCAAAACTTAAGGGATACAGCAAAAGCAGTTTTAAGAGGAAAGTTTACGGCAATTGGTGCATCCATCAATAAATTGGAAAGGCATCAAATAAATGAGCTACAATGCATCTCAAAGATCTAGAAAAACAACACCAAACCAAACCCAAAACTAGTAGGAAAAAAGAAATAATTAAAATTAGAGAAGAAATCAACAAAATTTAAAAAAATACAGAAGATCAGCAAAACGAAGAGCTGTTTTTTTGAAAAAATAAACAAAATTGACACACCATTGGCCCCACTAACCAAAAAAAAAGGAGAGACAAGACTCAAATAAATAAAATTAGAGATGAAAGAGGAAACGGAAGAACAGACGCAATAGCAATCAAAAGGATCATTAGAAATTATTACAAAGAGCTGTATGCCAACAAACTGGTAAACCTAGAATAAGTGAATAGAATCCTGTCACATACAAACTACCTAAATTGAGCCATGAAGACATAGAAAACCTAAATAGACCCATAACCAAGACAGAAATTGAGTCAGTAATAAAGATCCTCCCAACAAAGAAAAGCCCAGGACTGGATGGCTTCACTGCTGAATTCTACCAGACATTTAAAGAAGAACTAACTAGAATACTTCTCAAGCTATTCAAAAGAATTGAAAGAGAGGGAATCTTCCCAAACTCCTTCTATGAAGCCAGAATCACCTTAATTTCTAACCCTGAAAAAGGTACAACAGAGAAAGAGAACTACAGACCAATTTCCCTGATGAACATAAACACAAAAATCCTCAATAAAATTATGGCCAATTCAATCCATCAACACATCAGAAAGATCATTCACCAGGACCAAGTGGGATTTATCCCTGGTATGGTTCAACATTTGCAAATCAATCAATGTGATACATCACGTTAAAAAACTGAAGAACAAAAACCATATGATTATCTCAATAGATGCAGAGAAAGCATTCAACAAATACAACACTCTTTCATGAGGAAAACTCTAAGCAAACTGGGTATGGAAGAAACATTCCTCAACACAATCAAGGCAATTTATGAAAAACCCATGGCCAGCATCATATTGAATGGGGAAAAGTTGGAGGCATTCCCATTGAGATCTGGTACCAGACAGGGATGCCCATTCTCACCATTGCTACTAAATATAGTCCTGGAAGTTTTAGCCAGAGTCATTAGGCAAGAAAAATAAATTAAAAAAATAAATTGGAAAGGATGAAATCAAACTATTCCTATTTACAGATGACATGATTCTATATAAAGGGGATCCAAAAGACTCCACTATGACTATTGAAACTCATAGAAGAGTTTGATAAAGTAGCAGGATATAAAGTCAATACACAAAAAGCAATAGCCTTTGTATACTCAGACAATGCTACAGCTGAGAAAGAACTTTTAAGATCAATTCTTCACAATAGCTACAAAAAAATCAAATATCTTGGAATAAATTTAACCAAGGATGTCAAAGATCGCTACTATAAGAACTATAAAACATTAAAAATAGAAGAAGATACAAAACAATGAAAAAATCTTCCATGTTCATGGATGAGAAGAATCAATATCATCAAAATGTCCATTTTGTCAAAAGCAATTTACAGATTCAAAGCAATACCATCAAAATTTCAAGACATCCTTCTCAGATGTAGAAAAAATGATGCTGAAATTCATATGGAAAAACAGGAAATCTCAAATAGCTAAAGCAATCTTACACAACAAAAACAAGGCTAGAGGCATTACAATACCAGATTTTAAGACATACTACAAGGCAGTTATAATCAAAACATCCTGGTAATGGTACAAAAACAGATGGATAGAAAAGTGAAACAAAATAGAAATGCCAGAAATCAATCCAGGCATCTACAACCAACTTATATTTGACCAAGGAGCTAAAACCAATCCTTGGACCAAGGACAGTCTCTTCAACAAAGTGTGCTGGGAAAACTGGATTTCCACATGCAGAAGTATAAAAGCAGGACCCCTACCTTACACCTTACACAAAAATCCATGCAAAATGTATTAAAGATCTAAATCTATGACCCAACACCATCAAATTATTAGAGAACATTGAGGAAAACCTGCAAGACATTGGTATAGGGAAAGAGTTCTGGGGAAAGACTCCAGAGGCACAAGCAATCAAAGCAAAACTTCACAAGTGAGATTATATCAAATTGAGAAGCTATTGTACTGCAAAACAAATAATCAGGAAAATGAGAGGCAGCTGACAGAATGGAAGAAATTATTTGCAAACTATGCAACTGATAAAGGATTAATAACCAGAATATAGAAAGAGATCAGGAAACTCCACAACTACAAAACACAAAACAGACGACCCAGTTAAAAAATCAGCAATGGGCTTAAACAGACATTTTTTAAAAGAGGAAATCTAAATGGCCAACAGACACATGAGAAAATGTCCAGGATTACTAGCCATCAGGGAAATGCAAATCAAAACCACAATGAGCTGGTGCCGTGGCTCACTAGGCTAATCCTCCACCTGCAGCGCCGGCACACCGGGTTCTAGTCCCGGTCGGGGCACTGGATTCTGTCCGGGTTGCCCCTCTTCCAGGCCAGCTCTCTGCTGTGGCCTGGGAGTGCAGTGGAGGATGGCCCAAGTCCTTGGGCCCTGCCCCCGCATGGGAGACCAGGAGAAGCACCTGGCTCCTGCCATCGGATCAGCGCGGTGCGCCTGCTGCGGCAGCCATTGGAGGGTGAACCAACGGCAAAGGAAGACTTTTCTCTCTGTCTCTCTCTCTCACTGTCCACTCTGCCTGTCAAAAAAAAAAAAAAAAAAAAAAAAGGGAGAGAGGAAAAAAAAAACAAAATGAGGTTTCACCTCATCCCAGTTAGAATGGCTTTCATACAGAAATCAACAAACACCAAATGCTGCTGAGGATGTGGGGACCCTAATCCACTGTTGGTGGGAATGTAAACTGGTAAAACCACTATGGAAGCCAGTTTGGAGATACCTCAAAAATCTGAATATGGACCTACAATATGACCCAGCCATCCCACTCCTGGGAATTTAGCCAAGGGAAATGAAATCAGTAAATAAAAGAGTTATCTGCACCCCTATATTTATTGCAGTTCAATTCACAATAGCTAAGACATGTAATCAACCTAAATGCCTCTCAATTGAAGACTGTATAAAGCAATTATGAGATATGTACTCTATGGACTACTACACAGCAATAAAAAAAAATGAAATCCAGTCATGTGCAACAAAATGAAAGAACCTGGAAAACATCATACCTAGTGAAATAAGCCAGTCCCAAGGGACAAATACCATATGTTCTCCCTGATCTGTGACAACTGAATACCTAAAAGGAAACCTGTAGAAGTGAAACTGACACTATGAGAAGCAATGACCTGACTGTTGAGGAACAGTTTTTTTTTTTTCCCTTCTCCATATTATTTGATGAACTCTTTACTTAATATAGAGTTAATCATATGTGTGTAAAGTCAATTGAAAATAGATCTTCAAAAAATAAGAGTGGGTATAAGAGAGGGAAGAGGAAGTTTATAAATGTAAAGCTATATAGTTCTGCATACATTCCTATGGACTTACATCTAAGGGTACAGTTTAAAAACTTTTTTTTAAAGATTTTATTTATTTTATTTGAGAGGTAGAGTTTCAGACAGTGAGAGGGAGAAACAGAGGGAAAGGTCTTTCTTCTGTTGGTTTACTCGCCAAATGGCTGCAACAGCTGAAGCTGTGCCAATCTGAAGCCAGGAGCCAGGTATTTCTTCCCAGCCTCCCTCATGGGTGCAGGGGCCCAAGGACTTGGGCCATCTTCTACTGCTTTCCCAGGCCATAGCAGAGAGCTGGATTGGAAGTGGAGCATCCGGGAGTAGAACCAGTGCCCATGTGGGATGCCAGTGCTACAGGAGAGGATTAACCTACTGCACCATGTTGCTGGCCCCCAGTTTAAAAACTTGTCATGGGACCCCAAATCCCACTAAGCTGGGTGGTAAAAATGATATCTTAAGTGTTAAAGTGATCATATAAATAGAATTAAGTATTAGAGGGATCATATAAATAAGAAAGGGTCTGGTAATAATAATAGAATTAAAAAGGAGAGAATATTTCAATATGAGAAGCAGTCCACACAGCAGACTCATAGAATGACAATTGCTTTAAGTAGCACTCTGACCTCAGAATCAGCACTTAAAGCATTCTGGTCTGGCTGAAAAGCCCATGTGAGCATTTCAGGCATGGAAAGCCAAAAAAAAAAAAAATGTCCTACATGAAGGATCTCTGTGAGTTAGACTCCAGTGGAAAGAAGCAGCCATCAAAGAAGAATATACTTTTCTCTGAAAAGAGGAGAGAACTTCTACTTTGCTTATGATAACCTTGTCTAAACACTGATGAAGACTGTGGATTCAAAGGCTCCCACAAGGAGATATATAGGAGATATATAGGCACATGCTCCAACCTATATTGCCTCCAATGGTGGAACTAGAAATGTGCCAGGGGATTTCAACTCAATCTTACCAAGGAGGCAGGTACCAATGCCAGCGCACTTGATGAAGTGATAAGTATAAATACACAACCGATCAAAAAGATAGGGTATGTGTCGAAGAGATTTCACAAGACCAGTGTAAGCAAATAATGAAGGATAGAATTAAAAGGGAGAGAATGATCCTGCGGGGGAAGCAGAATACACAGCAGACTCATAGAATGGCAAACGCCCAAAACAGCACTCCTGCCTCAGAATCAACCCTTGGGACATTTGGATCTGGCTAAAAGGTCCATGAGAGTCTCACAGGCATGAAAAGCCATGACACGGTGGCAAAAAACAATCTAAATGAAAGACCCTGGTGAACAAGACCCCAGCAGAAGGAACAGGCCATCAAGGAGAGAGGCGCCTTTCTCTGAAGGGAGGAAGGAACCTCCACTGTGATATGGTCTTGACTAAACAAGTTCAGAATCAGTGAACTCAAGGGGCTTTCATAGCCTAGACAGCTCATAGCAAGAGTCTCGGGTGATTGCTGACGTCATAAATAAGAGTGCCAATTGTTAAATCAACAACGGGAGTCACTGGGTACATGCTCCCCACATAGGATCTCTGTCCTTAATGTGTTTTACTATGAAACTTAAAAACACTGCTAGTCGAACAATACCCTATACCTTGTGCAGTTGTGTGAGTGCAGCCTGTTGAAATCCTTGCTTAGTATATACTAAGTTGATCTTCAGTATATGAAAGTAATTGAAAATGAAACTCGATGAAGGGCGGGATGGGAGAGGGAGTGGGAGAGGGGAGGGCCACGGGAGGGAGGGAGGTTGGGGGGGGGCCACAACAATACAAAAGTTACACTTTGTAAATTCACATTTATTAAATTAAAAAATAATAACTATATAACAAACAAAAAAACAAGAAAAAAAGAACTTAATACTTTACCCTTTTAGTATTTTTTGTGTTCTACTTAAAACTATTGGTTGAACTCCGTAATTAATACACAATTATTCTTAGGTGTTTAATTAATGCTATAACTAGTACTCAAATAGTATTTTATACTTTGTGTTTCTGTGTGGGTGCAAACTGTTGAAATCTTTACTTAAAATATGCTAAATTGATCTTCTGTATATAAAGATGATTGAAAATTAATCTTGATGTGAATGGAAGAGGAGAGGGGGTGGGAGAGGGCAGTGTTGTGGGTGGGAGGGAAGTTATGGGGGGGGGAATCTATTGTAATCCATAAGCTGTACTTTGGAAATTTATGTTCATTAAATAAAATTTTTTAAAAAAATAGAACATAAAGAAAGGCTCCCACAGCCATGGAAACTTATTTCAGTAGACTCAGGTAATCGCTGACATCATCCATAAGACTGTTAACTGTTAAATTAACAACAGGAGTAACTGTTTACTTACTTCCCATGCAGGACATCTGTCCTTAATGACTTGTATTATGAGAATTAACTGTAAAACTTGTTCTCAAATAGTGTGTGTGTGTGTGTGTGCAAATTGTTGAAATCTTTACTTAGTATAGAGTTAGTCCTCTGTGTGTAAAGTTAATTGAAAATGAATCTTGGCCAATGCCTTGGCTCAGTAGGCTAATCCTCTACCTGCGGCGCCAGTACCCTGGGTTCTAGTCCCAGTTGGGGCGCCGGATTCTATCCCAGTTGCCCCTCTTCCAGTCCAGCTGTCTGCTGTGGCCTGGGAGTGCAGTGGAGGATGGCCCATGTGCTTGGGCCCTGCACCCCACAGGAGACCAGGAGAAGCACCTGGCTCCTGGCTTCGGATCAGCGTGGTATGCCAGCCGCAGTGTGCCGGCCACAGCGGCCATTGGAGGGTGAACCAACAGCAAAAAGGAAGACCTTTCTCTCTGTCTCTCTCTCTCACTGTCCACTCTGCCTGTCAAAAAATAAAAATTAAAAAATTAAAAAAAATGAATCTTAATGGAGAATGGGATAGGGAATGGGAGACAGAGGAGGAGGTGGGGTGGGACTGGGGGCAGGAGGGCAGGTATGGTGGGAAGTATCACTATATTCCTAAAGTTGTACTTAATGAAATTTGTATTCATTAAATAAAAGATTTCTTCTATGGGGGATGGAAAACCAATAGCTGATCTTAAGTGAGCATTGCCTTGTAGCAAGCCTTGTCCTGGGCATTTGCATGCATTATCTAATATCATTAAGGAAACAACCCTCACACTCCAGAAATCTAAAGAGATTTAGTAACTTAGTCACGATTACATGGCTAGTCATGCCAATTTGGACTCACAACTAGGACCACCTAACACCAAATTCTTTATTATTAATTATTATAATACATCACTTCTGTACTAGTAGTGGATGGAATGTACATTTTTATTGGGAAATTTTAGTTATCTGGACAAGTAGTAGAAACTGGAAGTTTTGATCTTGTAAGAGTTTTTGGCCTTCATTGAAAGTCTCTAGATAAATAACAGTTCCAACAAAACTTCTGTGTGTCATGATCAGCTCTCTTTTCTGCACTTTGCTGGGAAATCATACTCCCTTGGTTTATTACATGGTTAGAATTTCATTAGTGACTATTACCAGCCTGTGGCCTCCCAGGGATGGGACCATCAAATACCTGCTCTGCCACAGGAGAAGGCTGATTAGCTTGGAACCCTTGGCAGGAGTCTAGGGTACTGGGAATTTGTGCTTTGGTTGTTCCTGGGCCCAGCCTCCTGCCCTACTCTGCATCCCTTGTCCTTTCACTGATTACTAAGTCTCATTGACTGCATTTTTAAAAAATTTTTATTTTTTTTGACAGGCAGAGTGGACAGTGAGAGAGAGAGAACAGAGAGAAAGGTCTTCCTTTTCCGTTGGTTCACCCCCCAAATGGCCGCTGCAGCCGGCACGCTATGGCCGGCGCACTGCGCTGATCTGAAGCCAGGAGCCAGGTGCTTCTCCTGGTCTCCCAAGCAGGCACAGGGCCCAAGCACTTGGGCCATCCTCCACTGCACTCCCAGGCCACAGCAGAGAGCTGGACTAGAAGAGGAGCAACCGGTACAGAATCTGGTGCTCCAACCGGGACTAGAACCCAGTGTGCTGGCACCGCAGGTGGAGGATTAGGGTATTGAGCCGTGGCGCTGGCCAATTGACTGCATTTTAAGAATGATCTTTGGCTCTCCTGCTCCCCTCTGTCCTTACTGCCATTATCCTTCTTTAGCATCCATCAATCATGTATTGTCAGGACTATTCTGAAAGCTTAAATCCTCAGGCATCCAACCTGATGCCTTCCAATCTATCCTCCTCCCTGCTACCAGAATGATGTCTTTAAAACTGATAATGTCAGTCCTCTTCTCTGACATCTTTGATGGCTTAATTTTGTCTGCAAAGTAGACTCCACACTCCTCAGCATGGCATTTACTACCCACTTTACTTACCTTCTGAGATTTAAGAAATACTTTGTGAATAAGTGAATGGTCTCCTGCTTAGAAATCTTGTTAGTGACATTTGCTATGCTTATTATTCAACAATGAAATTTAGTGAGTGCCCATGATATGCTGAAATTTAACAATTCCTGTTAAATAAGGGAACAGTTTGGGGCTAGAGTGTGGTATCCTGTGTTTGAATACACTTCTGGCCTTATCTTTTTTTTTTATTTTTCTCTTTGACAGGCAGGGTGGACAGTGAGAGAGAGAGACAGAGAGAAAGGTCTTCCTTTGCCATTGGTTCACCCTCCAATGGCCGCCACGGCTGGCGCACTGCACTGATCCGAAGGCAGGAGCCAGGTGCTTCTCCTGGTCTCCCATGGGGTGCAGGGCCCAAGCACTTGGGCCATCCTCCACTGCACTCCCAGGCCACAGCAGAGAGCTAGCCTGGAAGAGGGGCAACTGGGACAGAATCCAGCACCCCGACCGGGACTAGAACCCGGTGTGCCAGCGCCACAGGTGGAGGATTAGCCTATTGAATCGCGGCGCCGGCTGAATTCTGGCCTTTTCTTGCTCTGTGGGTATAGGCAAGTCATTGTGTGAAAGAGAGTAGATCTAAATGCTATCTTAGGGCCTTACGGACCATTTCTGTGTTGGTTCCAAACACTAGAATCTTCTTGGAGGAATAACCAAGAATGTTAGCCCCTAGCCAGCCAAAGATGAGTCCTATGGCAATTTCTGTGTTCAGCATTTTGCACAGAATCCCACACCTTCAGTACTGACTCTTAGAATCATTTGATTGGTCCTACATTGAATCTTAGTACTGGGATTTAAATCTATATAATGAACCCTGGAACCCTGAAACCATGCAGCTCTTAGAGCCTTCAGCTGTGATCTCATCTTATGACCAACAGTTTTTTTGACCTATGACTGCGGAGTCCTGACCCCCCCGCCCCCCCTCCCAAAATAGGAAAGAAAATAAGTCACTGCTCCAGGAAGTGCTAGTGCTGACTCAGCAGGCTGGAAGTCTAGAATTGGAACTGGAACTTGTGTGAACTGGCAGGGACATTGCAGGCTCAAGTAGAAAGGACAGAAAAAGGGCAGGCAAGCCCAGGAGAAACCATCCTGGGCCAGCACTGTAGTGAAGGGGGTAAAGCCACCATCTGTGATTCTGGCATCCCATATGGGCATTGGTTCAAGTCCTGGCTGCTCCATTTCCCATCCAGCTCCCTGTTAATGTCCTTTGAAAAGCAGTGGAGGATGTCTCAAGTGTTTGGGCCCCTGCTTTCACTATGGGAGCCCTCAAAGAGGCTCCTGGCTCCTGGCTTCAGCCTGGCCCAGCCCTGGCTGTTGTGGTCATCTGGGGAGTGAACAAGTAGATGAAAGATCTCTCTCTCTCCTCCTCTGTCTCTGCAACTCTGATTTTCAAAATAAATAAGTAAATGTTTAAAAAAAGAGAGAGAAATCATCATGAAGGCAGAGATGGAAAGCAATGGTTGTTGTGAGAAGGAACTCCTTTGTTTAGAACCTTCTGTGCAGTAGACACTTCAGTGTCTGGGCTGAAGTGCTGCCAGGCAGGTATTATTACTCCATTTCACAAGGTAGGGAATCCAAAACTCAGAGGATTAACTTTTTAGAATCATATGACTAGTTGTGTGGTCCAAATATACGACTCCAGAGAGCTGAATTCTTTTTTAAAAAGATTTATTTTTATTTATTTGAAAGACAGAGTTACAGAGAGAGGTAGTGACAGAGAGAAAGGTCTTCCATCCGCTGGTTCACTCCCCAGTTGGCCGCAACAACTGGAGCTGTGCTGATCCAAAGCCAGGAGCCAGGAGCTTCTTCTGGGTCTCCCACTCGGGTCATCTACTACTTTTCCAGGCCATAGCAGAGAGCTGGATCGGAAGAGGAGTGGGCAGGACTAGAACCGGCGCCCATATGGGATGCCGGCACTTCAAGCCAGGGCTTTAACCCGCTGCACCACAGCGCCGGCCCCTCTTTTTTTTTTTTTTTTTTTTTTAAAGATTTATTTAATTATTTGAAATTCAGAGTTACACAGAGAGAGGAGAGACAGAGGAAGAGAAAGAGAGAGAATCTTCCATCAGATGGTTCACTCCCCAGTTGGCCTCAACGGCTAGAGCTATGCCAATCCAAAGCCAGGAGCCAGGAGCCTCTTCCGGGTCTCCCATGTGGATGCAGGGCCCAAGGACTCGGGCCATCCTCCGCTGCTTTCCCAGGCCAAGCAGAGAGCTGGACCGGAAGTGGAGCAGCTGGGTCTCAAACTGGCACCCATATGGGATGCCGGCACTGCAGGCCAGTGAGTTAACCCACTGCGCCACAGCACTGGCCCCAGAGACCTGAATTCTTTCTTTTATATACCCCAAGAAGCACCTGAGTTGAACTTAAAAGTCTTGAGAGTGAAAAAAAAAAAAAAAAGGTCTTGAGATTTAATAAAACTAGGTACTCAGGAAATACAATGGCAATTCCAAGGAAATGGGCAAATTACTAATACTGAAATCCAAATCGCCAGCACTAACCATGAAAAAGGGAGAATTACAATCACTATATTAAATAGCTCTCAGTCATAAATGACTATTGGCCTCTGGAGGGACACAAAATGATGTTGTTAATTTCTTGAGCATGAAGGTGACTAATAAGTGGGTGTGGCATCAGTCATCTTGTTTCTGCAGCTGTCTAGCGAGGCTGATCTTTAGTTTGAGTCTCTAGCCACTGTCTGCTCATGGCACGGTGCAGTCTAATCTCCTGGTTTCACAGTTAGCTTGACATTTTTGCTGAATCCAGCTCCTTGCTCTCAGCCTCAACTATTCTGTGCCAAAGCAGACTCCTTTTACAGTGGCCTACTTAGAAACACAGGATGTTAGTGTTGGAGGGGAGCTACTTTAGAAATTACCTATTATAACCCCCTCAAATGAGAAAATGGGCCCCAGACGAGACTTGGTGAGGTACGATGGAAACTAGCAAGCCAGGATCAAGCAGCACTAGAGCTGGCATGCTAACTCAGCTGCTGCATTACTAGGGCTGGTGTGGAGCACAAGGAGCAGACTCGCCCGTGGAAGAATGGGTTGAGTTAGAGAAGCCAAGTAGCAGGAACCCAGCCAGGCAGTCTGGAGTTTGGGGGAGGGCTGTGTCTCAGCAGGGAAATGTGGAGCTTGGGAGGAGAATTAGGCTGAAGGTCAGTTGTGAAAACCTAATCAACAAGCCCAGGAGGGTGAGGCAGTGTGGAAAAGAAGAAAATTATAACTTGAGACTATCAGGGTGTGCAGAGTTCACCAGAGGCAAGATAAAGTCCAGATTGGTCGCAGCTTACTCCACCCCCAAGGTGGGTTGTGGCTGATGAATTTCTTGTCCTTTATAGGAAGGTTCTAGTAGCTACTGACTGGCTCTAGATCATAGCTGGGAAGCCAAAGAGTACAGGACTAAAGTATTCCATCCGTTCTGCCTCCCAAGTATCTCTGAGCGGTCCCTTACCTCCATTTCAGCTGTCGCCACCTTGAACCGTGGTCAGGTTGTCTCCTGTCCTCTGTCTGCACTCTTTTTTTTTTTTTTTTAAAGATTTATTTATTTATTTGAAAGTCAGAGTTACACACAGAGAAAAGAAGAGGCAGAGAGAGAAAGAGAGGTCTTCCATCTGCTGGTTCACTCTCCAATTGGCCACAATGGCCAGAGCTGCACCCATCTGAAGCCAGGAGCCAGGAGCTTCTTCTGGCTCTCCCACGCAGGTAAAGGGGATCAAGGACTTGGGCCATCTTCTACTGCCATCCCAGGCCATAGCAGAGAGCTGGATCGGAAGAGGAGCAACCAGGACTAGAAGCAACGCCCATATGGGATGCTGGCACTTCAGGCCAGGGCATTAACCCACTGCGCCACAGTGCCAGCCCCAAGGTTTAATTCTTCTTGTGGAACCACAGTTGAGAAGGACTGAAGAAAATAAAGTCCAAAACATTTAAGGCTGGTGCATCAGATCCTACACAATTTTAAACTAACCTTCTTTCAAGTCTCCTCTGCTGTTCCCCCTACTACTCTTGCATTTCTTCATCTTGCCTTTCCTGTCTTAATGTTTACCTCCTTCCTGGTCCCCTTCTTGGAATTTTATAATCTTGCCATATTTCAAGGCCTAGCTCAGATGTCACCTCATTCCACAACTTTGGATAGCAGATTAAGCTGTTTCTTCCACCATGCACCCATACTCTTTTTTAGTGTGTGCCACTATATAGCACATTGTTCATAATTAGAGATTTATGAATCTGTGGAACTAAAATTTTGAGATTTTGCACAGTGTACAACTTCCCCTCACCCACTGAACTGAACAAATGTTTCTTGAACTGAGTGGCTGGAAGCCTCCTGAAAAATCAATGACAATGCTAACTCTGGAACACACAACTCATGACTCTGAGTCCTTCATTATTTGGGTTTCTGTACATGACCACAACTAGATCAAACACTGAATATGCCACTGTTAGTTATGCAGCTGTGCATGTAATTGTGTGGGTCAGGAGAAGACTTCCTGAATAATTTCTGACAGAGTGAGGGAGTAAGACCACACAAGCCTAACTGTGAAGGGAGAAGGGAGCCAGAAAGGTGTTAGATAAAGTACTAGGAGTTGACTCAGGAGGAGTGCATAGGACTAACTTTATAATTTCTCCAGCAGACAAGAAAAGGAAAAGAAGGAGAAAATAGTTGCTTTTGGAGTCAAGTGAAGGGCAAATAATGTCAAGAATTGATGTCTGAAATGACTCACTGAAGCCGTAATCTGATAATAACGAGGACTTACATTTACACAATACAGACTTCTGTCACAGAGATGACCTCATTTAATTCCCAGAACAACTCTGTGGCAGGGGATGGTATGTGTGTGTGTGCAGACGCGTGTGCTGCTGTTACAGTCCTCTTCTTACAGAGGAGGTGACCAAGGCTCCAAGAGGAGGAGTGACAACCCAAATACCCACTGTCTATAAATGTCACAGCCGGAACTAGAGGCAAGTCTGCCTGTCTCCTGATCTGTAGCCACTTACCATTTTTTCTTTCTTTCTTTTTTCAAATGGGGAGGCATCTCCTCTGATCTCAATGCCAAAGGAAGGTGAATTGTACATACTTCTCTGAGCTATGACTCAGAGGGATTCTCCATAAACCCAAACCTTTTCTAGGCTATTTAAAAATAAAGATAGAAAACCATTAGTTTGCTGACTTGTGGGGAGTTGGCTGATACACAGCAATTATCTGCTTGAGCTTGGAAGAAGTCGACTTGACCAGAGAATCTGGGGCTGGACAGAGAGCAGAAGGTAGCTTGTTTTCTAACTGCCAGTGTGTAGCTCCAGCAGCTATACAGGGTGGCCAATGGGGCTCTGCTGTATGTTTTTGGTCAGCTCCATATGAGGAGAAAGAAAACCTTAGGATGGTGGAGTACGAGGGTTGGATCCAGAAGAGGTCAGTCACCTGGTCTTCCACTTCTTAGATTTATTTTTAAAGATTTATTTATTTACTTGAAAGTCAGAGTTAGAGAGAGAGAGAGAGGTTTTCCATCCACTGGTTCACTCCCCAATTGTTGACAACGGCCAGAGCTGCACTGATCCGAAGCCAGGAGCTTCCTCCGTGCCTCCCATGCCTGTGCAGGGGCCCAAGCACTTGGGCCATCTTCTACTGCTTTCCCAGGCCGTAGCAGAGAGCTGGATCGGAAATGCAGCAGCCGGATCAGAAGTGGAGCAGCCAGGTCTCAAACCGGCACCCATATGGGATGCCAGTGCTTCAGGCCAGGGTGTTAACCCACTGTGCCACAGCGCCGGCCCCCCACTTCTTAGATTTACCAATGAACCTTGGGACCCATGAGATGTTACAATATATGTACCATGTACTAGACTCTGCAGATATTTTTTTCTGTGGTATTTAAACAGAACACATTTCCTATCTCCCCAACAAAATGGTGGAACCCTCAGGGACACAGAGTTGGTTTGAATAATTTTATACTCCCATCTCGTGATGCCCTGGATAGATAGTAAAATCAGAAAGTGGCTTTTTATTACAACAAAGATTTCAAATTTGTTTAAAAAACACATATTATATGCATGTTCCCTGGGATAAGATTCCCTGATTTCTCATCCTTCTTCTTCTAAAGTTACACAGATCATTTTTCAAAATCTTCATTCATTCATCCAATGCTAGCAGAATTGAGCACCTACTGTATGGTGGGTGCCACTTCATGATAGACCCTTTGCCAGGTATGGAGGAGATGGAAGTAGACAGGAGGCAGCATGCCTTAAGTTCAAGTTTAGGGTGACATAGACTGGTGTGGTTGAAAGAGACTGTTTAACTCAAATGCCTCAAGTTACAGGGAGAAAGTGAAGGTCCAGAGAAAGGAATTGTCTTTCTAAAAGTCACATGGCTAGTCCATGGCAAAGCCAAATAAAGAACATAGATCTGCTTTTTCAATTAAGATGTTAATCTGAAGTCATTCAGCAGGCCAAGGAAGGTATTTATCTTCCTTACTCTCTCTCTCCCAACTCATTAAGTCTCCTTCTTAGATTCCTGATTGTTGGAGAAAGGGAATGTTTTCCTGCCCCATCTTTTTCTGGGACTATGTGTGGTCTGTTAGTAATAAACCAGATTTTTCATTGTCTGTAGAACTCTATCTCCTTCATCCTTTGTAAATTCCACTCCACAGAGGCTCTCAGTTTTATGGCTAGAGTCTCAGGATCTGGGAAAACATGCTGCCTGAATTTTGCTTTTTCACAGGAAGCAGAATATGCGAATTCTCCATCAGAAAATAGCATGAAGTTCTGTTTTGCTGTTGTTTAAAATAATTAGTTCAGTAAGAAATGTTGATAATACTTGGATTAGTCAGGGCACTCCAAAGAAACAGAATAAGTAGAATATGTGTGTGTGTGTGTGCGTGTATTGTAGAGAGTTGGGAGGGGGCTGTTTAGACTCATATAATGCAAAGTCTACAGGGTAAAGCCCTAGAAAAGAGCCAATGTTGCAGTTTAAGTCAAAGGGAAAGGTCTGTCTTTGTTCTATTCAGACCTTCAACTGATTGGACAAGGCCCACATTATAGAGCACCACCTACTTTATCCAAAGTCCACTTATATAAATGTTAACCTTATCCAAATATCCTCACAGAAATATTCAGAATAATATTTGGCCAAATATTTGGGTGCCATGGATCAGTCAGCTTGACACATAAATTTAAACATCATAATTCTATAAGTTGAAATTTTTACAACCCCTAGACCCTTACCAGAATTCTGAAGTAGCTGTGCCAGTGCCCGTTGCTGGAGGAATCACTGGACCTAATAAGGGCCTTCATCATACCAGACTTCACAAAGCTGAACATCAGCATCAGAGGAGTGGAAAGGAAGCCTGGCAGAGATGGAAGAACCATCAGATGGGCAAAACATTAGGACTGAACAGAGTATTTTGGCATGTAGAAACCACTTCCTTTGTTTCACAGGTGAAGAAGAGGAAAATACAGAAACCAAAGACCAGTTAGGGGGGAAATACCTGGTTTGCCAGAATTCCAACAACCAGACCTTTGGGCCTGACCTAAGTTTCCTCTCCAACTCCTCTCAAAGAGAACTGAGGCATTTGCTGAGACAGAAGACATTGGGGCGCGAACCCTTGGTGAAACTGCAGAATTCTTAGAGCTCTGAACAGACCCATGAAGGTCTTTGGACATAGAAGTTCATGTATGCATTCAACAAGTATTCCTGGGGCCAGGCTCTTTTCTAGGTGCTGGAAACACATCAATGAACAGAAGACACAATAATCTGTTTTCCAGGAGTTTACACTCTACAGGCAACAAACAACATAAATAAGTAAGATAAAAAATACAATTTGCTAATCCCAAGTGTTAAAGAGAAAAACAAAGCAGGAAAGGGGACTAGGAAACGCAGAGTAATGAATGTTGCAATTTCAGATAAGGTGGCTATGGAGGGCCTCACTGAGAAAGTGACATTTGTGCAAAGATCAGAAGGAACCAAGAACCTGAACAATGAAGACACCCAGGGGAAGAACATTCTAGGCACAAGGAATAACTGCAAAGACCACGGTTAGGGGTTGAACTGTGTCTCCTTCCCCTAAAAGATAGATATAAGTCCTAATCCCTGGTACCTGTGAAATGTCACTTTATTTGGAAATAGAGTCTTTGCAGATATAATCAAGTGAAGATGAGGTCATTAGTATATATCCTAATCCAGTAGTACTGGTATCCTTATCAGAGGACTCAGAGGCAGAGACATACAAGGAGAGTTCAACAGAGGAGAGAGACCGAAATAATGCAAATGAAGGAATGCTGGGGATTGATAGCAGCCACGGGAGCTGCGAACGGGGAAGGAAGGATTCTCCTCTATAGGCTTCAGAGGGAGCACGGCGTTGCTAACATATTGATTTTGTAGTTCCAGCCTCTAGAACTTTGAGGCTGTAACTTTGTTGTTTAGAGTAGTACTCTGCTTATTAGCCCTAGGAAATAATACAGTTATAAAACAGGAATGTGTATGGCATTCTGACAGGATACAGAGGCCAAGTCAGCAAGGCAGGGTGTAATAGGAGGTGAGAAGAGAGAAGTTACGTAACACATGATGTGCTCACACAGTGCCTTATGGGTCAGTGAGGAACTTACCCTTTAGAGCGTTCATATTTAGTTACCATGGTGTGCTGCATTCATGGCCGTGTGGAGATGTACAGAGGGAGAACCTGGATTATCTTAAGTAGATAAGCATGAGAAATACTTAGAAAGATATCAAACTTTGTAGAAACTAATACTTACAATTAAATATTTCATTGGCTCTTTAGGTCTATTTTAATCTAATGTTAATACATAGCTAGACTAAAAGATGAAATTTTTAGTTTCAAAAGCAGATCGTTAGATGGCGGAGTCTGCATCTGCCTATATAAACTGAACATTCTTTTCTTTTTAAACTAGTTCTGTTTATTTTCTTTTTTTAAATTTTATTTGACAGATAGTTGTAGACAGAGAGAGAGACAGAGAGAAGGGTCTTCCTTCCATTGGTTCACTCCCCAAATGGCCACTACGGCCGGCACTGAGCTGATCTGAAGCCAGGAGCCAGGTGCTTCTTCCTGGTCTCCCATGCGGGTGCAGGGGCCCAAGCACTTGGGCCATCCTCCACTGCACTCCTGGGCCACAGCAGAGAGCTGGATTGGAAGAGGAGCAACCGGGACTAGAACCCGGCTCCTATATGGGATGCTGGCGCCGCAGGCAGAGGATTAACCAAGTGAGCCATGGCGCCAGCCCCATAAATTGAACATTCTAATAAAAACTGGGTTATCCAGACCATAATCATGGCATAGGACTCACCTGGTGCATAGACCAGGTGGCTCACTGACCAGGTTTCTCTTCTAGGAAGGACTTGCTGCCCATGCACGAGGAGTGTGGTCAGCAGATAGCCTTGGCTGTCGGCTCCTTCATGCATGTCTCAGTGGCAGAGGACAACTTTGCCCAAGATGAGGCATTTCCCAGGGAAGCTGTGTCCACAATGGCTGAGTGAGGTGCAGGATTAAAGACTCAGCCACTTCAGCTTGTCACACTCTGGAAGGCAGCACTTGCTCCAGAGCTCTGACTGGGACGGCGGAGGCTTTCTTAGGCCCTCTGTGCAGTTTGACTTCTTCCTCTGCACTGTTCCACTTCTTTCCTTTCACTTTCATGTGTAGACATCAACACAGGTTGAATACGTGATAGCTCAACTCTTTCAGTGTGTGCTTCCAGAAGAACCAACCTGCGGCACCTGTTGGCAGTTACCTTAATTGCAGGTGGACTCTAAGAGGAAATAAGCACATATTTGTACTGTGAACCTGGAAACCATACATAGGAAGATATCAGTAAGTATCACAACCCCATCTGGCTGCAAGATAGAGAAACCCAAACTGAGTTAGCCTAAGGGGACAGGAAATTTTTTTTTTTCACTAAAAGATTAGGAGTGTCTTACAGAAGCCAATTATCAAACCTCCTGAAACATCAGAAATGGAAAACGAAAAATGTCAAGAACTAAAGCAGATCTTCTGTTTCTCCCTCCCTCTCTCCTCTCTCCCCACTACTCCCCCTGTTGCTCTCTGGAATCAAGGTGTCTTGTCTGTGCTTCTCATGGTCTATTCTCACTGCTTGTCAGATAACACAACCTGAATCAGAAGTCTCAAATTATCAGCCTCAGTTGCCCTTATTCACTGCCACCTTCAAACCCAGTGCCTGTAGTCGACTGATGCTGTTTGCCTGGAGTCCCAGATTCCTCCTCAGTCAGATGTTCACTCTGGAGCCTTTCACCCATGGCTGGGAACTGGGGCATTTTCAGTGGGACACTGCCCTGCCCTCCTTCCAAGGCTGTGTGAATGAGGTTATATTCTTTTTTTTTTTTTTTAATTAATTTTTTTGACAGGCAGAGTGGACAGTGAGAGAGAGAGACAGAGAGAAAGGTCTTCCTTTACCATTGGTTCACCCTCCAATGGCTGCTACGGCCGGCGCGCTGCGCCCGGCTTGCTGCAGCTGGCGCACCACGCTGATCCGAAGCCAGGAGCCAGGTGCTTCTCCTGGTCTCCCATGCGGGGGCAGGGCCCAAGCACTTGGGCCATCCTCCACTGCACTCCCAGGCCACAGCAGAGAGCTGGCTTGGAAGAGGAGCAACCGCAACAGAATCCGGCGCCCTGACCAGGACTAGAACCCGGTGTGCTGTCGCCGCAGGTGGAGGATTAGCCTAGTGAGCCGCGGCGCCAGCCAAGGTTATATTCTAAGAAGAGGATATGAGAGTGGGCATCTCTAGCACAAAAATCCTCACAGCTATGATGCTGTAGAATAAATAGTCAACAATGAAGCCAAATGATTGGTTTTGAATTCCTGTCCTGCTGTGAATTAACTGTCATGAATCAACTAGAATGGACTGTATTAAACTTTTGAGCATTCTATTTCGTCATCTGAAAAATGGAGCTAATAAGCCTGCTTCAAAGGTATTTTATACAATTTACACATTTTTTAAAATTTTTACATATTTTTGAGATGAGCAATAGTCCTCACACTGGAAATGTAGAAATAAATGATACAGTCCCTGATTTGGAAAGAGGTGCTCACAGTTTAGTGAAGAAGCAGACAAGAAAACAAATACATACAGTTTTTTGTGATATGCAGAGAGAGAGAAGCACGTCTCCTTAGGTATTCTTCTTACACACCCTGAGTGTGCATGGATTTGTGTAGGGGGTGTGGATGGAAGAGCAGAGGAAGGCTAGAGAATGGGGGAAGTTTCCCAGAGGAGGTAAGCCTGGGTGGAGGCTTGACTGTCTGCAGGAGGTAAAAGTGGCCCTGGAGGGGGAAGTATATCCAGGCAAGGACAGGACCATGTGCCAAAACCCAAATATGTGAAGGAGATGGGTCATTTCAGCAACGTGTCAATGAGATGGCAGGGCTGAAATAAAGAAAATCATCTGGGGGCCAGTATTGAGGTGTAGCAGGTAAAGTCTCCACCTGCGATGTCAGCATCCCATATGGGCACAGGTTTGAGTCCCAGCTGCTCCACTGCCAGTCCACCTCCCTGCTGATGTGCCTGGAAAAGCAGCAGAAGATGGCTCAAGTGCTTGAGCCCCTGCCATCCATGTGGGAGACCCAGATGAAGCTCATGGCTCCTGACTTCAGTCTGGCCCAGCCCTGACTGTTGTAGCCATTTTGGGAAGGGAACCAGCACATGGAAGAGCTCTCTCTGTCTCTCCCTCTCTCTGTAACTTTTTCTTTCATTTAAATGAAATACATCTTTTAAAAAAAATAAAAGAACAGGCCGGCGCTGTGGCTTAACAGGCTAATCCTACCCCTTGCGGCGCCGGCACACCAGGTTCTAGTCCCGGTTGGGGCGCTGGATTCTATCCCGGTTGCCCCTCTTCCAGGCCAGCTCTCTGCTATGGCCCGGGAAGGCAGTGGAGGATGGCCCAAGTGCTTGGGCCCTGCACCCCATGGGAGACCAGGAGAAGCACCTGGCTCCTGGCTTCGCACTAGTGAGATGCGCCGGCTGCAGTGGCCATTGGAGGGTGAACCAACGGCAAAAAGGAAGACCTTTCTCTCTGTCTCTCTCTCTCACTATCCACTCTGTCTGTCAAAAAAAAAAAAAAAAAAGAAAAGAAAGAAAGAAAGAAAAGAAAAAGAAAAGCATCTGGCATGGACCCAGGCAGGAAGTCTGGTGGGTGGTTAGAGATGAAGTGCCTCTGATTGAAGAGGAAGAAGTGAAACAATCAGGGGTGAGTGCTCAGAAAACCAAGTGTGCTGCACCCACAACAGTGGATGCCAGGAATCAGGCTCTAGGGGGCAGATAATATTGTCTTTATTGTGTAAGACATTAGTTTGGTAATTTTCCCAAGATTACCTGGTGTGTTAGTTTGGATTAGGTTACCCCAGGAGCAGTCAGGAGAACAAGATTCAAGCATACTTAGTTTATGTGGGGGGATGATCAGAGGAAACGCCACAGAGCTGGGGATGTGAGGTAGAAGAAGGAGTCAGTAAGGTTGTGCTGTCAAGCTGCTTACCTCCTAGGGTAAATGGGGCTCAGTGCCACCGGGGAATTTTGGGAGGCATCTTAGAGTTATTATCACCAACAGCTAAGGAACCTGGGGTATTTCTCACCAAATTGCCACTGCCACTGTTTGAGGACTCTTTCTTGGGATGTTAACTGTGGCATTCTCAGCTTCCCTAGCACAAGGCCCAAATGTGCTCATTAGGCAGGGAGCCACAGGTATTCTCAGTAGGCCAACCTCAGGACATGGAGGTGAGGGCAGGACACTGACAATGTGGACCATGTGCAATTCAAAGCTGGGGAGCCAGGTTTTGGAGCAAGCAGTCTGGCTTAGGTTATAACAATGACACTATAGTTCTTACCAATGTAAAATATTATTAATAAATACATTGTACTGATACTTACAGTACCTTCAGAAAGCAAAGCACTGAGCCTAGAATCAAGGGAATCTGTTGCCCTAATAGATGATGGGCCCATAATGGATACTTAATGTATATTTGTGAATGAAGTTTTTAAAAAATTCAACGCAAGTTACTCATTCAGTGTTATTTGGCTATAAACAATCTTTCATTAGAAATAAAGAGATTTGAGTTGTACAATGTGTTTGGGAAGCTCAGGGAAACCATTTAGACCCACTGAGCTTTAATTTTCTCACCTTAAAATTTTACTTTACTATCTGCCCCACCTGCCTACAGTAGAATTGTTATGAACATGAAATGTGATCCTGAATGTGAAAAGTCAAGGTATGGTAGATTGAGAGGTAGTCCTGCATCTTTGTCTTGGGTTTGAATCAGGTAGAGGTGACTTGTTGGCTCTTGGTTTCTCAGGATCCAAGACCATGTACTGTGGAGCTACCAAGTACATCAGTCAGGGTTCTTGGTTGCAAATAACAGAAGCTAACTCTGGGTATCTTAACCAAAAACAGGGTGCTTAGTAGAGAGACAAAGGAAGATTACAGAATTGACAGAAAGGCTAGAGAATCAAATTCAGAAAATGGACAGGAACCAAGAAGAACCACATATAAGACCATAACAAAGACACGACCTGGTTAAAATGCTGCTGCCCCTCCCACTGAGCAGTGGAAAGCAGCACTGTCATAAGCCCAAATTCTCAATTGTCCCAGTTGCTTGGATCATTTGCTTCCAACTCCAGGTTTTGGGCAGGAGTATCAGCTGGGCCAAGATTAGATCATATGTTTGTGCTGTAGCTGCCAGGGATCCAGGAGGGCATTTTCCAGCTCCCATAAGGGGAAGACATACTGAACCCACCAGTAAGTCCTATGCTTCCCGAGACATAGGCAGGGGCTCAGATGCATGGTGGCCAAAAATAAAGTCAGTACCATGCAAGTCAGGATACAGGGAAAGTGAGATACTGGTTAAAAAATTGGAAAACTCCAAAATCTAGGAGGTCAAGATTTATTAAGTAGCAACACTGACTTTTAGCTTTATTTGCTGGGATGTCTGTAATCAAGATGCCGAGTACAAAGGTGACTAAAACCATAGGTGTTGGCTTCAAGGTGCTCTAACCAGTTAGGGACAATATACTAAAATAAAATGTGAAAAGGAAAGTCTGTAATTGAGACACAGCAAGTACAGTGGTAGCATCAAGCAAGAGATTAATGCTGGGGAACCATGGGAGTAGCCAGCAAAGCTTTCACAGAGGAGATGGGACTTGAAGCATAGAAGAGGAGAGAAAGGCAAGATCACTGGAAGCAGAACCATCCCTGGAATCTGTCAATCTTCCTCACTTGTCAGAATTGAGGTCCTTATAGTTCTTGCTCAGTCCCACTATAACTCACACACCACTATGATTAGGTCTAAAATTAGTATTATTAAAGTCTCAGTGTTTATTAGGGTATTGCTTAAACCAATTTTTTCTTCTTTTGCTCTACCCAAACGCTGGTACAGAGTTTTAATAGCAAAAGTTTACTACTGCTTCTGATACCTTTAGCTATTTTAGATGTAAGCATATATTTGATAATTCTTGGGTTTCAATAATTAACCATTGACTAATTATAAGATCTCTCTGAACCATGATTTCATCAAAGATAAAATAGGAATCAAGAATACTTGTCTTTAGGGGCAGGCATTAGTGTAGCAGTTAAGATGCCCCTTGGGAAATCCACACTCCACATCAGAGTATCTGGATTTGAGTTCTTGCTCTGTTTCCTTTCAAGCTTCCTGGTAATTCACACCTGGAACATAGTAATTGATGGCTCAAGTATTTGGGTCCCCTATGCATGGGACATGGACTGGGTTCCTGGCTCCTGGCTTCGGCCTGGCCAACCCTAGCTGTTGTAGGCACTTGGAGAGTGAACCTACAGCTGGAAGACCTCTCTCTAGCTCTGTCTCCATCCTTTTCTCTTTCTCTAAATAATTTTTTTTTTAAAAAAATGTGACTTTGGCCGGCGCCGTGGCTCAATAGGCTAATCCTCCGCCTTGCGGCGCCGGCACACCGGGTTCTAGTCCCGGTCGGGGCACTGGATTCTGTCCCGGTTGCCCCTCTTCCAGGCCAGCTCTCTGCTGTGGCCAGGGAGTGCAGTGGAGGATGGCCCAAGTACTTGGGCCCTGCACCCCATGGGAGACCAGGATAAGCACCTGGCTCCTGCCATCAGATCAGCGCGGTGCGCCGGCCGCAGCGCGCCAGCCGCGGCGGCCATTGGAGGGTGAACCAACGGCAAAAAGGAAGACCTTTCTCTCTGTCTCTCTCTCTCACTGTCCACTCTGCCTGTCCAAAAAAAAAAAAAGTGACTTCTAGAACTGTTGTGGAGATTCAGTGAGATAAGAGCCAATGCTCAGTGGCTGGTATGTGCTATTACTGGTGTTGGCTTGAGGCAGTTCTCTACAGGTTTGGTGGTGATGAGGATACCTCTCTATTCTCCCCCTCTGGTCTAAGGGTTTTATACACTGATTGAGGAAATTATAAGTAGGAACTGCCTTCTAGGAGATAAAGAACCCAGAGATTCTGCCAAAACTGTGAGAACATTAGGGAAAGAAGTGAGCAAACATGAACTTTAAGTAGAGCTCAGAATCCCTTTCAAATCCTATTTCCATAGTGGGACTGAAAACCTGGCTCCTGGAGTTGAGGGAGGCTTTCTGATCCCACAAGAATGATTCCAAAAACAGCCCTCCTGGCACTAGGGGTGGTTGTTTTTGCCCATAATGAAGAGGAAACAATTTACCCAGATGTGGGCCTGGTCAGGCTCCATTCCCCATCAAGATCAGGCCAAGAATTCGGAGGGGTGGAGGACAGCACATCCATTAAGCAGCCGTTTTCACATCTTGCACAGTGTTTCAAAGTGTATGCAGTATAACATTTTAAATGAGGCTGGTGCTACAGGCTGAAGAATACGAGATGCAGGGCAGATCCAGATATGAAAATGCTGTGTGGCTTGGAAGAGTCATCTGATTATGAGTAGTATGAATTGAGATGTCCTTTTCTGAAATTCCTGCCTTATCATTTAGTAGTCACTTTTTTTTAAAAAGATTTATTTATTTATTTGAAAGGTAGAGTTACAGTGAGAAGGAGAGGTAGAGAGAGAGAGAGAGAGAGAGAGAGAGAGGTATTCCATCCGCTGGTTCACTCCCCAATGAGCAGCAACAGCCAGAGCTTCACCCATCTGAAGCCAGGAGCCAGGAGCTTCTTCTGGGTCTCTCATGCAGGTGCAGGGGCCCAAAGACTTGGGCCATCTTCTACTGCTTGTCCAGGCCATAGCAGAGACCTGGATCAGGAGAGTTACCATATGGGATGCTGGCATGCAGGTGGTGGCTTTACTTGTTACACCACACTGCTGGCTCCAGTAGTCTCTTCTTATTAATAAAGTATGGTGCTCCATTCCAACCTTGGACTTCTAGGTAAAGTCTAATCATTCATTGATTGTAGAGTTATACTTGCATACTGAGGATTTACCAAAGCCAAGCATTGTAAAACGGGTGCACAAGACCTTGATTTTGATTCTGGAAAGGGAAGAGGAGACTTTTCTAATAATGCAGCCTGCTACTCCTTTCGAACAGTATTTGTGGGAAAGCATGAATGTCTCTCCTGTCTGCATATGAGGAAAGCAATTTCATGTAGAATGGCTTAAGTCTGGTATTTACTGGGCTCATCATCCCATCTAGGGGTAGGTCGGGACTGGGAAGGATGGAGCAGCAGTGCATGTTGCCATGGTAACTTGGCATTAACACACCTTGGCTCCTTTGTGTTGCTCCCAAATTACCTTTAAACGAGTGTGCATTTTCAGAATGTGGAAAGCATCCCTTCATTTTCACACAATCAATTATAAAGCCGTTTTTCAAGGCCCTTAAGCAGAGGAGGGGTCATTTCTTCTTGAGGCTGAGGCTGTGCTGATGCTGTTTCTTTACCCAGAAGTAAACCATCAGTACCCAGACTATCTTATTTTTCCTTGGGAGATTTTGCTTTCAAATTCCTTTTGCATATGTATGGTACATTTTACTGCCACACTGTTTTAACCTCATGCTTAAGCAATCCTAAAGGGCAAGAAAATTAACCCACCAAATATTTATGTCTCAAAATAAGGTTTTGAGGTTGGAACTGATATCGTTATTTTACAAGTGGAAGAACTAAGGCTCCAGGAGGATCACCTGGGTAGGAAATAGCAGGAAGAGGAATAGAAACAGGTCTTTAGATTCCAAACCTGGTCTCCTTCTGTTATAACTCACTGACTCTCAGTCTCTTCTAACTTTTGTTATTTTACAAAGATACAGATGCATACAAAATAGCAACTGGTTTGTGCTTTGCTTTTTTAAAAAAGGCTCTATTGAAGTATTTTATGTATATATTTTCTCATGTTATATATATATATGTATCATAAATTTCACTCATTGTAAACATATATAGTTCAATGATTTTCAAAAATGTATAACAGTTTTATTGGAATATAATCCACATATATATAATTCACCCATTCAAATTCTACAACCCAGTGGTTTTTAGTTTATTCACAGAGCTGAATTGTTGTTGACTGTAGTCAATTTTTAGAACATTTTCATCACCTCAAAGAAAAGGAAGCAGGTGTTGTTAGGTTGCCACATGGGATGCCTGTATTCTCTATATTGGAGTGCTTGGTTCTAGTCCCAGCTCCTCCACTTATAATCCAGCTTCCTGCTAATGCATTTTGGGAGGCAGCTGATGATGATGGTTCAAGTGCTTGGGCTCCTGCCACCCATGCAGGAGACCTGAATGCAGTTCCAGGCTCCTGGCTTCAGCCTGGCCCAGCCCCAGCTTTTGCAGACATTTCGGGAGCAAATCAGCAAATGGGAGATTTCTGTTTGTCTGTCTGTTTCTCTCCGTCACTCTGCCTTTCCAGTAGATGAAAAATAAACAAAAAGAAACCATTTACCCATGAGCTATCATCCTCTATTCTCCCAACCCTCCACTGCCTAAGCTGTAAACAACCACTAATCTATTCTGGACATTTCATATAAATGATATTTTATAATGTGTGGTATATTGTGACTGCCTTCTTTCATTTAGTATAGTATATTCAAGGTTCAGGCATGCTGGAGTATATAACAATACTTCATTCCTTTTTAGGGCCAAATAATGTTTCATTGTGAGGGTATACCACCATTTCTTATCCACTCATCAGTCAGTGGTTGTTTGAATTGTTTCAACCTTTTGGCAATTATGAGTAATACTGCAATGAATATTTGCATATGAGTTTTGGTGTGGACACGTTTTCATTTCTCTTGGGTAAGTATCTAGGAGTGACATTGCTGGGTCAAATGATAACTCCATGTTTAACTTTTTGAGAAGCTGCCACACTGTTTTCCAAAGTGATTGCACCAACAACCTACATATGAGGGTTCTAGTCTCTTCACACCCTCACCAATACATTGTGTGCTTTGCTTTTCTCACTTACCATTATTTCATACATGTCCATGTGCTGCTACCCTGGTTACTCTGCAAAAAGGTAGACTACAATTCCATGAGCAAAATGTGTGCCCCACTGTCTTTGTCAATGTAAGGCTTTGTTGCTCTAGGGCCAGTGCTGTGGTGTAGGTAGGCTAGGCTTCCACCTGTGGCGCCAGCATCCCATATGGACACCAGTTCATGTCCCAGCTGCTCCACTTCCGACCCAGCTCTCTGCTATGGCCTAGGAAAGCAGTAGAAGATGGCCCAAGCCCTTGGGACCCTGCACCCACATGGGAGATACAGAAGATACTTCTGGCTTCAGATTGGCCCAGCTCAGGCCGTTGTGACCATTTGGAGAGTGAACCAGCAAATGGAAGACCTTTCTCTCTGTCTCTTCCTCTCTCTCTCTGCAACTCTACCTCTCAAATAAATAAATAAACTTAGGGGAAAAAAAGATGGTTGCTCTAATTCATGTGTATTTATAATATATACATATGGTAGAACATTATACTTTTAAAATATGTGCTTAACATGGTACATATGAAATACATGAAATTTGTTCTCTTTATACAAAAAAAAAAAAGCAAAAAAAGGGGATTCAATTGGGAATCTTAAAACTTCAAAAAAATAGTTTATTTTCTTCTCATCTGGAAAGTCAGGTAGAGAGAGAGAGATCTTCCATCTGCTGTTTCACTCCCTAGATGTTTGCAACAGCCTGGATTGAGCCAGGCCAAACAGAGCCAGGAAATCAGAATTCAATCCAGGTGTCTCAAGTTAGTGGCAGGGATCCAAGCACTTGAGCCACCATCTTGCTCCCAGGGTGTGTATTTATAGGTGACTAGTCTGGATGTAGAGGAACCGGAAATGAAGCAGACACTCTGATATGGAATGCAGGCAACCTAAGCAGTGTGTTAACCACTGAGCCCAATGCCTGCCTCAGATTGTTTATATTTGCATTCTTTCACTGTTGGTAAGCTTATAAAATTTTTTAACAGCCATCAGGTACTCAGTCTAACTGAGTTGTTGATCCAAAGAAGCCAGACAGTGCAGGAGAATCTACGGGTCAAAGCAAAGGGCAAAATGGAGCTTAAGGGAATTTCTCTAGGTTTGGGGAACAAAGACGAGGTCTTCAAAACATTATGGCAGGCCCAGGGTGTGGTGTAACAGGTAAAGCTGTCTGCCTGCAACACTGTTATCCTATATGGGTGCTGATTCATGTCTCAACTACTCTAGTTCTGATCTAGCTCCCTGCTAAGGCCTGAGAAAAGCAGTAGAAGATGGCCCAAATCCTTAGGCCCTGCTACCCATGTGGGAGACTGGGATGAAGCTCTTGGCTTTGGACTGAACCAGCTCCAACCATTGAGGCCATATGGGGAATGAACCAATGGATGAAAGATCTCTCTCTCTCTCTTTCTGTTTCCCACACTCTATAAACTCTGCCTTTCAAATAAATGAATCTTTAAAAACATTTATGGAAAATGAATATTATATAAAACTATGCACCAAAATAAAATTATATTTTAATTTTACTTCCTGTAACTTTATAAAAATTCCCTTGTAGATCCAGTTATGCCTGATGGTGTGATTGTGGCCTCAGCAATAGATGAAGGGAATTCTAGCAAGGATGCTGAACTGAGCTTGATACATCCTTTTTCAAACTTTCCCTTCATTTGGCATTTCTAGTCTATTCTCCATCTCTGGCCATTCCTTTTCAATCTCCTTTGAGAGTTTATTTTCCTTTATCTCCCTCTTAGACATTAGTTTTCTTCAGGATTTCAATCTTGGGTTCTTTTTTTTCCACTTAACACATTGGGTAATATTCTCAGCCATAGCAGTAATGACCCAGTAAATGCTGAAAACTCATTATTAAATAACCATTAATAATTTCAAGACAGCAACAGCAGGGCATTAAACCAAGTGTGGGGTCCTTAAGCATGGCTTGTGTGGTTGCATAGGTTGAACACCCATGATATTGGCCATGAAGTTAGGATTAATGTATAAAGATAGAATTTTTTACAGAATAGATGCTCATTCAAGTTACTACAGACTTAGTGACTTAAATTTATTATCGTCCAATTCTAGGAAGTCAGAAGCCCAAAATAGTGTTATGGTGCTAACATCAAAATGTTGCAGGGCTGCACTTCCTCTGAAGGCTTTAGGGAAGAATCTATTTCCTTAGCTTTCGCAGTTTCTAGAGGCTACTTACATTTCTTGGCTCATGACACCTTCTACCTTCAAAATTAACAGCATCACATGCTCCCAATTCCTCTGCCTTTGACCTCTGCTTCCCTTGGTACATTTCTTTCTCTGTCTGTGCCCCTCTTCTCTTCCTCTTAGAAGAACCTGTGAGTTCCACTCAGATAATCCAGAATAATCTCTCCATCTCAAGTTCTTTTTTTTTTTGACTCTGAATTCCTTTTTGTTATTGGTTTTTTTTGTGTGTGTGTGGTTGGCCATTTTTTTTTTTTTAAAGATTTATTTAATTGGGGCTGGAGCTGTGGCGCAGCGGGTTAACGCCCTGAAATGCGGCATCCCATATGGGCGCCAGTTCTAGTCCTGGCTGCTCCTCTTCCAATCTAGAGTTACACACAGAGAGAGGAGAGGCAGAGAGAGAGAGAGGTCTTCCATTCAATGGTTCACTCCCCAATTGGCCACCAGCTGGAGCTGCGCTGATCCGAAGCCAGGAGTCAGGAGCTTCTTCCGGGTCTCCCACGTGGGTGCAGGGGCCCAAGGACTTGGGTCATCTTCTGTTGCTTTCCCAGACCATAGCAGATGGCTGGATTGGAAGAGGAGCAGCTGGGACTTGAACGAGTGCCCATATGGGATGCCGGCACTGCAGGCAGTGACTTTATCTGCTATGCCACAGTTCCAGCCCCTCTTCTTTTCTTTTAAGTAAAAAGGCTACAAGGTTTCTGCCACCTGCATTCCCCTTGAGATTGCTAGCAAGTGGCATGTGTCCTGGCAGCAAAGGGTAGTCTGGCCATAGGCCCTGTCACTGCATGGCAGCATTGGGGTGGCTCTGGTATCACTGCCTCCAAACCTCCTGGATCTTCCTGCACCATTTGGGAGCAACAGGCAATACCGCCTATTAGGCATGTGCACAAAGAAGGTTTTAAAATGCCTGGCCTCTGGTCAGAGTTCTTACAACCGTGAGATTTCATCTTTCAGGACTTTGTTGATAGGACCCACGTAATATAAATGTGAGCTGTAACTGTCTTTATCAGACAAATAAACCCTTTAGCTTATCCACTGGACCCATTTTTGGTATTAAATTGTTTCTACAACCTGGTGCCAGGGGTTTCCATTGGCCTGCTTCTCCAGTAACAACCTCTTCTCATCTGTGGAAAACTCTTAAGTCCAGTTCCAAAGAATTAGTGTCCAAGTGCAGATGTACTGCTCTATGTTGCCGCCCCCACTCCGGGGCAGGCCAGCATTTATGGCAGACAGAGTGGGAGGAGGATAATGATGATACCTGCATGCAGCTAAACTGGCTCAGGGGACTATCATGTTTGCCATAACAGTCCTTGTCATCCTCAGACATGGCCTGTAGGTAGGCCGTGAGCCTCAGAGCTTTTTTGCTGGTGGACTCAAAGAATGGGTGAGCTTTGAGAGAGCCATCCCCTTCCATCTCTTCACAGCCTAACTGCTTTGTGGCATCTAAAACCAAAGATTTTTCCACAAGGTCTCTTGCCTTAAGGAGGAATTTTTCTGGAAAGTCATATTCCAACTTAATGATCTTCTGAAATATAAGATACTGGTTTCCAGCTTGGAATGGTGATATCCCATGAGCTGGTATGTTATGCATCCCAGAGCCTAAAGCCCTGAGCTTTCTCAGGCCAACCTCTCTGTAAGCAGCTATGCAGAAACATCCTACCATTCTATTCCAACAGATGAGTTTGCCCTGGCCTGCTCGCTTGCTCCCTAGAGACAACACCTTTGCTGTTCCACAGTCTGTGATCCAGATGTGCATATCTTCATTTAACAAGATACTTTCTGGTGTAAGGTCCTCCATGCAAGAACTCTAAAGCACACACAATCTCAGCAGTAAAAGGTAGCATACAAGTCTCATCAAATGAACCGATTCTGCAAATGTATTTAAGTAATTCTCCATGTTTGGCATAACTAAGGCCAAAATAGTCATCCTAAAAAGTAAAGTAAAGCTGGGGCCAGCACTATGGCCCTTCTTTAACTTTAGGCCAGGTTAAAGCTCTGGCCTGAAGCGCCGACATCCCATATGGGAGCTGGTTCTAGTCCTGGCTGCTATGGCCTGGGAAGGCAGTGGAAGATGGCTCAAGTTTGGGCCCCTTCACCCGTGCGGGAGATCTGGAAGAAGCTCCTGGCTCCTGGCTCCTGGCTTCGGATCAGCACAGCTCCAGCTGTTGTGGCCATCTGGGGAGTGAAGACCTTTCTCTCTGTCTCTACCTCTCTATGTAACTCTTTCAAATAAATAAAATAAATCTTTAAAAAAAAAGTAAAGTAAAGCTTAACAAAGAGGGGGAGATCCAGGTGCGACATCATATCCTGCTCTCTGGTCACATATGGGACCTTGTTCCCTTTTATAATATGCCATTTCTCCAGGATTTTTTTTTTAAATTTTTGACAGGCAGAGTGGACAGTGAGAGAGAGAGAGACAGAGAGAAAGGTCTTCCTTTGCCGTTGGTTCACCCTCCAATGGCCGCCGCGGTAGCGCGCTGCGGCCGGCGCACCGCGCTGTTCCGATGGCAGGAGCCAGGTGCTTATCCTGGTCTCCCATGGGGTGCAGAGCCCAAACACTTGGGCCATCCTCCACTGCACTCCCTGGCCACAGCAGAGAGCTGGCCTGGAAGAGGGGCAACCGGGACAGGATCGGTGCCCCGACCGGGACTAGAACCCGGTGTGCCGGTGCCGCAAGGCGGAGAATTAGCCTGTTGAGCCACGGCGCCGGCCTTTTCTCCAGGATTTTAATAGCATATTCTCTGGAGGTTGTCAGTTCTTGAGCCAGGACAACCTGAGGCACCAAACTGGAAACACCAGAAGGGCTCACAGCTGAGCACAGGACACACTGTGGGCAGCTCTGACACTAGAGGCAGCAACTGCCAGCGTACGCAGATGCCTCTCAGAAGATGCAGTGGAGAAAGAGTTTTTGCCCAGAATCTCCCCATATTTGAAGTCTTTGGGACGTTTCTTCCAAGGCTGTGGTGGCGGCTGGGTGGCCTATTGCAGGGAGTTGGCACTTGGCCATGACTCAGCTGTGGTGCCATCCATGGTGGGGCTCTGCCTGCTGCCACTGCTGGGAACAAGAGGGGCTGTGCCAAACTCAGTGTGGGTCCTCACCTTGGATGGGGACGGGCAGGAACATAACACCATGCTGGACTGGGAGGGAATGATGTCATACAACCACTGCTACTTGGTGCCCCCTCTCCATCCTCTTCCCGGCACTCAAGATCTTTACTTACTCATAGTGAAGTCTCTTTTGCCATGTAAGGTGGCATAGTCACAGACTTGCACAATACCAACATTCTTATTTTGTTATCCTTATTTCATCCTTCAGAGATTTCAGGATAAAGCCAAAACTCTTTTGCAAGACATGGGCCACCACTTGTGATCTGACCCAGGCCTATCATCTTCCCTTCAATTCATTCTACCTTCTACCCCCCACCAGTGCACTGAACATTCCAGTAGAGTGAATCCTTGTGAGTCTTCAGTTGTGACTTAATGTCCTTGTGGGCCAGCCACTTTCCTGTTGCTATTTCTGTACAGAATATCCTCTCCCAAATTCCCTCTTTGCCCTCCTTCTCTGCCAATTCTTTTTTGTTTTACTTTATTTTTTTACTTTTTTGTTTTGTTTTACACTCGACCCAAGTTTTCTCCTTGCTAAACTTTCACTCCACCACTTAGGTTTGATCTTGGATAAGTTACTTCACTTCTCTATGTCTCATTTTTGTACCTAAAGAGTGAGAAGAGTGGCAGATATTTAAGACATGGGTTAAGATACTTTTGTCCACATTGGAGTACCTGGGTTCAGCATTTGACTCTGACTCCTGATCCACTCCCTGCTAATGTAGACCCTAGGAGACAGCAATGATGGCTCAAGTGATTGGGGTCCTGCAATCTATGTGGGAAACTTAGATTGTGTTTTTGGCTCCTGGCTCCAGCCCTGGCCTAGGCCTGGCCTTCTTGGTAATTGAGCCATATACCAGCAGATGGGAGCTCTATCTGTCTGTCTGTCTGTATCTCGCTTATGAAACAATTAAGTCAATGAATGATTTTTTTAAACAATTTAAAAGACTGAGAACAGATGAGAACTTGCATTATTGTGAGGATCAAATACATAATCCACATAAAGAACTTAGCAGACTGCCTGACAGATGGTAAATGCTCAAACTTATCCTCACTTATCATTATAAATATTCCTTGACCTCCCCACTACTATGTAAGCATTTCCCCTCTGTCTTCTGTTAACACACAGTACATAGAAGACAGCAGGCTCTCTTGTAATTGTTCATTTATAAGTCTCTTCTGCTTACTGACCATTCTTTGAATTAGGAACTCAATTGTTTATTTTTACATCACTGTGTCTCACATAGGATTTTAAGATACAGCAAGTTAGTATTTATTGAAGCAAAATAGGAAAGCAATTCCTGGGGAACATATGCTAATTCTATTCTCAGAGTATTTATTTAAATCTTTCATTTCATCCTTATCTTCCTGCAGCACCAGTCTAAAAATAATTCATTTGTCTACCTTCTATTTAAATAAAAGCACAGTATTCACAAAACCTACCCTGTTGTGCCAAATTTCCTTTTGTCTTCCTTTGCTCTAGCTACTTCCTCTTTTTTTCCTTCTACTTCCTCCCAGTTAAAGGTCATCTCTTTCAGTGTCGTCATTCTTTTTTTCTCAGTAGTGACAGTCTTCTTCCTAAAATTCATATTTTTATGAGCTTCCCAGAAAGCTGTATAGACTTTACCGTAACAAGGGAAGTCCCACCCTTCCTTTCCTGCCTTGTGCTACAGCCCTTGAAGTTACCAGGAAATCTGCAGCCTCAGTACAAGTCAGGATAAGCTCCCTCTCCCTGCAGGTCACAGTAATACTGAAGCTAGTTGCAGCGCTGACACATTCAGGAACTATTTGGAAGTATGAAGTAATTCAGGCCTTTCTGTTCCCTCAGCTTGGTTTTGATTAAGTATGGAGGTATCTAATATATTCATAAAAATCATTAACTTGACAGACATCATGGGGATGTGAATCCTGTTCTAACACTTACTCTGAAGTTTAGCCTTCAATACACAACAATAGGGGCTTGTCACCTAATGTGGACCTTGCACCGGTCACTGTTCCTAAGCTGTTTATAATCTAATCAGGGATAGATTATTTATAAACATTAAACAAAATGTAAGATTAAAAACAATTCTAAAATATATCATAATTGATTTTTTTATTTGAAAGGAGGAGTTACAGAGAGGCAGAGAGAGAGAGAGAGAGAGAGAGAAAGAGAGAGAGAGATCTTCCATCTGCTGCTTCACTCCCTAGATGGCCGCAGTGGCCAGAGCTGGGCTGATCTGAAGCCAGGAGCCTGGAGCTTCCTCTGGGTCTCCCACATGGGTGCAGGGGTCCAATGACTTGGGCCATCTTCTACTGCTTTTCCTGGCCATCGCAGAGAGCTGGATTGGAAGTGGAGCAGCCGGGTCTCAAGCCGGCGCCCATATGTGATGCCGGCACTGCAGACGTGGCTTTACCCACTACGTCACAGTGGCAGTCCCTCATAGTTGATTTTTTAAAAAGGCACTAAGTTGTGGGACAGAACCTAAACTCAAGACACCTGGATTCTAGTTTTAAACCTTCTGGTTGTAAGACTGGTGAGTTTCTCATAGCTATAAAATTGAAGGCTTGTTCTATATGACTTTTAAGAAAACTTTCAATTATGTGGGTGGAGAAAGGAAGAGATCTGTTTGGTGGGATTTATTGGATACATCTTCTTGGGGGGCAAAAGGAATACAGGATGAGCCTTAAAGATGTTTGGGATTTTTTATTTGGCAGATGAAAGTGAGAAGACTTGTGGAGTTGAAATTTGGTGAACTAAGGCCGGCGCCATGGCTCAACAGGCTAATCCTCTGCCTGCAGCGCCGGCACACCGGGTTCTAGTCCCGGTCGGGGCACTGGATTCTGTCCCGGTTGCCCCTCTTCCAGTCCAGCTCTCTGCTGTGGCCCGCAGTGGAGGATGGCCCAAGTGCTTGGGCCCTGCACCCCATGGGAGACCAGGAGAAGCACCTGGCTCCTGCCTTCAGATCAGCACGGTGCGCCGGCCGCGGCGGCCATTGGAGGGTGAACCAACGGTAAAAGGAAGACCTTTCTCTCTGTCTCTCTCTCTCTCACTGTCCACTCTGCCTGTCAAAAAAAAAAAAAAAAAAAGAAAGAAATCTGGTGAAGTAAGAAGGTGAGAAAATGCAGTGTAGTTTATAACACAGCATCCATGCCAGACTCAACAACCCAGCTAGCGAGCACTAAGGAGCTGAATGCTATGGGGCTTGGACATGAGACTGAGGGGTTGTGGTGAAGCTTTGAGAAGGGGAAATGAAGCCTTGAAAAGGGAAGTGTTGGGGAGGATGGAGAGGAGATGAAATTATGACAGCAATCCAGGTGTGAGTTAAGTTTAATTTGGACTAGGGAAGCCAAGATGTGAATAAAGAAAAGGTGGTAAGCCTGAGAAGCATTTGCAGAAAAGATTGGACAAAGCAGAATAAGAAGAGGAAGCGATCTAAGTTAACCGCCAATGCTTGAGTACAGATTTTGTTGACAGAAGGGGAAGAACACTTTTGTAAGGGAGGTTTGCTCTTACGGAGAGTTTCATCATTTCGTCTTTAGACATGACTACCTCTGAAAAGCTTTAATAAGAATCTTTGAAAATAAGCATATTTTTGTAGGCAGGTAGAAATGTGAGTAATACTATCATGACCAGATATATTGTAGCTTTTAATCATTCACCCTGAGGCAGTCAGTGGTTGAAATCATAGAAGCAGATGCCATGTATGAAAGAGAACATTACAAACATAAATATGTACAGATACATGTTTGGAAGGAAAAGAAAATCAGAAGTATTTTGACAATTCTAAAATATTCTATTTTAACTTCACAAGTTACTGTTTCTAACTTAAATCCATCTCTTACAGTACTCTGTTGACCTGTCCTGCAACCTAAAAATTTCTCTCTCTCTCTCTCTTTCTCCTCCTTTATGGGAAATTGTATTATACATAAAGAAAGGTTAGCTATTGGCCTGGGAAAGCAGCAGAAGATGGCCCAAGTCCTTGGGCCCCTGCACCCACATGGGAGACCGGGAAGAAGCTCCTGGATCCTGGCTTCAGATCGGCACAGCTCCGGCATTGCAGCCAATTAGGGAGTGAACCATCGGATGGAAGACCTCTCTCTCTCTCTCTCTCTCTCTCTGCCTCTCCTCTCTCTCTGTGTAACTCTGGCTTCTAAATAAATAAATCTTGAAAAAATTGTTTAAAAAAAGGTTAGCTTAAACTGACACCCCAAATCTCAAGTACTTCTTGTTCATGCCACATGTCTGTCACTTCCACTCACATTTTATTGGCCAAAGTAAGCCATGCAGCCACATCAATCTTCAAAAGAGGTGGAAGTTCAGTCTCTCAGGTGGTTTAAATGGAGACAGGAACTATTTGTGAAAAGTTTTAGCCCACAACCCTAATGATAAACATTCCCCCTTAGACCTCTGTCTATATCATTCCTCCTTTAACTTTTAATTTTTCAACACTAAAATGTTCCCAGAATCAAGTTTTATAACTAGCAGCACTACAGCATATAATCCTATGTGAATAACTTGTTTCTTCTTCTTTATTCCTGTTTTCTCCATATTTTGCTGGTAGGTCTTCCTTTGAGTCCATGATGGGCTCTCTCTCTCTTCTTCCTTTCCCTACTATTGGAACAGAAGATACCAAGAAATGCTAAATCCATAATCAAAGCAATCTCTACCCCATTCTCTCCTCCCTGTGGTTCCACTTCTCTTCCTTTAGCAAGAATAGATCCCTCCCTTCTGGGTCCTGTGCACTTCCTTCTACTTTCTCACTTCCTTATCACTCAGAGTGTAAGGTCATCAAACAGCAAAATAACCATCTGACAAGGAATGGAAATTATTCAATCCATTATTTATCCTGTCCAACATTAAATAGCTGGATAGTCTGATTTTCACAGCCTGTGCTCATTGCACAAATTGTAGATTATTTATGATGGGATTAATCTTTTTCTATCCGAAACCAGAGATTCTTGTCTGAATCTCTAATATTATTATAACAGGATGCTCTGTCATAGGATTATTATTTTGTCCCCCAAAAAACATTTTATTTAATGAGTACAAATTTCATAACTACAACTTTAGAAATATAGTTATTCTTACCACCATACCCACCATCCCACCCACACTCCCACCCCTCCTCCTCCTTCTCCCCTTCCCAATCCCATTCTCCATTAAGATTCATTTTCAATTAACTTTGGACACAGAACAACTCTATACTAAGTAAAGATTCCAAAATTTGCACACATGTGCACACTCACCAAAAAAACTGAGAACTAGTTATACAGTTAACTCTCATAATACGATTCAATGGGGACAGATGTCCTGCATGGGAAGTTAATGAACAGTGACTCCTGTTGTTAATTTAACAATTAAACAATTAACAAGTGTTGCAGTTAACTCTCACAATACAACTCACTGAGACAGATGTCCTGCATGGAAAGTTAGTGAATCTTGTTGTTAATTTAACAATTAACACTCTTATGTATGATGTCAGTGACCACCTGAGGCTTTTTACATGAGCTACCTAGACTATGGAAGCCTTTTGAATCCACAAACTCCATCAATATTTAGACAAGACCATAAGCAAAGTGGAAGTTCTCCCCTCTCTTCAGAGAAAAGTATATCCTTCTTTGATGGCCACTTCTTTCCTCTGGGATCTCACTCACAGACATCCTTCATGTAGGACATTTTTTTTGCCACAGTGTCATGGCTTTCCATGCCTGAAATGCTCTCATGGGCTTTTCAGCCATACCAGATGCCTTAAGTGCTGATTCTGAGGTCAGAGTGCTACTTAAAGCAATGTCATTCTATGAGTCTGCTGTGTGGACTGCTTCCCATGGGGGAACATTCTCTCGTTTTTAATTCTATCGATTATTATTACCAGACACTTGATCCTACTTTTATGATCACTTTAACACTTAATCCTATCTACATGTTCACTTTAACACTTCATTAGATCATTTTAACACTTAAGATGGCATTTTTACCATCCAGCTTAATGGGATTTGGAGTCCCATGGCAAGTTCTTACTTAAACTGTGTCCTTAGAAGTAAGTCTGTAGGAATGTATGCAGAACTACACAGCTTTACAGTTGCAAACTTCCTCCTCCCTCTCTTATCCCCACTCTTATTTTTTACTGAGATCTATTTTCAATTGACTTTATACACATATGATTAACTCTATGTTAAGTAAAGAATTCAACAAATAATGTGAAGAAGAGAAAAAAATCCTGTTCCTTGACAGTCAAGACAAGGGCTGTTGAACTCATTGCTTCTCAAGTGTGAATTTCACTTCTACAGATTTCCTTTTGGGTGCTCTATTGGTCATCACAGATCATGGAGAACACATGATTTTTGTCCCTTTGGGACTGGCTTATTTCACTAGGTATGATGTTTTCCAGATTCACTAGGATTATTTTGGTATGTTCTCTCACTACATCATTATATCCTCATAGGCTGAGCATTTACTTACATATAATACATATTCAGTAATTTTTAATCCACTGATGAATCCTACATTTGACTAAATTGACCACTGCTTTTAGTAACATTTGGGTTAATCTTGATTCAGCAACTGGCACTTATTAGACTTCTGTTTATTTCTAGAAAGAAAGAAACATACTATGGATAGAAAAATAATGTTTTCTTTATTTTTAAAGATTTATTCATAGCCGGTGCCGTGGCTTAACAGGCTAATCCTCTGCCTTGCGGCGCTGGCACACCGGGTTCTAGTTCCGGTCAGGGCGCCGGATTCTATCCCTGTTGCCCCTCTTCCAGGCCAGCTCTCTGCTATGGCCCGGGAAGGCAGTGGAGGATGGCCCAAGTCCTTGGGCCCTGCACCTGCATGGGAGACCAGGAGAAGCACCTGGCTCCTGGCTTCGCATCAGCGCGATGCGCCGGCTGCAGTGGCCATTGGAGGGTGAACCAACGGCAAAAAGGAAGACCTTTCTCTCTGTCTCTCTCTCTCACTATCCACTCTGCCTGTCAAAAAAAAAAAAAAAAAGATTTATTCATTTGTTTGAAAGTCAGAGTTACACACAGAAAGAAAGAGAGGCAGAGAGAGAGAGAGAGGTCTTCCATTTGCTGGTTCACTCCCCAATTAGCCACAACGGCTGGAGCTGTGCCGATCCAAAGCCAGGAGCTAGGAGCTTCCTCCAGGTCTTCCTTGCAGGTGCAGGGGCCCAAGGACCTGGGCCATCTTCTACCGATTTCCTAGGCTAAAGCAGAGAGCTGGATTGGAAGTGGAGCAGCTAGGACTCGATCCGGCGCCCATACTGGATGCCGGCACTGTAGGCAGAGGTTTTACCCGCTACACCACAGCACCAGCCCCCAAAAAAATAACATTTTTTACTAATTACCTTTCTGCTTTTTTACTTCTTGTAGTATATTGCAATACTATTGTTTGCTTAAACTTCATACTACACCTACTTTCTAAAAGGCTTTAAGTGGATGTATTAGGCATCAGTTCACTAATTCATTCATATACTGATTTATTCAACAGTCACTTAATGAATACTTACCATAAGGTGGAGGCAAGGTACAAAGTCTAATAAGGTATGGTAATCTCTTTTGAAATCTGGGAGTAGGTGGGAGACAGAATAAGCAAAGCAACTTCTATAGTGGAGTAAGTTCTGTGTCTTAGAGAAGAAGCATCTAAGTCAAGCTATGACTTAGAAAAGGCTCTGATATTAGCTTTGAGATTAAGACAAGGAGATAGCTAAGAATTAAAGGTGAAATGAGATGTTTTTATGGAAAGAAATCATACGATGTACCAAGACACTGAGATGAGAAATGAAATTACTTGTTTCAAAAAATTGCTCAAGAAATTCTATAGTACTGACTGACCAGCACACATATGTTGAGGAATGGCAAGAGACGGAGCTAGTGAAGTGAGCAGGTGTCAGATCAAAAAGAGGCTTGCTTATGTACTATGGTAAGGAATTTGAACTTCATTCAAGGCTATGGAACACATCCAAACTTCTCTCCCAGGCAAGTGTGGGGTCTAAGGGAATTTTAGTTCCAGAAGCTGGATATGTTTATGGCTGGGGCACGACTTCTCTCATAAGGTACATGGAATAGAACTAAGAGGACCCAAAAGTGAGGGCCTAGGGACTAAGCCAGAATTCATTCACGGTTGAGAGAGTAACAATTAATATAAAAATACTGAGACAGAGCAAAGAGGTCAAAAAAGAAGTCAAAGGTACAACCTGGTAACTAAAAACCTCCTTCTTCCTTTCTGGTCTCCTCCAATCTTGCGTCTCAGTAGGAAAGGAATTCTGTGCCCAATTTGGACCTGAGACTCTTCAAGGATTTTAAGCAGAAGGGTGAAATAGCCTGTAGTTGCTCTAGGTATACAGCACCTTGTCATGTCCCATGAGCTCTCCCTCATATATATGTGGCCCAGAGTACATCCTCAATAAATATGCAGTGAACAATATGGACTTGCTGCTCATCGTTAAGTACAGGAATGCTTTTGTTTAGTCTATTCCTCTGTTATGTAATATTGCAAGAAAACCAGTTTCATACAAACCCACAAAAATGTGCTCTTCCCTTTTATTTATTTTAGTAAGTATCAACTAAAATCGTGTTTTTACCAGCTATTCAAGTGTAAAACGAACCTTTTTTCCCAAAAATATCAACATAGCCATATACATTTAAATCATACACATTAACAAATAAGACAATAGGCAAGAAACCCAAATAGAAAGAATCAACTAAAATATAAGAACACGGGCCAGCATGTGGCATAGCAGGTAAAACCACATCTGAGATGCCAGCATCCCATATGGGCCCCGGTTGAGTCCCAGATGCTCCACTTACAATCCAGCTCCTTGCTGATATCCTGGGAAGAGCAGCAGCAGATGGCCCAAATGCTTAGACCCCTGCCACCCACATGGGAGACCCGAATGAAAGTCCTGGTTCCTGGCTTTGGAATGGCCTAGCTCTGGTCATTGCGGGCCTCTGAGGAGTGAGCCAGTAGATGGAATATCTCTGTCTCTTCCTCTATCTCTGTAATTCTGACTTTCAAATAAGCAAATAAATCTTTAAAAAATAAATAAAAGAACAAAATAACAAGTAGTTTAGTGTTGTTATCATTCTTAGTTGTGTAAGAACAATAATCCAGATGCAATGACTGAGATGACTATAAAACATGGAGTTAATACAAGCCTGCTCACAAATCTGGTATGTGTAAATGTGTAACTTGCCAAACAAAACTGAAATGGGGTGGCTAAAAGGGGTAGTGACAATAATGAAAATTAGTATTTCTCACGGAGGATTCATCACCTGTCTGCCATTCTAAAGTTGGGACATGAAAGGGAAGCTTTGGGTCCAGTTCCTTATTTGGGAATAACAACTGAACAGAAAGTGAGCAGCCTGTACATATATCACAATGGTGCCATCATGAGACAAGTCCATGTAATATAAAAAGTCAGGAGGAAATACCAACTCCAAGTGAAGACCAAACTGCTAAGAGCCACAAAGCTCCTCTGACTACTGTTTATCTACAGCACAGGTATCAAATGTGCCTTGTGAATGTACATATGTAACATCTGACTGGATATGCATCATTAGTTGAAGCTTTTAAATACGTATTGTTTTAGTTATTTAAATGAACTTTCTGCCTCCTATTTCAGAGTGATTCCCTCATGAGTAACAATATCACCAGAGAATAGAATGAAATATTTTTCTCTGTAAAGATAACCTTTATGGGGCCAGTGTTGTGGCATTGCAGGTAAAGATGCATGCTGTGATGCCAGCATCCAATATAGGTGCTGATTCATGACCCAGCTGCTCCACTTCTGATCCAAATCCCTGCCAATGGCCTGAAAAAAGTAGCAGAAGATGGCCCAAGTGTTTGGGCCCCTGCCATCCATGTGAAAGACCTGGATGAAGCTTCCAGCTCCTGGCTTCAGCTTGGCTCTGCCCTGGCCATGCTGGCCACTTGGGGAGTGAACCAGAAAATAGATCTCTCTGTCTGTCTTTTCTGCTCTCTCTGTAACTCTGACTTTCAAATACATAAGTATTAAAAAAAAGATTTTTGTGGTATAATAAAAAATAAATATTTGATATTTCTCAGTGGTCCCTTGCACACAGCTCTTAAAACTTTTGGAATCACCAGAGTGACAAGAATAACAGTACCTTCTGGATGCTAATGAGATGACTGCAAGGTGGCCTCAAGATTGAAGTTTCTGGCAGCCAGAAAGATCAAGCCCTGATTAGAAGGTTGGTGCTTTAACTCCATGAACTCTCTAACCTCTGGGGAGGAGACAGAGGCTGGAGATTGACCGGAATCACAAATGGCCAAAAGAGATGTATTGAACAATGAACGGACTAGACAGCCCAGAAGTAAATCCATTCATACATGGCCAATTGATCTTCAACAAAAAATGCTAAGAACACAAAATGGGGAAGGGGCAGTCGTGTCAATAAGTAGTGCTCAGAAAACTGGATATCTATTTATAAAAGAATTAAATTGGACTCTTATCTCACACAATATACAAAAATCAACTCAAAATTAGACACTTACACATAAGACTTGAAACTGTAAAACTACTTGAAGAGGGGCCGGTGTTATGGCACAGGGGGTTAATTCACAGCCTGCAGTGGCAGCATCCCATATGGGTACCAGCTCGAGTCCTGGCTGCTCCACTTCCAATCCAGCTCCCTGTTAATGCTCCTGGGAAAGCAGGTAAAGATGGCCCAAGTCCTTGGGCCTTGCTACCCATGTAAGAGACCTGGATGAAGCTCCTGGCTCCTGGTTTTGGCCTGGCCCAGCCCTGACTGTTGCAGCCATTTGTGAAGTGAACCAGTAGATGGAAAATCTTTCTCTCTTGTTGCTTCTTCTTTCTCTCTCTGTAACTCTACTTTGAAAGTAAGTAAATAAATAAATCCTTTTTAAAAAAAAAAAAACTATGTGAAGAAAACATATTCAAAAAATCACCTTTGTATTTGTCTGAGCAATGATATTTTTTTTTATTTGACAAGTAGAGTTATAGACAGTGAGAGAGAGAGACAGAGAGAAAGGTCTTCCTACAATCGGTTCACTCCCAAGTGGCCGCTACGGCTGGCGCTGCGCCGATCCGAAGCCAGGAGCCAGGTACTTCCTCCTGGTCTCCCATGTTTGTGCAGGGGCCCAAACACTTGGGCCATCCTCCACTGCTTTCCTGGGCCACAGCAAAGAGCTGGACTGGAAGAGGAGCAACTAGGACTAGAACCTGGTGCCCATATGGGATTGTCAGTGCCGTAGGTGGAGGATTAACCAAGTGAGCCACGGCGCCGGCCTGGGCAATGATAATTTTTTTAACTATGATCACACAAGAACAGACAGCAAAAGCAGATATAGACAGATGGGATTATATCAAACTAAAAAGCTTCTGAATAGCACAGGAACTAATCTATGAAAGAGAACCTTTGGATGGATAAGAAACAACCTATAGCATAGGAGAAAATACTTGAAAATCATGAGGTTTGTCTAAAATATATAAAAAACTCAATAGTAAGAAAACAACTCCGTTTAAAAAATGAGCAAAAGAAATGAATAGACAATTCTCAAAAAGACATACAAATGGCCAACATCATCATAAACCATAATGAAATGCAAATTAAAACCACAATGAAATATCACCTCACATATGATAGAATAGCTATTATAAAAAGACAAAAGATAATTTTAAACATTTTATTTACTTATTTATTTTTTATTTTTATTTTTTTGACAGGCAGAGTTAGACAGTGAAATAGAGAGAAAGAGAGACAGAGAGAAAGGTCTTCCTTTTTCCGTTGGTTCACCCCTCAAGTGGCCACTACGGCTGGCATGTTGTGGCTGGCGCGGTGCACCGATCCGAAGCCAGGAGCCAGGTGCTTCCTCCTGGTCTCCCATGCGGGTGCAGGGCGCAAGGACTTGGGCCATCCTCCACTGCCTTCCCGGGCCACAGCAGAGAGCTGGATTGGAAGAGAAGCAACCGGGACTAGAACCCGGGGTGCGTGCACTGCAGGCGGAGGATTAGCCTAGTGAGCTGCAGCACTGGCCTACTTATTTATTTTGAAGGGCAGAGAGAGAGAGAGATATCTTCCATCTGCTGGTTTACTCCCCAAATGTCCAAGGGTAGAGTCACGGCTGGGCTAGAGCTGAAACCAGGAGCCCAGAACTTAATCCAGGTCTCTCATATGGGTGGCAGAGACTCAAGTACTTGAATCATCATCTGTATTAGTAGGATGCTGGATTCAAGAGTAGAGCTGGGATTCAAACCCAGGGACTGCAGTATATAGCTCTTGCCCCAAAAAATAATGTTGAGGAAGGTGTGGAGAAAAGGAAACCCTCGTACATTGTTGGTGGTAGTGTAACTTGGTATAGCCATTATGGAAAACCATGGGAAGGTTGCTCAAAAGTTAAAAATAAAACTACTGTATGATTCAGCAATTTCACTCTAGGGTATATACACAAAAGAGATAAAATATTATGTCAAGGATGTAGTTGCACTCCCATGTTTATTTCAGCAATATTCACAACAGTGAAGCCACAGAATCAACCTAAGTGTCCATTAATGAATGAATAAAGAAAATGTGTAGGATTAACCTAAAACAGTTCATGGAAACATGGGATTAAATGATAAGCAAAATTTTGAAATTCATACACTATTTCTTCATAATAGGAATTTTCCATGAACTTTTTGAAGACTCCAAAGGTGCATGGATTTCAAAACTTACATTTTTTTTAAAGATTTATTTATTTATTTGAGAGGTAGAATTACAGAGAGAGGGAGAGATGATAGAAAAGTCTTCCATCCACTAGTTCACTCTCCAAATGGCTGCATTGGCTGGAGTTGGGCCCATTTGAAGCCAGGAGCCAGGAGCTTCTTCCAGGTTTCCCACATAGGTGCAGGATCATCTTCTACTGCTTTCCCAGGCCAGATCAGAAGGAGCAGCTGGGACATGAACTGGTGCCCATATGAGATGTTTTAGGCATGGAAAGCCAAGACATTCTGGCAAAAGAAAAAAAAAAAAAAAGAAGAAGACCTAAATGAAAGATCTCTGCGAGTGAGATCCCAGTGGAAAGAACAGGGCCATCAAAGAAGGAGGTACCTTTCTCTGAAGGGAGGAGAGAACTTCCACTTTGACTATGTCCCTGTCGGAATAAGATCGAAGTTGGCGAACTCAAAAGGCTTCCATAGCCTTGGCAACTCATGACTAGAGCCTAGGGAGATTACTGACGCCATAAACAAGAGTGTCAAATTGTTAAATCAACAACAGGAGTCACTGTGTACTTACGTCTCATGTAGGATCTGACCTTAATGTGTTGTCCAATGTGAAGTAATGCTATAACTAGTACTGAAACAGTATTTTTACACCTTGTGTTTCTGTGTGGGTGCAAACTGATGAAATCTTTACTTAGTATATACTGAATCGATCTTCTGTATATAAAGATAATTGAAAATGAAAAAAAAACTTGGTGTTAAATTGGAAATTGCATAGAAAATTAATCAATTCTTAAAAAAATATCATGTAGGATCTCTGTCCCCTAATTTTAATTCTATCAATTATTATTACCAGACACTTCTTCCTTTTTATGTGATCACTTTAACACTTAATCCTATCTATATGTTCATTTTAACACTTCATTAGATCATTTTAACACTTAAGATGGCATTTTTACCATCCAGCTTAATGGGATTTGGAGTCCCATGGCAAGTTCTTAAACTGGTTCCTTACTTCTAAGGGTTCCTGTACCCTTAGAAGTAAGTCTGTAGGAATGTATGCAGAACTACACAGCTTTACAGTTGCAAATTTCCTCCACCCTCTCTTATTCCCATTCTTATTTTTTACTGAGATTTATTTTCAACTGACTTTATACACATATGATTAACTCTATGTTAAGTAAAGAATTCAACAAATAATGTGAAGAAGATAAATTAAAAAAATCCTATTCCTTGACAGTCAAGACAAGGGCTGTTGAACTCATTGCTTCTCAAAGTGTCAATTTCACTTCTACAGATTTCCTTTTAGGTGCTCTATTAGTTATCACAGATCAATGAGAACACATGATATTTGTCCCTTTGGGACTGGCTTATTTCACTACGTATGATGTTTTCTAGATTCTTCCATTTTGTTGCAAGTGATGGGATTTCATATTTATTTCCATAGTGTACATATCCCATAATTTCTTATAAAGTCCTTGGTTGACGGGCATTTAGGTTGATTCTATGTCTTAGCTATTGTAAATTATGCTGCCATAAACATGGGGGTGCAGATAACTCTTTTATTTACTGATTTCATTACCCTTAGCTGAATTTCCAGGAGTGGGATGGCTGGGTCATATGGCAGGTCTAAATTCAGATTTCTAGGGTATGTTCAAACTGTCTTTCATAGTGGTTTTACCAGTTTACATTCCACAACAACAGTGGATTAGGGTACCATTTTCCCCATATCCACACCTGCATTTGTTGATTTCTATATGAAATCCATTCTAACTGGGGTGAGGTGAAACCCCAGTGCTTCTTTTTTTTAAGATTTATTTTATTTTATTTGAAAGAGAGTTACAGAGAGAGGTAGAGACAGAGAGAAAGGTCTCCCATCTGCTGGTTCACTCCCCAGATGGCCACAATTGCTGGAGCTGTGCTGATCTGAAGCCAGGAGCCAGGAGCTTCCTCCAGTTTTCCCTTTGCGGGTCCAAGGGCTTGTGCCATCCTCCACTGCTTTCCCAGGCTATAGCAGAGAGCTGGATCGGAAGAGGAGCAGCTGGGACTAAAACCAGTGCCCATATGGGATGCCAGTGCTTCAGGCTAGGGTATTAACTCACTGCACCACAGCGCCAGCCCCAACCCCAGTGCTTTTGATTTACATTGCCCTGATGGCTAGTGATTCTGAAAAGTTTTTCATGTGTCTGCTGGCCATTTGGATTTCCTATTTTGAAAAATGTCTGTTTAAGTCCTTTGCCCATTTCTTAACTAGGTTGTTTGTTTTGTTGTTGTGGAGTTTCTTGATCTGTTTATATATTCTGGTTATCAATCCTTTATGAGTTGTATAGTTGGCAAATAATTTCTCCCATTCTGTCAGTTGCCTCTTCACTTTCCTGAGTGTTTCTTTTGCAGTACAGAAGCTTCTCAGTTTGATGCAATCCCATGTGTTAATTTTGGCTTTGATTGCCTGTCCCTCTGGGGTCTTTTCCAAGAACTCTCTTCCTGTGCCAATGACTTGCAGGATTTCCCCAGTGTTCTCTAATAATTTGATGGTTTCAGGTCATAGATTTAGGTCTTTAATCCATTTTGAGGGGATTTTTGTATAAGGTGTACTTCATATCTCTGCATGTAAAAATCCAGTTTTCCCAGCACATTTTGTTGAAGAGACTGTCCTTGGTCCAGGGACTGGTTTTAGCTCCTTGGTCAAATATAAGTTGGTTGTAGATGCTTGGTATGCTTTCTGGCATTTCTATTCTGTTCCATTGGTCTATCCATCTATGTTTGTACCAGTTTTGATTATAACTGCCTTGAAGTATGTCTTGAAACCTCCAGGTTTGTTTTTGTTGTATAAGACTGCTTTAGCTATTAGAGGTCTTATGTGTTTCTATATGAATTTCAGTGTCACTTTTTCCAGATCTGAGAAGAATTTCTTTGGTATTTTGATTGATATTGTGTTGAATCTGAATTTGAATGATATTATGTTTGGAAGAATGGACATTTTGATGATGTTTATTCTTCCAATAAATGAATATGGAAGATTTTTTTCATTTTTTTGTATCTCTTCTATTTCTTTCTTTAATGTTTTGTAATTCTCATCGTTGAAATCTTTGACATCCTTGGTTAAATTTATTCCAAATATTTGAATTTTTTGTAACTATTGTGAATGGGATTGATCTTAGAAGTTCTTTGTCAGCATGGTATTTTCTGAGTATACAAAAGCTGTTGTTCTTTGTGTATTGATTTTATATCTTATTACTTTACCAAACTCTTTTATGAGTTCTAATAGTCTCTTAGTAGAGTTGTTTGGATCCCCTATATATAGAATCATATCATCTGCAAATAGGGATAGTTTGACATCCTTCTTCCCAATTTGTATCCTTTTGATTTCTTTTTCTTGCCTAATGGATCTGGCTAAAATGTTCAAGACTATATTGAATAGCAATGGTGATGTAGGCATCCCTTGTCTGGTTGCAGATCTCAGTGAGAATACTTCCAATTTATCCCCATTTAGTAGGATGCTCACCGTGGGATTGTCAAAAATTGCCTCATGTGTTGAGGAATGTTCCTTCTATACCAAATTTGCTTAGAGTTTTCATCATGAAAGGGTACTGTATTTTTGGAAATGCTTTCTCTGCATCTGTTGAAATAATCATAAGAGTTTGTTCTTCAGTTTTTTAATGTGATGTATCACATTGATTGATTCTCAAATGTTGAACCATCCCTGTATACCAGGGATAAATCCCACCAGGTCAAGGTGAATGAACTTTGTTGTGCTGTTGGATTTGATTGGCTAGAATTTTTTTTCAGGATTTTTGCATCTATGTTCATCAGGGAAATTGGTATGTAGTTCACTTTCTCTATTGTGTCAATTCCATGATTAGGAATTAAAGTGATGCTGGCTTCATAGAAGGAGTTTGGAAGGATCCCCTCTCTTTCAATTGTTTTGAATAACTTGAGAAGAAGTGGACTTAGTTCTTCTTTAAACATCTAATAGAATTCAGCAGTGAATCCATCAGGTCCTGGCCTTTTCTTTGTTGGAGGGTCTTCATAACTGATTCAATTTCCATCTTGGTAATGGGTCTGTTCAGGTTTTCTGTGTCTTCATGCCTCAGTTTACATAGGTTGTATGTGTCCAGGAATCTGTTCATTTCTTCTAAGTTTCCCAGTTGGCTGGCATACAGCTCTTTGTAGTAATTTCTGATGATTCTTTTTACTTCTGTGGTGTTTGTTGTTCTATTTCCTTTTTCATCTCTAATTTTATTGATTTGAGTCTTTTCTCTCTCTCTCTCTCTCTCTTTTTTTTTTTTTTGGTTAGTTGGGCCAATGGTGTGTCAATTTTGTGTATTTTTTAAAAAAACACTCTTCATTTTTCTAATCTTTTGTATTTTTTTTTTTGGCTTCTAGTTTGCTGATTTTCTCTCTAATTTTAATTATTTCTTTTCTCCTCCTAGTTTTGGGTTTGGTTTGATGTTGTTTTTATAGACCCTTGACATTCATTGATAGCTCATTTATTCAGTGCCTTTTCAATTTCTTGATATAGACACTAATTGCTATAAACTTTACTCTTAACACTGCTTTTGCTGTATCCAATAAGTTTTGGTATGTTCTATTGTCATCTTCATGTTTCCAGAAACTTTTTGATTTCTCTTCTGATTTCTTCTATGACCCACTGTTCATTCAGGATCATGTTGTTCAGTCTGTATGTGCTTGCATATGTTCTGGAGATTCCTGAGTTGCTGATTTCCAGCTTCATTGCATTGTGGTCTGAAAAGATGCATGGTATCATTTAATTTTTTTTTTTAATTTGCTGAGACATGCTTTATGACCTAGCATATGGTCAATCCTAGAGAAAGTTCCAAGCACTGGTAAGAAGAATGTGTATCCTGCAATTTTGGAATGAAAAGTTCTATAGATATCTGTTAGGTTCATTTGGCCTATAGTGTTGATTAACTCTGCTATTTCCTTGCTGATTTTCTGTCTGGTTCACCTGTCGTTGCTGAAAGTAGGGTATTAAAGTCCTTCATTACTATTGTATTTGAGCCCATGTCTCCCTTTAGATCCATTAATATTTCTTTTAAACAGCCAAGTGCGCTGTAATTGGGTGCATATACGTTTATCATAGTTATATCTTTTTGTTGAGTTGATCCCTTAATCATTACATAGTGCTCTTATTTGTCTCTTTTAACAGTTTTTGTGGTAAAGTCTATTTTGTCTTATATTAGGATGGCTATACCAGCTCTTTTCTGGTTTCTGATAGCACGGAATATCTTTTTCTGTCCTTTCAATTTCAGTCTGCGTGCATCTTTGTTGATAAGATGTGTTTCTTGTATGTCTTGGGTTTTGTTTTTAATCCATTCAGCCAGTCTGTGTCTTACCTGGAGGGTTGAGGCCATTTACATTCAAGGTGACTGTTGATAAATAACATCTTTGCCCTGCCATTTTCCCCAATATATTCCCATTGTATCCTTTGGATTTTCTTTGTACTTTTACTGGAGGATTTTCTTTCTTTACCTTTTTTCATAGTGATGATCATGCAACACATCCTTAAGCATCTTTTACAGGGCTGGGTGAGTGATGTCCAATTCTTTCAATTTCTGTTTATTATTACAGGTGTTTATTTCACCTTCATTCATAAATGAGAGTTTGCAGGGTATAGTATTCTGGGTTGACAGTTTCTTTTCTCTTAAGACTTGGAATATATCTTACCATTATGTCCTAGCCTATAGGATTTCTGTTGAGAATTCTACTGTGAGTCTAATTAGAGATCCTCTCAAAGCAACCTGGCATTGCTCTCATGCACATTTTAGAATCTTTGCTTTATGATTTACTGTGGTGAGTCTGATTATAATGTGTCGTGGTGGAGATCTTTTCTGGTCATGTCTATTAGGAGTTCTATGTGTTTCCTGTACTTCCTGTACCAAATTTCCCCCACAGGGCTAAAAGCTGGATTCCCTCGAGGTTCTTCCTGCAGCTTTATCGCCATTGGGTTGGCTGCTGCAGTTTGGTCTCACCTCACTCTCCAATGCTGGTACAGAGGCTCTTGGCTGCTTGGATCCTGAGTTGGGGGCATCCATGCCCTCCACATGTGTCCACTCTCTCCCTCTAATTTGAGTAGAGTTTCCTCTGCTTTTTTCTCCCTAACTCTTCCCTGATACTGCACTCTCCACTTTTTTTAAACAGCAGTAAGCTCCCTCCCTACTCTGCCATCTTAATATCATAAATAAATAAATCTTTAAATGGGCCGTCAAAGAAGGAGGTACCTTTATCTGAAGGGAAGAGAGAACTTCCACTTTGACTATGACCTTGTCTAAATAAGATCGGAGTTGGTGAACTCAAGAGGCTTCCATAGCCTTGGCAGCTCATGACAAGAGCCTAGGGTGATTACTGACGCCATAAACAAGAGTGTCAATTGTTAAATCAACAACAGGAGTCACTGTGCACTTACTCCTCGTGTAGGATCTCTGTCCTTAATGTGTTGTACTATGTGAATTAATGGTATAACTAGTACTCAAACAGTTCTTTATACTTTGTGTTTCTGTGTGGGTGCAAACTGTTGAAATCTTTACTTAGTATATACTAAATTGATCTTCTGTATATAAAGATAATTGAAAATGAATCTTGATGAAGGATGGGATGGTTATGGGTGAGAGGGTGGTTATGGGGGAAAAAGCCACTATAATCCAAAAGTTGTACTTTGGAAATTTATATTTATTAAATAAAAGTTTAAAAAATAAATAAATATTTAAAAAAGAGACATTTATTCGATGCAAACAGAAAGTCAAAGCAAGAAGGACTAGTTATATCAGAGAAAATAAACTTTAAGACAAAAACTGTGAAAAGAGAAAAAAATCAATATGTAATGATCAAAGGGTCAATTGAAGAAGTTATAACAATCTGAAATGTATATGCACATAAGACTGAAACATCTTCTTTTATAAAAGAAAAGTTTATTAGATCAAAAGGGAGAGAATAGCTCCAATATAATAATATTGAGGGACTTCAATATCTCAGTTTCACCAATGAACAGATCATACAGACAAAACATCAAACAAAGAGTTAAACTACACTATAGACCAAATGGACCTAACAGATAATTATAGAACATTCCTTCCAACAGCTGTTCATTACACATTCTTTTCATCAGATGCAGAATGTTTTTAAGATACACCATGTACTAGGCCTCAAAACAAGTCTCAACATATTGAAAAAAAAAACTGAAATCATGCTGTGTATCTTTTCAGACCACATGGAACAAAACTAAAAATCAACAACAAAATAAACTCTAGAAATTATACAAATAAGTGTCAAGTGAATAACATGCTCCTGAATGAAAAATGGATGGGTCACTGAAGAAAATAGAAGGGAAATTAAAAAGCTAATTGAAACTAGCAAAAAGAAAGCAAAAAAAATGTATGGGATAGAGCAAAAGTGATACTAAGAGAGAAATTTGTGGCAATAAAAAAAAAAAACCAGAAAAATACCAAGTAAACCACAGAACAATACATCTCAAGAAAAACAAGAACAAAGCAAACCAAAAGTTAGAAGGAAATAAATAATAAGAGAAGAAATAAATGAAATAGAAACTTTAAAAAATAATGAATAAAGAGCTGGTTTTATGAAAAAAAAAAAAGCTTTAGTTAGTCTAAGGAAAAAAGAGAGGACACTTAATAAATAAAACCAGAGTTGGAAAAGGAGCTAATATATCTGATATCACAGAAATATAAAGGATCATTTGGGACTACTATGAACAAGTGAATACCAACAAATAGGAAAAAATGTAAGAAACTGATAAACTTATGGATATATATAATATATATACATTTATATTTATATATATTACTTAACTAAATTGAACCATGAAGACACAGAAAATCTGAACAGGTCAATACTGGGTTATGAGATTGAATCAGTAACCAAGTTTCCCAGCAATGAAAAGCCCAAAACAAAATGGCTTCAGTGCTTAAGTCTACCAAATATTTCAAGAACAACTAATAACAGCTCTTCTCAAACTATTCCAAAATATTGAAAGAGACAGACCCTTTCAAAGTCATCCTACTAAGACAGCATTAGCTTGATTCCAAAATAAATTGAACAAGAACACAGCAAAGAAAAAAAAACTATACACCAATATCCATGTTGAACATAGATGTAAAAATTCTCAACAGAATACCAGCAGATTAAATCCAACAACATGTCAAACCAATCATTCACCCTAACCAAGTAGGATTTATCTCAGGTATGCAAGGATGTTTCAACATACACAAACCAATAAACATAATATATCACATCAAGACAATGAAGAATGAAAATCATATGATCATTTCAATAGATAATAGAAAAAGCATTTGATAAATTTCAATATCCACTCATGATAAAAACCCTGAACAAATTAGATATGGGAGGAACATCTCTCAACATGAAAATGTTATATGATAAAACACAGCCAACAATATATTGAATTAGGAAAAGTTGAAAGCATTTTCTCTAAGATCTAGAACCAGATGAGAATGTTCACTTTCACTGTTTGTTTTTTTTTTTTTTCCAAAATGTCAAAACTCAAAATTTTGGCTGGAGAAGTTAGACAAGAGGAAGAAATGAAAGGCCCACAAAAAGGACATGAAGAAAACAAATTCCCCCTGTTTGCAGAAAATATTATTATATACATGCAGTGACCAAAAGACTCCACCAAGAGACAACTAGAGGCCGGCACGGTGGCTCAATAGGCTAACCCTCCGCCTGCGGCACCGGCACACAAGGTTCTAGTCCCCGTCGGGGCGCCAGATTCTGTCCCGGCTGCCCCTCTTCCAGGCCAGCTCTCTGCTGTGGCCCGGGAGTGCAGTGGAAGATGGCCCAAGTCCTTGGGCACTGCACCCACCCCGCATGGGAGACCAGGAGAAGCACCTGGCTCCTGGCTTCGGCAGCGCAGTGCTCCGGCTGCAGTGCGCTGGCTGCAGTGGCCATTGTGGGGGTGAACCAACGGCAAAAGGAAGACCTTTCTCTCTCTCTCTCTGACTGTCCAATCTGCCTGTCAAAAAAAAAAAAAAAAAGAGAGAGACAGGTAGATGGGCCGCTGATGTGGTGCAGTGGGATAAAGGCATGGCCTGCAGTGCCAGCACCCAATACGAGCGCTGATTCAAGCCATGGCTGCTCCCCACTTCTGATCCAGTTCCCTGCTAGTGCATGTGGGAAAGCAGCCAAAGGTGGCCCAAATCCTTGGGCCACTGCACCTGTGTGGGAGACCCAGAAGAAGCTTTGGCCTGGCACACGCTGGCCACTGCAGCCATTTGGAGAGTGAGCCAGCTGATAGAAGATCTCTCTCTGTCTCTCCCTCTCACCGTAACTCTACCTTTCAAATAAATCAATTAATCTCAAAAAGAGAGAGAGACTATTAGAACTGATAAGTTCAATAAAGTTGAACAGAAATTCAACATACAAAAATCAATAACATTTTTATATACCAATATGAATGAACTGAAAAAAAATTATTTTTTAAAGGTTTTGTTTATTCATTTGAAAGGCAGAGGGGCTGGTGTTGTGGTGTAATAGGCAAAGCCACCACCAGCAAAACTGGCATCTCATATGTGCACCAGTTCGAGTACTGGTTGCACCACTTTTGATCCAGCTCCCTGCTAATGCGCCTTGGAAAGTAGTGGAAGATACCCCAAGTGCTTGGGACCCTGCACCCACATGGGAGACCGGGAAAAAACTTGTGGCTCCTGACTTAGGACTGGCCCAGCTACAGCCATTGTGGTCATTTGGGGAGTGACCTGGTGGATGAAAGACCTTTCTCTCTGTCTCTCCCTCTCTCTCTGTAAATCTTCCTTTCAAATAAACAAATAAATCTTTTTTTAAAAAATCTACCAACAAATGAAAGGCAAAGATACAAAGAGAAAGAAAAGAGAAGAGAGAAGAGAGAGGAGAGAGAGAGAGAGAGAGAGAGAGAGAGAGAGAGAGAATCTTCGATCCGCTGGTTCACTCTCCAAATGGCCACAATGGTTGGAGCTGGGCCGTTCTGAAGCCAGGAGCCAGGAGCTTCTTTCAGGTCACCCATGTGAGTGCAGTGGCCCAATCACTTGAGCTATCTTCTACTGCTTTCCCAGGTTCATTAGCAGAGAGCTGGATTGAAATTGGAGCAGCCAAGACTCAAACCAGTGCCCATAAGGAATGCAGGAGGAGGCTTAACCCTACACCACAGCAGTCCCAAGAAAGAACTTTAAGAGCAACTTCACTCACAATAGCTACAAGAAAGAAAAAAAAAACTTTGAATAAATTTAACCATAGATGTAAAAGACCTCTACAATGAAAATTATAAAATACTAATGAAAGAAATTGAGGAAGACAAACAAAATGGAAAGATCTCCCATGTTCATGAATTGAAAGAATCAATATTGTTGTAGGAATTCAGATGGAAAAAAGGAGAAGCTGAGGTCTGACAGCCCTTGAAAAGCCCATTGGAAAGCTCTGAGCAACCTGTGGCATGCAGGCCACTAATTGACAGCTCAAGGCTATCTACAGTTTGACAGCTGCTGCAGACCTGCTGCAGGACAGCTGTGGTAGGGCCTGCACGACAGCCCAGCCCATCCTGTTTGACAAGTCTTTCTGTGCACCATTCAGGCCAGCTTTCCATGCATCACCAAGCCCCCCAACCTTTCCATGTAGGAGAAACTATAAGTTCCACAGGTTACAAAATTAGGACTAGCACTAGCTAGAATCCAATATGGCTGCAGTTTTTTTCTCTGATGAACTTTAGGTTGTTATACTGTCATTACAGTAAAATTATATTGGGTGGGGGGAGATTTCAAGATGGTGGAATATGGAAAGACTTACTGTGCTAGACTAAGGATAGTTAGAAAAAAAAAAAGAGTATACAAAGTGCACTCTCAGGGGAGAATTTGACAGAAAACCGTAATGGAAATTCTATGGAATGAAGAGGAATGCGTGGACATGTGTGGAAGGCGTGCAGCATGAACATGGACACAACACACTAAGCAGTCGAGAGCCAGAGCAGGTGGCAGCTTGGCGACTGAGGTGAGACCAAACTGCATCAGGCTGTGGTGACACCACCAGAGGGGAGCATGGCACGAGTCCGGGGCTAGCAGGTATCCATGCACCCAGTGGAAGGAAAAGGGGCATGTTTCCTTTCATCCCATCCTCCCCACAACAGTGCCTGGCACCTGGCTGAGAGAGGGCGGGCACCATTTTGGGCTTGGGCAGCAGCTGTGTATGCCCTTGTGCATGTGCACAGCAACTGAGACAGGATGCCGTCTTCTCAGCAGTACTGGCAGCAGTGGCTGGGAGAGGACAACATTCAGCCAGCGGCTCTTGCATATGTGTGTGATCCAGAGATTCATCCAGAGTGAAGGGGAAAATCTGCAATCCCCACTGACTTTGCGCCTGGTTGGGAGGATAGACAGAGCACTGGGCACCCATGTAGGACTGTGAGGTGCTCCCAGCCTCCCAACATACTACAGGCTCCAGGGTTCAAGACACCTATGTGGAGCAGTCACAGAAGGCTGGCTTGGGGACTATATGCCTCTCTCTGGACTGGACAGGCTGGCAGGGCAGAGCAGAACCTCTGCACACAGAGACTGTGGAAACCCTGTAGGCCGGCACCATGGTTCAATAGGCTAATCCTCCACCTGCGGTGCCAGCACCCTGGAATCTAGTCCCGGTCGGGGTGCCAGATGCTGTCCTGGTTGCTCCTCTTCCAGTCCAGCTCTCTGCTGTGACCCGGAAGGGCAGTGGAGGATGGCCCAAGTCCTTGGGCCCTGCACCCGCATGGGGGACCAGGAGAAGCACCTGGCTCCTGGCTTCAGATCAGCACGGTGCACCAGCTGCAGTGGCCATTAGGGGTGAACCAGTGGAAAATGAAGACCTTTCTCTCTGTCTCTCTCTCTCTCTCACTGTCCACTCTGCCTATGGAAGAAAAAGAAAGAAAGGAAGGAAGGAAGGAAGGAAGGAAGGAAGGAAGGAAGGAAGGAAGGAAGGAAGGAAGGAAGGAAGGAAGGAAGGAAACCCTGTGTTCTGGGACTGTGGTGCAGGGAGTAGCTAGGTTTATGAGTGATCACTGTGTGTGGCTCCATATGCTCCGAGCTCCCTGGTTGCCTGGGGCAGATCACTGCAGTGGGATCCATGCTTGCAGCGAGGACAGCAGTTCATCTGTGTGGTTCATGCAGCAGTGAGGATGAGTGCTGCACTTACAGGCGGCTAAAACCTGGACACTGATCACCTTGGAGGAGAGGAGGTGAGGGTGTGATAACACCAACAAAAGTGACCAACTCTCCCCCTTCTGTTACCAACAGTAGATCTACCATGCCCAAGGGGATGTTATCCTGGATACTCACCCCACTCTGGAGCACTGACCAGAGGTCCCTGGCCACACCCAGAACACACCTCTTGGCATTCACTGATAGTGCAGACATTCCACTAAGCCATAGAGGCATAGTCCAAAGACAAAAGTCATCAGAGAAAAAAACCAACAAGTATCACTACAAATGCCCCAAAACAGACACAGAAATTCAAGAAACAAGAATAAGAAAAATATCATGCCACCAAAGCAAGACAATAATATTTCAATATTACAATGTGAAGATGGGGCTGGCACTGTGGTGTAGTAGGCTAATCTTCCACCTGTGGCGCTGGCATCTCATTTGGGCACCAGTTTTTGTCTCAGCTGCTCTTCTTCTGATCCAGTTGTCTACTATTGCCTGGGAAAGCACTAGAAGACGGCCCAAGTGCTTGGGCTCCTACACTTGTGTAGGAGACCCAGTAGAAGCTCCTGGTTCCTGAATTCAGATTGGCTCAGCTCTGGTTATTGTGACCATTTGGAGAGTGAACTAGTGGATGTAGGCCCTTTCTCTCTGTCTCTCCCACTCACTGTCTGTAACTCTACCTCTCAAATAAATTCTAAAAAAATTAAATAAATAAATAAATAGAAGGGGACATTTAAAAATAGAATAAATCTTCCATTCATGGATTGGAAGAATCAATATCATCAATGTTCATACTATTGAAAGCAATTTATAGATTCAATGCAATCCCAATCAAAATACCAAAGATATTCTTCTCAGATATAGAAAAAAAAGATGCTGAAATTCACATGGAAACACAAGAGATGCTGAATATCTAAAGCAATCTTATACAACAAAAACAAAGCTGGAGGGATCATAATACCAGATTTCAAGACACTCTACAGGGCAGTTACAATTAAAACAGCCTGGTACTAGCATATAAATAGACATGTAGACCAATGGAACAGAATAGAAAATCCAGAAATCAACCCATGCATGTACAACCAACTTATTTTTTACAAAGGAGCTAAAATCAATCCCTGGAACATGAATATTTGTTCAACAAAAGGTGCTGGGAAAACTGGCTCTCCACATGCAGAAGTATGCAATTAGACCTTACACAAAAATCTACTCAAAATCAATCAAAGACCAAAATCTATGACCTGATACCATCAAATTACTGGAGAAAATGGACAAACTCTGTCTTGCAGAGTTTCCCAGAAGGCAAAGACTTCTTGGAAAATACCCTAGAAGTATAGGCAATCAAAGCCAAAATCGAAAAATGGGATTACACCAAGATGAGGAGCTTCTGCACTGCAAAAGAAACACTCACCAAAGTGAAGTCAAAAACAGAATGGGAGAAAATATTTGCAAACTATGCAACTGATAAAGAATTAACATCCAGAATCTCTAAAGATCTCAAGAAATTTAACAACAACAAAGCAAACAATCCAGTTAAGAAATGGGCCAAACATTTGAACAGGCTTTTTTTTTTTTTTTTTTTGCCAGGCATAGCTAGTGAGAGAGAGAGAGTTATAGACAGTGAGAGAGAGACAGAAAGAAAGGTCTTCCTTCCGTTGGTTCACTCCCCTAATGGCTGCTATGGCCGGCGCTGTGCCGATCCGAAGCCAGGAGCCGGGTACTTCCTCCCAGTCTCCCATGTGGGTGCAGGGACCCAAGAACTTGGGCCATCCTCCGCTGCCCTCCCGGGCCACAGCAAAAGCTGGACTGGAAAAGGAGCAACTGGGACTAGTACCCGGTGCCCCAACCAGAACTAGAACTTGGGGTGCCGGCACCACAGGCGGAGGATTAGCAAAGTGAGCCATGGCACCGGCCCTCTTTTTTTTTTAAGATTTATTTATTTATTTAAAAGTCAGAGTTACCCAGAGAGAGGAGAGGCAGAAAGAGATAGAGAGAGAGAGAGAGAGAGAGAGAGAGAGAGAGAGAGAGGTCTTCCATCCAGTGGTTCATTCCCCTATTGGCTTTAATGGCCAGAGCTGTGCCAATCCAAAGCCAGGAGCCAGGAGCTTCTTCTGGGTCTCCCACATGGATGCAGAGGCCCAAGGATTTGAGCCATCTCCTACTACTTTCACAGGCCACAGCAGAGAGCTACATCGGAAGTGGAGCAGCCGATCTTGAACCAGCGCCCATATCAGATGCCAGCGCTTCAGGCCAGGGTGTTAACCCGCCAGCTCCCAAACAGGCATTTTTCAAGAGAGGAAATTCAAACGGCCAACAGACTCTTGAAAAAATGCTCAGGATCATTAGCCATCAGGGAAATGCAAATCAAAAGCACAATGAGGTTTCATCTCATTCCAGTTAGAATGGCTTTCATACAGAAATCAACAAACAACAAATGTTGGCAAGGATGTGGGGAAAAAGGTACCCTAATCCACTGTTGGTGGGAACATAAACTGCCCCAACCACTGTAGAAGACAATATAGAGATACCTCTGAAATCTGAATATATACCTACCATATGATCCAGTCATTCCACTCTGGGAATTTTCCAAAACCAAAAGAAATCACATGCGACATATCTGTACCCCCATGTTCACTATAGCTCAATTCACAATAGCTAAGATATGGAATCAACCTAGATGTCCATCAACTGAAGATTGGATAAAAAAATTATGGTATATATACACTATGGAGTACTACTCAGCTGTAAAAATAAATGAAATCCTGTCTTTTTGCAATAAGATGGTTACAACTGGAAACCATTAAACTTAGTGAAATAAGCCAGTGCCAAAAAGACAGATATGTTTTCCCTGATCAGGAGTAACTGATAGAGTATCAAAAATGCGATCTATTGGAGTGAAATGGACATTTTGAGATTCAGTGATTGTTTACAGCCCTTGTTGCTTCTGCTGAGGAATAGTGTTATTTTTTTTCATACTACTTGTTGAACTCTTTTACTTAGTGTAGGGTTAACCTTATGATTAAGCAAACTGAAAGTAAATCTCTGTAAATATTAGGAGTGTGAATGGGAGAAGGAGTAAGAAGAAGGGTTGGAGCATGGGCGGGAGGGACGGAAGTATCACTGTGTTCCTAAAGGTGTATATATGAAATACATAATACATGAAATTTGTGTAATTTAAATAAAATTTAATAATCTAAAAACATTTAAAAATAAATATTAAAAAATTATATTGGGTGGCACTCCCACTCCCATCATGAGTATGACACCATGACACTTCTGATAGTTCAAAAAAAAAAAAATGGCATGGAAATGAGTGGCGTTCAAGACCCATCTAAAACTTTGCCCCCTTTTGAATATTCAATTTGGATTTATCCTACACAACAGTCCCTAGGTATAAAGGAAAGGTTCAACCTTGTTGAGAGGCATTTTCTTTGTTGTTCAGGGTTTTTCTTGTCTGGTATCTTTTTTTGTATTTTGGCTCTTTGTTCCTCTCTCTCTCTCTCTCTCTCTCTCTCTCTCTCTCTCTCTCTCTCTCTCCTCTCTCCCTCCCCCCTCCCCTCTTCCCCTCCCCTCTCTCTCCTCTTCCCTCAGTTCTTGAGTTTTTCCTCTTGCTTTGCTCTAAATACAGCCTGCTTTCATGTACACCTTTATGCCTGCACTTTGAATTCTTTCACATGTGGAGGGAAGAATCTGGAATAAGCCTAGTTGGGAGAGGGGTGGGATGTCATACTGCCCACAAAAATATTAAAATGTCCATACTACCTAAGGCAATTTACAGATTCAATGCAATTGAATTCAATGCCAATGACATTCTTCACAGATCTAGAAAAAAAAATCCTAAAATTCATATGGAAGCACAAATGATCCTAAATATAAAAGCAATCATGAACAAAAAGAACACAGCTGGAGGCATAACAATACCAAATTTCAAGACCTACTGCAGAGTTATTGTAACCAAAATGGCATAGTACTGGCATAAAAACAGACAATGCGGGCAGTGTTGTAGTGCAATGGGTAAAGCTGCCACCTACAGCACCGGCATTCCATGTGGGCGCTGGTTCATGTCCTGGGTGCTCCACTTCTGATACAGCTCCCTGCTAGTGTTCCTGGGAAAGCAGTGGAGGATGGCCCAAGTATTTGGGTCCCTGCACCCACATGGAAGACCCGGAGGAAGCTCCTGGCTTCAGACCACCCCAGTTCTGGCTGTTGCAGTGCTTAGGGTGGAAGATTATTTCTCTCTCTCTCTCTCTCTCTCTCTCTCCCTCTCTCCCTCTCTCCCTCTCTCCCTCTCCCTCTCTCCCTCTCTCCCTCTCTTCCCCTCCCTCCCTCTCTGTAATATTGAGAAAAGGAAACACTATACACTGCAGAAATACAAATTAGTACAACCATTATGAAAAAAGACATGGAGGTGCCTCAATTTATTTATTTATGTTTTTAGAGGTGTCTCAATTTAAAACTAAAAATAGATCTACCATATGACCCAGTCATCCCACTTCTGGGTCTATATCCAAGGAAAACTGTATCAGCATGTGAAAGAGATACCTGCACTTCCATGTTCATTGCAGTAGTCTAAGTAGCCAAGATATGTAATCAACCTAAGTGTCCATCAGTGCATGAATGAATAAAGAAAATGTGGTAGGGGCCAGCACTGTAGCATAGTGGGTAAAGCCACTGCCTGCAATGCCCACATCCCATATGGCCACTGGTTCAAGTCCCAGCTGCTCCACTTCCAATTCAGTTCTCTGCCATGGCCTGAGAAAGCAGTAGAAGATGGCCCAAGTCCTTGGGCCCCTGCACTCGGGTGGGAAGACCTGGAAGAAGCTCCTGGCCCCTGGCTTCAGATTGGTGCAGCTCCGGCTGTTATGGCCATCTGGGGAGTGAACCAGCAGATGGAAGACCTCTCTCTCTCTCTCTCTCTTCCTCTCTCTCTCTCTCTGTCTCTGTATCCTTCTCTCTCTGTGTAACTCTGACTTTCAAATAAATAAATAAATATTTTTTTTTTTTTGACAGGCAGAGTGGACAGTGAGAGAGAGAGAGAAAGGTCTTCCTTTTGCCGTTGGTTCACCCTCCAATGGCCGCCGCGGTAGGCACGCTGCGGCCGGCGCACCGTGCTGATCCGATGGCAGGAGCCAGGTGCTTCTCCTGGTCTCCCATGGGGTGCAGGGCCCAAGGACTTGGGCCATCCTCCATTGCACTCCCTGGCCACAGCAGAGAGCTGGCCTGGAAGAGGGGCAACCGGGACAGAATCCGGTGCCCCGACCGGGACTAGAACCCGGTGTGCCGGCGCCGCAAGGCGGAGGATTAGCCTGTTGAGCCGCGGCGCCGGCTAAAATAAATATTTTTTTAAAAGAAAATGTGGTATATACACACAATTAAATATTATTCAGCCACAAAAAAAGAATGAAATCCTGACATTTGTGAGAAATTAATAGAACTAGAAATTATTATGTTAAGTGAAATAAAGCAGACACAGAAAGACTGCATGTTCTCTGTCATACTTGGAAGTTAAAAAATATACAGTCAATCTGAACTTAAGATAGTGATCGGCAGAGGCTAGACTGGGGTGAGTTGGGGGATTAGGAGAGGTTAGATAAAGCTCACCAAAATACAGTCAGATAAACATAAAGAGTGTTCCACAGAAGAGTAGGGTGACTATAATAAGAACTATGAAAGAGAAATTGGGGGGCTCCAAACACAAAGAAAAGATAAAGAAATGGAAGGGCTAGTTTGCCTGATATGGTCAGTTTACACTGTGTATATTTATTGAAATATTGAACTATACTCTAAAAATTGTGCAAGTATTACATGTTAATCCACAAAAAATTGTAAATACAAGATAAAGGTATTTAAATTGTTTTTTAAAATTTATCCTGCCACATTATAAACTTCTGGCTCTATCTGCATGCTAAGTCATTGAATATGGTCAATGAACTTTTGCTCAGTGCTTACAATGTACTATAAATTGAGTAAAACAAATGAAAAAGATACAATCTTTTAAAAAATCTTTTTAAAGATTTATTTATTTATTTGAAAGGCAGAGTTACAGATAGAGAGAAGGAAATACAGACATCATCCATCCCCTGGTTCGCTCCCCAGATGGCCACAATGACCAGAGCTGTGCCAGGCCAAAGCTGGGAATCAGGAGCTTCTTCTGGGTCTCCCACAAGGATGCAGGAGTCCAGGGACTTGGGCCGTCTTTGGCTACTTTCCCAGGCACATTAGCAGGGACCTGGATCAGAAGCAGAGCAGCCAGGACTCTAATTAGCAGCCATATGGGATGCTGACATTGCAGGCCACAGTTTAACCTGCTAAGCCACAGCACCAGCCCCAAAAGATACAATCTTTATATTCCTATAATTCATATTTTACTTATTCCATAATATAGTAACTCCCATGATCGGTGAATCTCAAGTCCAGAACTAGAATAATCTATGAAGGTTTAAAATCTACAAATGCTATGTCCCCTCTAATTTAGTAAATCTGGTGGGACTCAAATGTGTAAATTTCTAAACCTTCTTCAAGGATTTTACTAAATAGCCAGGGTTGAGAACCAGAAGATGTGTTGACAGCAGAAAGGAGATAGGAATGTGGAAATGTTTGGGTAAGCTCCATATTGGAGGTTTAAATTGTTCTCTGAAGTATGAGTAGTTTCCAATGGGAGAAGAGAATTCCAGGAAAAGGGAAAGCATAAAATTTGTAACCCAAGGTTGTTGAGTTTGTCAGTGAAATTTCTACTAACACACATGAGGAGGAGAGTGATACTCTGAATAATATTTATAAAGTTAATTATACTGCTGACGGGGTGAAGCCCTTTTGTTAATCAATGCAGTTAGTATATAGTATGGCAATCGTTTTATTTTCATGTTTAGTTTATTCTATACATTATGAATCTCCTCAGGAGAGGGACATCTGACAATATTGATAACCCCACAACTGATTCACAGTAGGTTTTTTCATCCCATATGTGTTGAATGAATGAATGAATGAATGACGGTCTCTACCTCATTATCTTAATAATGGGAATTACAAGCCCAGTGACAGGAGATATTTGGAGGTGCTCTAGCCTCTCAATTCCACTTATAAATATTAGAAGTGATCACCTGTTCTTTGTCTATATGTTGTGATCCTGTTTTGAAATACCAATGAATTTCTATATCATATAAGGACCTTTGCTTATTATATATGTATTCTCAAAGTGATATAAGATAATGCCTTTTTTTTAAAAAAAGTAATTTATGTTATTTTTAGGGAAGGGAAGTTTGTGCTTAATAAAAATGAGTTGTATGCTAGATACATTATATACATATAAGCTTGATCTTTAAAATATCATTTAATTTTTACTCCTCACATTAGTCTTGAAAATTATCTTTCCTTTTCATTATCACTTTAACAAATAAGGAAGCTGAACTCAGAATGTGCAAGGTCCAAGATCATGTGGCTCTGGGTAAAAGCAACAGGAATTGGAATTAGCTTTGTATTCCCTCAAAGCCCAGACTCTTTTCCTCACATTATATTCCCTTTTGGGTTATCCAAAGAATGCTTTATCAGGTTATGTAGGTTGTCAGTAAATACCTACCAAATCCATTAGCAAAGCTAGTTTGGTTAAAAGTGATTATTCAACAAATTGAGCACACCCCGGGGGGCCAGCGCTTTGGTGCAGTGTGTTAAAGTCCCAGTCTGCAGCATCGGTATCCCATATGGGTGCTGGTTCAAGTCCCGGCTGCTCCACTTCTGATTTCGCTCTTTGCTATGGCCTAGGAAAACAGTAGAAGATGGCCCAAGTACTTGGACCCCTGCACCCGTGTGGGAGACCTGGAAGAAGCTCCTGGCTCCTGGCTTCGGATCAGTTCAACTCTGGCTGTTGCGGTCATTTGGGGAGTGAACCAGCGGAATGGAAGACCTCTCTCTGGCTCTGCCTCTCTCTCTGTGACTCTATCTTTCAAATAAATAAAATAATTCTTAAAAAAAAAAAAAAAGAGTACACACGGCACAGTAAACTACCAGGTTATTTTGAAGATAATTGCAGAAACTTGATCAACTTCTCACTGGTAACATAGTTGTTTAATACAGTTTATGACAGTCTATGAGCATGAAGAGAAGTGTAGGCTTAACTTTGGTTGTTTTTTTTGGGGGGTAGGGGGAGTGGAGGGGACTGACTTTGTCTGATTGATTGTTTTTTGACCATTTCTTCAATCTCCTGTATTTCTGAATAGCATGACCTGGAATGTTGGCAATTTTATGACTAATTTGGTCAGTATGAACAACCAGCTTGATTGAGAATAATACTGAATTGATAACCAGAAAACAAAGCAGAGCCAAATACTAAATTAGATAACAAGGTTATTAGGCCATGTTACAACTTGGCCAAAAGTCTTATTTATCCAAGTAGTTCACAAACATGGTGGTTAGATACAGAATAGAGAATAGGATGGAAAACCAGTGTATCCATCTCAAGAATGAGAAGATTGGGGCCGGCACTGTGGCATAGCAGGTTAAGCTGCCATCAGTAGTGCTGGTATCTCATATGGGCACTGGTTCGAGTCCTGACAGCTACACTTCCCACCCAGCCCCTACCAATGTGCCTGGGAAAGCAGATGGCTCAAGTGCTTGGGCCCCTGCACTCATGTCGAAAACCTGGATGAAGTTCCTGGCTCCCGGCTTCAGTCTGGCCCAGACCTGGCTATTGCAGACATTTGGGGCTTCAGCAGATGGAAGATTCATTCTCTCTCTCTCTCTCTCTCTTTCTCTCTCTCTTCCTTTTTCTATCCCTCTTTCTAACTCTGACTTTCAAATAAATAAATAAATCTTTTTAGAAAAAGAGATTAAGAGGATTGTAGGATAGATAATATATAGACAAATAGGATTCTATTATGTACAGGATTCTCATATCTTCTCCAAATAGCATACCCATGCTACAGCATTAGCTTGTCCATAGTGCCAGGAGGGTTATTCAGTGACAGACTCAAAACTCTATAGTCCATGATGAATACTTTATTTGGAATCCTACTCCTTACAGCTTTCTCTTAGATCCATTTCCTATCTATATGTTGGAGATGGGTGGTATCCATGTTCTATGTGCATGAAATCTTGACTGTCCACTTTAGAGAGTCAACATGTAGGAATCAGTGGATGGTCCAGGGCAGAGACAGTCCCCAACATGTAGGGAATTACTCAGACAGAAGGAATCTCCTCAAACTGGGAGAGGCATCAAACGTTCTTGTTCAGTCCTGGGACAGTAGTTATCCATTAACACGCAGGAATTCTATTTCATCAGACACTGAGTAGCATAGCTCAACATTCTATAACTCAGGCTGAAGAGAAGGTCTCCCCAAATCCCCTGACAAATTCTTCAAGAAACTGCAGAAATTGACCTAAAAAGAATTTAACTATAGGGAGATTATGAAAGCCCAAGAGCAAAATTTGCATACTTGTAACTATGCCTTCCCAATAACCCCCACCACATCAGGGCAATCATCCTCAGCAAGTAGGAAAACATGGTTGAGGAAAGGATGCCAGAATGCAGTTGAGTGGTGGTAAACTCTAAAGCCAGACACTATCACAAGAAGCAGCAGGAGGGAAACAGCAGAGATTGTGAGGCAATGACATTGGGATATGGGCACGCTCAGCTTCTGGGCATTTTGTTTAGACCTGGAATGAATGAAGCCACCTTAGAATTCTGCCTGGAAGGAGGCACTTGGAGGACCAGTGTCCCTGCTTTTGACTTGAATACCATTTTGCCTTCTTAAAACTTTAAATATTATTTCATTTATTGGAAAGGCAGAGAGAGAGAGAGAGATCTTCCATCTGCTGGTTCACTCTACAAATGCCCATAACAGCTAAAACTGCTACTGAAAGTGCTGAAAACCGCATTAAAAGTGCTGAAACTCGGAGCCAGGAACTCAACCCAGGCCTCCCACTGGGTAGCAGAGACCCCCTGCTTGAACTACTAATTGCTGCCTTTCCAGACTGCACACTACGAAAGCTAGAATCAGGAGCAGAGCTGGGACTCAAACCCAGGCATTTGGATATGAGATGTGGGTGTCTCAACCAGTGTCTTAATTGCTATAACAAAAGTATGCCCAAATATTTTGTTTTCTAAAAGTGATTTTGCATTTATTTGTTCTCTCATTTATTATGTACTATATTGTTATTGTTTTCAATGAAACCTGAGTTATTTTGGTGAATGTTCTACCCACATTTATTTATAATTAATGAGCTTTGTAAATGAAGAATTCAACACGTATTTATTTGGCAAAGCAGGATACAGAATGGTTAATCATTTGGGCTCTGGATCTAGAAGAGTTCAGATCCTGATTCTCCCATTTATTATCTATTTTTGTAACCTTGGATATGCCCTTTAACCTCAATTTTCCTAAGTGTGATTAACAAAACCTATGTCACAAAAGTGCTACAGGAATAAATGATACAGATGTCTGTAAACTGCTTACATCAGAGTCTACATATAGAAAATCTCAACAAATGCTATTATTTATTATTATAATTATTAGTAGGGTTTTAGAGTTCACAAACAATGTGATAGTATTTTCTCATATGAATCATTGAGTTGACATATGCGGGCCCTTCAAAAAGTTCATGGGAAATGCATATTATGAAAAAACATGCATGGATTTGCAATTTTTTCCCATCAAAATAAACTTTTAATCCATTTTTCCATGAACATGTTGAGGTACCCTTGCACAATGCAAGTTATGGGTACAAGACTGATAAGGAAAGGAAGTGACTGGTGAAGGGGTAGTCCCTTCCTCTTTACTCTGGCATCTAATATTAGAAAAAGTTCAAAGCCATGCCATCCTCTGGATCTCTTGTGCTCTCCTTTCTCCCCTCCCACAGGCTTTTCAGCTCCTCTCTTCTTAATTTCAGAGTTGGAATGTCCCGAATGGAGGCCCAGCATGGCTGTAGCAAAACCCCATCTCCTCTTCACTTAGTCATCGAATCTTTCTTCATCTTACTCATAAAATAGCTGAGGCACTTTAAGGACAAGAGCACAGCACACAGGGCTCGCTCTCTAAGCAGGGCCTCTATCTGGAGGAAATACCCAGGGCTGTGAGAAGTCCTGGGTGAAAGCCTCAATGTCACCAACAGTGCTTCCTCCATGCCTTACATGGGGATTCTCTGTGTGGTCGGGGAAATCCAGCTCAGTCATCTCTGAAGACCTTTGAACCACGGGCTTCATCTGCCACTCTGGTTACTTAAGATGGGTAGAGGTGACCAAGGGAACTGTCCCCACCCACACCCAACATTTCACACTTACTTCTCAAACCCTCCAAAATGTTCTGTCCTCTAGAAGGGCCATCACTATAATTCCCCACATTAGTCAGAATCACAGGCTCAGCCCTCAGAAGGCTGTATGTGTGGAGCAGTTATGTCTGGCATTTTCTTTCCATAAGGCCCTCCAGTCACCAGTCATCAAAAATGATCACTCATACCAACTTACTTGCCCTCCCACCCTTTTGAGATTGGACATTAAGAAACAGGCAGATCTTCCCAGCCCTTTGCTAGGCCATGTAAAATAAAGTTATTAAAGAACTAAATTTGGGGCTGGTGCTGTGGCATAGTGGGTAAAGCCACTGCCTATAGTGCTGGCATCCCATGAAGGTGCCAGTTCAAGTCCCGGCTGTTCCACTTCTGATCCAGCTCTCTGCTATGGCCTGGGAAAGCAGCAGAAGATGGTCCAAGTCCTTGGGCACCTGCACCCACATGGGAGACCAGGAAGAAGCTCCTGGATCCTGGCTTCGGATCAGCACAGCTCTGGTTGCTGCGTCCATTTGGAGAGTGAACCAGCAGATGGAAGACCTTTCTCTCTCTCTCTCTCTCTCTCTCTCTCTCTCTCTCTCTCTCTCTCCCCCTCTGCCTCTCTGCAAATCTGCCTTTCAAATAAATAAATAAATCTTAAAAAAAAGAACTAAATTCATAGAATATAATCAATAACTGGCATTAAATCAGCAGATGTAGTGTGAAATCTGAAACTTCTTTGTTCCACTGAAGTCCCTATTTTTTGAAAGCCTTTCCTTGCTCACAGCCAATGATGATACCAGGAATCTTTCTACCGAGACTTCTGTTTGAAGCCTCTACCAGGCTCTTCTGATTGATTCACCCCTCTGTCTCTTGTGGGTTCCACTTCTTGCTGTTCCATATCAGACACATTTTGAGTTGACTATTCATCAACTTGACATTTTTGAAACCCACAGCCTACATGTGGAACACTCAATTTCTTAACTGACAGGAAGTCCAAAATCTGTATTTCAGTTGCCTTGGTGTAATTTCCTTTTTTTCTCCCAATCCAACATATTGACTCTAGTTATCCTGTGTTTTTATCCAACAAATGGAACCAACATTAGGGCTGTTGACCTTGGAAGACTCCCCTCAGCTCTTCCTAAGATCAATCCTTGGGAACCTCCCTCCCAACCCCTGCCCTCTGACAGCAGCTATAATAGGCTGAACAATGGCCACCCAGAGATATCCCTAGAACCTGAAAATGTTGCCTTATTTAGAAAGGATCTTGGCAGATGTGATTACACTGAAGAATATTGACATGGGAATTCAATCCTGGATTATCCAGGTAGACTCTAAAAAAATCACAAATGTCCTTATAAAAGAGATAACACACAAGTAGAGAGGAAGAGGGAAATTTGAAACACAAAGAAGCTAATGTGAAGAATAAGCCTTGAAGGTTGATGAGTGGTGCAACCATAAGCCCAGGAATGGTGGAAGCCACAAGAAGCTGAAAGAAGCAAGGAACAGATTTTCCCCGAAAGTCTCTGGAAATCTAGTAGCATTACTGATCCCTTGATTTCAGCCAGTGATACTGATTTTGGACTTCTGATCACAGAACTGTGAGGTAATAAATTTCTGTTATTTTTAAACCACCAGTTTGTGGTAATTTGTATCCACATAAAACTAATACAGTTGTTATGCCCAAATGTCTTTCTACTGTATCTCACTCACGGTTGCATAGTTGGCTTAATTCCAAGTGTTAATTTGAAGTGACTCTTGTGACCATCCCTTTCTTCATATCTTTCTAGGAAAAAGAAGCCATGTTGCTGAAAGCAGCATATGTTTTTAAAAGTTCCGTAGTCATCTTAGACTTCTGGAATATATTTTTCTTCTCTTTTTATTTATACTTTCTTAAAAATTAATGGAAAAGAAAGTATTGTAAAAGCTGGTATTCTTGATATTCTTCCCAATCAAAACTCTGTTAATTAACCAATATATCTTAGCTCTTCAGTAGAATGATGGTTTTCATGATGCCCTTAGGACTTTACAGACCCCGATGAGTTTTCCAAGATGCTGAAAGAAAGGTCCAGTTTACCAGTTTCTGCATATCCTTAGAAAAACCACAGCCATTTAATCTCTTTGGATCATTGGAGAGAGTTTTGAAACCATGGAGCTGATAGATTGAGGAGAAATGGAAAGGTAAGAGGATTGGATTTATTCATGAGGTAATACATAGTAAAAGCAAAAGAATGAAAGACAAATGATCAAGAGAAGTTAAGATTTAATACAGGGACTTGCTGCTCTAGTCTAGGAGAAGATAGTAAACGGAAGTGGAAAGAGTGCAGACTCAGGGAAGAGTCAGAGAGAAAAAGCAGAGGAAACCACACAAGTGGAGGAACACAGTGGACCTGCGTGGAGGGCAAGCACACACACAACTCAGGACCTCAGCAGCCTATAGCCTCTGCACCAGCACTGCAGAGTGAGGTGAGACCAGACTACAACAGCCCAAACTACCGGCAAAAAAGCTGCAGAAAGAGCCTAGAGGGAATCTGGTTTTTGATCACAGGATTACTAGAAGTAAACAGAAGCAAATGCATGAAACAATGAAATCCATACATGACATGAAAGAAAATTTCTCTCAGGAAATTGAGATCTTAAAATAAAATCTTGGAAATGAAGAATTCAATAGAACAAATTTTAAAAATGCAGTGGAAAGCCTTAATAACAGAATCGGTGAAGCAAAGAAAGAATATAGAACTTAGAAGACAAAGCATAGGAAATTACAGTCAGACCAAACACAAGAAAAAGAAATTAGAAAACTAAAAAACACTATTGATAATTTACAGGATACTATCAAACAACTCAAAATGTGGGCTATTGGTGTTCCTGAAGGCATGGAAAGAGAGAGAGGATTAAAAGGCCTTTTTAGTGAACTAATAACAGAAAATTTCCCTACTTTGGAGAAAGGAAAGGACATCCAAGTACTGAAAGCACATAGAACTCCTAATAGACATGACCAGAAAAGATCTTCACCATGACACACTGTAATCAAACTCGTCACAGTAAACATAAAGAAAACATTCTAAAAGGTGCGTGAGAGCAATGCCAGGTTACTTTAAGAGGATCTCCAATTAGACTCACAACAGACTTCTCATCAGAAACCTACAGGATAGGAGAGAATGGTGAGATATATTCCAAGCCTTAAGAGAAAAGAACTGTCAGCCCAGAATACCATACACTGCAAACTCTCGTTTAGGAGTGAAGGTGAAATAAATATCTTCCATGACAAATAGAAACTGAAAGAATTAGTCACCAACTGTCCAGCACTGCCGAAGATGCTTAAGGATGTGCTGTACACAGAAACACAGAAACATGGTCATCACTATGAAAGAAGGTAAAGAAAGAAAATCTCCCAGCAAAAGTACAAAGGAAATCCAAAGTGAACAATAGGAATATTTTAGGAAAAATGGGAGGGCAAAGTTGTTACTTGTCAATAGTCACCTTGAATATAAATGGCCTCAACTCTCCAGTTAAAAGACAAAGACTGGATGAATGGATTAAAAAACAAAACCCATCTGTTTGCTGCCTACAAGAAACACATCTTATCAACAAAAATGCACGCAGACTGAAATTGAAAGGAGGAAAAATATATTCTATGCTATCAGAAGCCAAAAAAGAGCTGGTGTAGCCATCCCAATAGCAGAAAAAACAGACTTTAACACAAAAACTGTTAAAAGAGACAAATAAGGGCACTATGTAATGACTAGGAGATCAATTCAACAAAAAGATATAACTATGGGCCAGCGCCGTGGCTCAACAGGCTAATCCTCCGCCTTGCGGCACCGGCACACCGGGTTCTAGTCCCGGTCGGGGCACCGATCCTGTCCCGGTTGCCCCTCTTCCAGGCCAGCTCTCTGCTGTGGCCAGGGAGTGCAGTGGAGGATGGCCCAAGTGTTTGGGCTCTGCACCCCATGGGAGACCAGGATAAGCACCTGGCTCCTGCCATCGGAACAGCGCGGTGCGCTGGCCGCAGCGCGCTACCGCGGCGGCCATTAGAGGGTGAACCAACGGCAAAGGAAGACCTTTCTCTCTGTCTCTCTCTCTCTCTCACTGTCCACTCTGCCTGTCAAAAATTTAAAAAAAAAAAAGATATAACTATGATAAACATATCTGCACCCAATTACAGCTCACTTGGCTGTTTAAAAGAAATATTAATGGATCTAAAGGGAGACATGGGCTCAAATACAATAGTAATGAAGGACTTTAATACCCTACTTTCAGCAACGACAGGTGAACCAGACAGAAAATCAGCAAGGAAATAGCAGAGTTAATCAACACTATAGACCAAATAGACTTAACAGATATCTATAGAACTTTTCATCTTAAACTTGAAGAATACACATTTTTCTTACCAGTGCATGTAACTTTCTCTAGGGTTGACCATATGCTAGGTCATAAAGTATGTCTCAGCAAATTAAAAAAAAAAATTAAATGATACCATGCATCTTTTCAGACCACAATGCAATGAAGCTGGAAATCAGCAACTCAGGAATCTCCAGAACATATGCAAGCACATACAGACTGAACAACATGATCCTGAATGAACAGTGGGTCATAGAAGAAATCAGAAGAGAAATCAAAAAGTTTCTGGAAACATGAAGATGACAATAGAACATACCAAAACTTATTGGATACAGCAAAAGCAATGTTAACAGTAAAGTTTATAGCAATTAGTGTCTATATCAAGAAACTGAAAAGGCACTGAATAAATGAGCTATCAATGAATGTCAAGGGTCTATAAAAACAACATCAAACCAAACCCAAAACTAGTAGGAGAAAAGAAATAATTAAAATTAGAGAAGAAGTCAACAGAATAGAAACCCCCCAAAAAATACAAAAATCAGCAAAATGAAGAGCTGTTTTTTTTAAAAAATACACAAAATTGACAAACCATTGGGCCCAACTAACCAAAACAGAGAGAGAGAGAAAAGACTCAAATCAATAAAATTAGAGATGAAACAGGAAATGGAACAGACACCACAGAAATAAAAAGAACCATCAGAAATTACTACAAAGAGCTGTATGCCAGCCAACTGGGAAACTTAGAAGAAATGAACAGATTCCTGGACACATACAAACTACCTAAATTGAGCCTTGAAGACATAGAAAACCTAAACAGACCCAATACCAAGATGGAAATTGAATCAGTTATGAAGACCCTCCAACAAAGAAAAGGCCAGGACCTGATGGATTCACTGCTGAATTCTACTAGATGTTTAAAGAAGAACTAACTAGAATTCCTCTGAAGTTATTTAAAACAATTGAAATAGAGGGAATCCTTCCAAACTCCTTCTATGAAGCCAGCATCACCTTAGTTTCTAATCCTGAAAATGATACAACAGAGAAAGTGAACTACATACCAATTTCCCTGATGAACTTAGATGCAAAAATCTTCAAAAAAAATCTAGCCAGTCAAATCCAACAACACAACAGAAAGTTTATTCACCTTGACTACTGGGATTTATCCCTGGTATACAGGGATGGTTCAACATTTGCAAATCAATCAACGTGATATATCACATTAAAAAACTGAAGAACAAAAATCATATGATTATCTCAATAGATGCAGAGAAAGCATTTCACAAAATACAACACAGCAGTGCCATTCATAATGGAAAAAATCTGAAAACAAACAAGATATCTTTCAATAGGTGAATGGGCAAACTGAGGTACAAAGGCAATGGCATGTTGTTCATCTATAAAAAGAAATTTGTTAGCAAATTACAAAAAGACATGGTAGAAGATTCTGTTGCAAAAAATATCCTGCATGAAGGATCTCTGTGAGTGAGGCCCCAGTGGAAAGAAGGGGCCATCAAAGAAGGATGAACTTTCTTCTGAAGGGAGGAGAGAACTTCCACTTTGCTTATGGCCTTATCCAAATACTGATGGTGTCTGTGGTCACAAAAGGCTTCCATAGTCTTGGCAGCTCATGGCAAGAGCATCAGGTGATCACTAACGTCATATGCAAGAGTGTTAATTGTTAAATTAGCAACAGGAGTCATTGTGCAGTTACTCCCAATGTAAGACCTCTGTGTTTAATGAGTTGTACTATGAGAATTAACTGCAAAACTTGTTCTCAAACTTTATATGTTGTGTTGGGGGGGTGCAAACTGTTGAAATCCTTACTTAGCATAGAGTTAGTCCTCTGTATATAAAGTTAAACTAAAAATGAACCATAATGAAGAATGGGATGGGAGAGGGAGTAAGAGGTGGGACAGGAGTCCGGGTGGGAGGGCTGGATGGTGGAAAGAACCACCATATTCCTGAAATTGTACCTATGAAAAATGCATTCATTAAATAAAACCTTTAAAAAACTAAAAAAAGACATGGAGGAATATTAAATGCATATTACTAAGTAAAATAAGCCAATCTACAAAGCCTATATATGTATGACTCCAAAAACATAACATTTTTTAAAAGGCAAAAGTGCAAATCCATTAAAAAAATCAGTGGTGGCCAGGGGTGGGAGGCCAGAAGCTATCAATAGGTAGAGCACAGAATATTTTTAGGTCAGTTAAACTACTCTGTAATTTACTGTAATTGTAGATGTATGCCTTTATAAATTTGTTCAAAACCATACAATTTTCAACATAAACAGTGAAACATAATATAAACTATAGACCATAGTTAATACAGTAAGAGTCAACAGTTATCTAAAAGAAAGTGATCATATATATTGATAATAGATTAATATCAACTTACCAATTTTCACAAATACACCACAATTATTTAAGATTTTAATAACAGAGTAAATAGGGATGGGGATAGAAATGAGGTGATAGAGATCCTATATATATCTCTCTCTAGTTTCTATAAACCTAAAAATGCTAAAAAAAAAAAAAAAAAGAGAGAGAGAGAAAAAGAAAGAAAAAAGTCTATTAATAGGAAAAAAAGACTATTTCCTCAAATGTGGCATCATTTGGTTCATAATGAAATTAAATGCCAGTAGTTCCCTACAGAATATTAAGTATAAAGCTGAGAACTTACAATATAATTATGCATAAAAAGCTGGTAAAATAAAATTATGAAAATATTAATACATTATATTAAAATTGAAACTGTATCTATATGTTGAATTTTTTAAAGCACAAGTTATAAACAGCAAAAGGGGGCCAGCACTGTGGTGTAGTGAAAAAAACCTCCACCTGCAGTGCCGGCATCCCATATGGCCGCCAGTTCGAGTCCCAGCTGCTCCACATCTGATCCAGCTCTCTGCTATGGCCTGGGAAAGCCTTGGGCCCCTGCACCTGCATGGGAAACTTGGAAAAAGCTCCTGGCTCCTTGCTTCAGATTAGCACAGCTCTGGCTGTTGCAGCCATCTGGGGAGTAAACCAATGAATGGAAAACTTCTCTCTCTCTCTCTCTCTCTCTCTCTCTGCCTCTGTAACTCTACCTTTCAGACAAATAAATAATTTTTTTTTAAAAAATCAAAAGAAGGGAAATATATTTGTAACAATAAAACGTTCAAATGATAGGAATCTTTATTGGAAAATAGATTTTATACTCTGATAAAAAATTAGGTAAATATTTGAATAGAAAAATGACATTTTTGGGGACAGTGGCTTATTTAGAATTCTCTTAAATGAGGCCTGTGCCGCGGCTCAATAGGCTAATCCTCCACCTGCGGCACCGGCACACAGGGTTCTAGTCCCGGTCGGGGTGCCGTATTCTGTCCTGGTTGCTCCTCTTCCAGTCCAGCTCTGTGCTGTGGCCCAGGAGTGCAGTGGAGGATGGCCCAAGTCCTTGGGCCCTGTGCCCACATGGGAGACCAGGAGGAAGCACCTGGTTCCTGGCTTCGGATCAGCACGGTGCGCCAGCCACAGTGCGCTGGCCCCAGCGGCCATTGGGAAGTGAACCAACGGATAAAGAAGACCTTTCTCTCTGTCTCTGTCTCTCTCTCACTGTCCACTCTGCCTATCAAAAAAATAAATAAATAAAATTTTAAAAATGGCAAAGAATATGAAGAGGGGTGTCATAAAAGAAGATGTATGAGTGAATAATAATGTTCAAAACACTCAAGTTAAAATAATAATCAAAGAAATGAAGAATGCCATAACTCACTTGTCTAGAGGGTGTGGAAAATTGAATAATCTCCTACTGTTCATCATTGTATAACAGGCTGTGAACTTCACTGGGCAATTTGTCAATATACATAAAAAGCCTTAAAATGTACATATTATTTGACTAATAATTCTACTCTCATTTATACTTGAAAAATAATACACAGAAATTAGCACTGTCCAGCAATTTTATATTACTGCCTCAATTATAATAGGTAAAACTGGAAATAATCTATATGTAGGAGATTGATTAATGTTAGGCTACCATTCAATAATATATGATAAAGCTATCAAAATAGCAGTAAAATGTCTGTATATTATTAAATTATAAAAAGCTTCAAGATAAGCTGTGTCAAAAGAGCTAATGTACAGAAACACGAGTGGCAGTATTGTATAGTGGGCTGATGCCAGGGCATTCGCAAAATTGAATCTCTGGGCCCAGGCACTTATTGGCTGTGGAAACTTAGACACATTAGGGAACTCCCCTAAGCTTTAGTTTCTCTAAATTCAGGATAATAACAGCATACACCCCCTAGAGATGTTGTGAAAATTAAATGAAATAAGCAAAGTTCTAAGGAATGGTGAAGAAAATTGTCTAAAACATAACTAAAATTTTGATGATGGTTGCCTTTGAATGGTTTTGGGTGACTTATGCCTTCTTTTATACTTTCCTGAATTTAATTTAAAAATACATAGGAAAATATTGGATTTTTTACTCAAAGAAACACAAAAAACCACTATTTATTACATACAAAGAAAATGATGAAAATAATTCTGTATTATTTTCAAGTTTATAGTGAATATGTATTTATTTACTCCTCAGGAAAATTTAAAGAACAGACTGCCAGGAAATACACTAAACTATTTAGAGCAATCACTGATGTCTGGATTCTAGATGATTCCATTTGCTAAGCTTATATCAATGCACATGTAATACTTGTAAAATAAAGGATGCTATAAAGAAAAAAGTTGTGATGTAAATCATTTACTGAAATAGAATTAGTTGCACAAATAGATTACTAAGTGGAAAAACTCTACAAAACAGAATAGCAAGTTTTGATGATTTTTGTTTTAAAATACATACACACATAGTAAAAAATAGTGGAAGTACAGACGTCACAATGTTAGCAGTGATTATCTTTGAGTGACAGAATTATGGCTAATTTTTGTTTTATATTTTATTTTTGTGTTTCAAGTTTTATTAATAATTTATGAATTTTATTGGATTTTAAAATCAGTATTAAGTAGATAAAAGAGGTTAGAAGTATATAAAAGATAGTAAAAGAAATTATAAGGTGGAAGTTTGACATAGCAATTATGTGCCTTTTTGGGATGCCCACATCACTTACTGGAGGGCTTGGTTTCAAGTCCCAGCTTCACTCCCAATTCCGGCTTCTCACTAATGTGCACTCTGGGAGGCAGCGATGTTTGCTGAAGTAGGTGGGTCCCTGCCATTCATATGGGAGACCAGGATTCAGTTTCTGGTTATTGGCTCAGCTGGCTTAACCCCGGCTGTTGTGGGTATTTGAGGAGTGAACCAATGGATAGGAGAGCTCTCTCTCTCTCTCTCTCTCTCTCTCTATCTTCCCTCTCTGTCTCTCTCTCTCCTTTTCAAATAAATAAGAATTTTTTTTAAAATAAAAACAACAAATTACTTGGATCAGAACCCATGAACCTTTATATCAAACTCTCAGATGGTATCCAAGAACTGCAATGTGACTTTTATAATTAGAACATAGAAAAGGACTTTTAAAATACTCTCTGTATTCAGAAGAAGAAAATCAGGTTAAAATTATGACATTCTAACTTCCATGTGCTAGGGTAAGGCCAGCACATAGCAAAGCTGCCTGCTCTCCTACAGAGTTGCAACTAAACATCACCATGGACTAGCAAAACTAAGAATTTACAATGTTGACCCCCATCTTCCCTATGTTATTAACAGGTCTCTTTTGCTCATATTCACTACCTTTCCACAGCCTCGAGATTCATGCCATTGCTCCTGGCAATTCTAGATCCTCACTCCTAAGCAAAGATTTTGTAGAGAAGGTACCTGCCTCACATCTGACTGTATTACTTCAAATTTCAGACTTCTTCTGGTGGAATTGTGTTAATCCTAGAAGCATCACCTGGCCAAGGCCATATTCTGCTCCCATCATGAGTGATGGAGCTTCACAAATGTGCAAATAGGTGCTTTTGTAGTCTCAAGCTATCTATCAAGGGTACCTTTTCTGGTATTGGTAATCATTAACCGAAGCTTTGGGCAAGATCCCCCTCTCTGCAAGAATCCGTCCCATGAACTTCCTGTTTCTTAAATCTTAGTCTTCTGTGTGACTACACCAAATGCCACTCTCACACAGGAGATGGAAACAATCTGGCCAAAGTCCTGAATCATGCAAATGGCTGCGCAAGCTTCTTACCAACACACGCACAAAGGACACTCCAGGCACATGCCCATTCTTTGCACTAGCTTGAATGACCCAAACCATAACTGGTCTCTTGCTCAGCAGCTGGCTGGACAATGTGGACTCCCCTGGGATACTTTACCCTTGTGACTTAAGAATATCCCAGACCAGGCAGAGAAGACGTGAAAAGACAAAAACATCATGCGCTAACCCAAGCCAGGGGTCTCCAGAGATCACTGCCAGGGAATATTTTCTCTCAGCCCACCTCCACTTGTAAGCATTTTACTTCTACAACAAAATCTTCAGGACAATTATTTTGTTTCTCTACAATTTCCGTTTTGTCCCAGATTCACTTCGGAGATTTTTTTCTCTTTGGAAAGAAGGATGGAAACCTTGAGCTCCCCCTGGAGGTAGGAGTGTGTTAATAAGAGCTTCTAAGACTGGGGTTCTTGACTCCTCCCAGTTCATCTTAGCATCAACCTTCCTCAAGGGCACTGTGGACTTTTGCTTATTTCCAGGGCTGCCTACAACTTCCACAACATCTCATTGGAACTTTCACCTTCCCTTTATTTTAGCTACTCTAGTCTTGATAGTAAGAATACCTTGCCCTGCTGCATAAGCAACTCAGCCTGTTTCTCAGTTTTGTCTCCCATTTTCTCCTCTGATACAGTCTGTCAGTTCTACTTGACATCTCTCCAGCTCATATTGCTGCTCTCCTCTGTATCTTCATGATTGCTCTTCATTTTTCATAGAATTATTTTCCAAATCTCAGCTCTTATCACCTCATGAAAATCTTTTCCATTATTCAAAAGCTCATGCCCAGGCCACTTTCCCCATCATTATCCCTGAAATTTTTTAGAATTTGTTTACAAAGCTCTTATCATATACTGACTTGTATTTTAATTATTTCTCCCTGTATTATTTGACTGTATTCAACCAAATGCCCAGCATGGTATCTAAGATCCAACTAACATACAGTTAGAAATCATTAGATAAATATTGAATTAGATTGTTCAATGCGGATTTCAAGAAAACCCTCAACTTTCTAAGAACAGAAATCTCTGTAAGAAGAAAGAGAAAGATAAAGGGAGGAAGAGCAAAGACAGAGAAAGAAAAGAAGTTGACCATTGGACAAATGATATGAAATCACAGTATGTTGCTGTGGAAAAAGCACTAGACCAAGGGTCAAGAAACTGGGCTCAGGTTTCACTTAGCTATTAATGGCTAAATGACCACTAAAGTACTCTCTGGGCCTGGGCACCTTTTCTAAAGAACAAAGGCATAGGTTATATGAACTCTGAAGTTTATAAAATTGTGTCATCATCTCCACATTCAAGAATAATGATAGTTGGGCCAGCGCCGTGGCTTAACAGGCTAATCCTCCACCTTGCGGCTCTGGCACACGGGGTTCTAGTCCCGGTTGCGGCGCCGGATTCTATCCCGGTTGCCTCTCTTCCAGGCCAGCTCTCTGCTATGGCCCGGGAAGGCAGTGGAGGATGGCCCAAGTGCTTGGGCCCTGCACCCCACGGGAGACCAGGAGAGGCACCTGGCTCCTGGCTTTGGATCAGCGCAATGCACCGGCCGTAGAGGCCATTGGAGGGTGAACCAACGGCAAAAAGGAAGACCTTTCTCTCTGTCCCTCTCACTATCCACTCTGCCTGTCAAAAAGAAAAAAAAAAAAAAGAATAATGATAGCTGATTACACAAGATAGCATTCAGATTTCACCTACCAGAGCCTGGCATATTATATGTGCTGATAAATGATAGTTCTTCTTCTCACACAAAATAGAAATATTCTCAATTTTAAATTTGCCTTTATCTCTTGAATATGAAGGTACATCGGAATATTTTCCTGATAACATGGTAACAGAGAATTACACAATTTGTTTAATCAAAATTACTGTAGGTTTGGGCAGTCAGCCTGGTGCTTAAGAAGCTAGTTAAGATCACACATCAGAGTACCAGGTTTGCTACCTACATTCCACTCCTGATTTCAGTTTCCTAATAATACAGACCCTAAGGGTCAGTAAATATGACTCAAGTAATTGGGTTCCTGCCACACACATGAGAAACTTGGGTTAAATTCCTGGCTTTGATTCAGTCTAAACATGCCTGTTATAGGCATTTGAGGAGAGAACCAGCAAATAGGTACTTTCCATGTGTCTATCCATTTCTGTATCTGTCTCTCTGCCTCTCAAATTAATATATATATATATACATTTATAAATGTAACATTTGTTTTCCACTGTCAATATGTATTTTATGAAAGAATTATTCCAGTTGAGTAATCCATTAACCTGAACATTTTTTCCTCCAGGACTTGCCTTATGCTGTTTCAAGTGGAAATTTCCATTACAACATTACCTTTTGAGTTAAGTGAAGAACTAAAAAAGAGCTATGCTTAAGTAAATTTTAAGTCAACCATATTGTGATCTGAGAAGATAGGAAAATTATTTGGTAAAGACTTATCTAAATACTAAGCGAGAAGAGAAAGTAACAGAAGCCAAAAAAAAAAAAAAGGTAAATAATTTAAATAAAGTACATCAGGAAAATAAGCAAATCCTGGGGAATTAAATTAAAGTTTCTGAAATCTAAGATAGTTATAAATGTTAAGATTAATATACATAGCAACAACTCATTTATCAAAGGTTTTAAAGAAAAGACAAGTTCTATTATGGTACATTTTGAGTTGTTTTTGTTTTTTTTTGTTTGTTTGTTTGTTTGTTTTTGACAGGCAGAGTTAGACAGTGAGAGAGAGAGACAGAGAGAAAGGTCTTCCTTCCGTTGGTTCACCCCCCAAATGGCTGCTATGGCCGGTGCACTGTGCCGATCCGGAGCCAGGAGTCAGGTGCTTCCTCCTGGTCTCCCATGCGGGTGCAGGGCCCAAGGAATTGGGCCATCCTCCACTGCACTCCCGGGCCACAGCAGAGTGCTAGTCTGGAAGAGGAGCAACCAGGACAGAACCAGCGCCCCAACTGGGACTAGAACTCGGAGTGCTGGCGCCACAGGCGGAGGATTAGCCTAGTGAGCCACGGCGCCAGCCACATTCTGAGTTTATTAAAGTTTAGTTCTTTGTATTTCCTAAAAGCTGACTTAATTTCTTTTCTTTATAATGACATTTTCCTGACTCATTTAAGAGAATTCTAAATAAGCCACTGTCCCCAAAAATATGCGTTGTTCTGAACCAGGCATTTGGCATAATAGTTAAAACACCACTTGAGACAGTGGTGCCCCATATTGGAGTTACTGGGTTTGAGTTCTGGCTCGGCTCCTGATTCCAACTTCCCTTGAGAGGCAGTCATGATGGTGCAAGTGGTTGGTCTCTGCCATCCATGTGGGAGACTCAAATTGAGCTTCTGGCTCCTAGCTTTGGTCCCAGCTAGAGGCCACTTCAGGCATTTGGAGAGTGGATAAGCAGATGAGAGCTCTCTCTATATGTCTGTCTATCTGTCTGTCTCTCAAATGAAAACAAGAAATATGGAGTATCTCACTCCTCCGTGCCTTTGTGGGTGCTGTACCCTCCTGCTGGAATTCTTCCTTCCTTCCCTCGTCTTCAAAACTTGTTTTAAGTCTCTGTAAAGACATTCTGTATTCCAGGCAGCAAAATAAATTGCTTCACTGTGCTCCAACAGTTTTGGATCTTAGCTTTAGCATTTTCATAATCACTGAGACCCTCATTGGGTAAATGCCAGATGTACCTAGTTGGGGATCAATGTGGGATGTGAGGAGGCAACTAGTTAGGACGGCAGTACTCAATTATGAGCACTTTTTAAATTGAGCCTCTAATGCTATTATCTATTTTTTTAAAATCTTGTGAAAATATTTTCTTCTAAAGTTTTTTTCTGAGAACATTCTGAGAAATGAAACTGGGGAGAGGGGAATCTATAGGAGGAGGGTACTGAGCTAGGAGGTAAAGACAAGAAACTCCAGTTTCAGAATCTTTGCGAGAGGAGAGGTCTAAGTTTAACCTCCACTCATATGTACCTTCACCTAATTAACTCCTACAGTTCTTCAGATTTCAGCTTCCTCAGGAAACTATTTCATGATCTTCCTGAGAAGGGTAATCATAGCTTCTTATAGTTTTTATTCACAGCATTTACCACAGTTGTAAATACATCTGTATATGTAATTCTTTGCCATCTATTTCCACCAGTAGGCTCATAAAAGTAGGGACTCGTATCTGGTTTTTCCCTCTTATATGCCCTAGGAAAGAGCATGGCACATAATGCATTTTCAATATCTGTAGAATAAATTAATATGATTGCATGAAAGGCAATAGGGTAAAGAGATTTGAAGCATGACTTAAAGAAAATGTTTACAGTAACTTGTGAGATTGCCAGTGATCAATGACAGAATCATGGAGGTATGAGGACTTGGTGAGGGGGAAGGAGAGGTTTTTCTTCCCTGTGACACCAAACATGTAGTACGTTTTTTAACACTATTTCTCCAACTCTCTGACACCAACTGCATGTCAAATAATTCAATTCAGTTCTGAGCCCATCTACCTGTAATTAGTGTGGTAGATCCCACAGGTTAGAGGGCTCAGTCCCATTAAACCACAGCATCCAGATGCCATTTGCAAGTCCCAGATCACTAATACTTTGATCAGAGAGAGCCAAACTGGGATTCCCACATTCTATTCTCGATGTTTGTTAATTTGCTAGAATAGCTCACAGACCTCAGGGGGTCACTTTACTGATGTTTTCCAATTTATTGTGAAGGACACAATTGAACAGCGGATGAAGCAGCACACAACACAAGGTCCAGAGTGGGGCTGAGGCCAGGAGCCTTGATGGAGTCTGGGTGCACCACCTTCCCAGCATTTTGATGTGCTCACTACCTGGAAGCTCTCCAGACCTCATTGTTTATGTGTTTTAATGGAGGTCTCATTATGTAGGCATGATTCTTTAAATCATTGGTCAATGGTAAATGAACTCAATCTCCAGCTCCTCTCTCCTCCCTAGAGGCTGAGTGGTAGGGCTAAAATGCCAAGTTTCCAATTAAATCTTAGTTTTTCTGGCTACCATCCCCCAGTATGAAGCTGTCTTGTCTAGGGGCCAAGAGTTGGTACAGTGAAACAAAAGATGCTCTTATCACCCTTACCACTCAGGAAATTCCAAGGGTTTTAGGAACTCCATGACAGGAACCTGGACAAATACCAAATATCCTTCTACGATACCACAGAGTGGCAATGAATTTGTGGGCATAAATTTAAGTTTTTTTTCTGTTAATAATTAGTCCATAATGGTGATTCCAACAATGTTGTTAGCCGAAGTTTCGAAAGAAATAATAAATCATTAGGTTGAACTGGCATTTCATTGCAATTTATTTCCCACTAACTTCTAAAATAGACTAATAACATTAGCATGTTTTCACTCAGTAATTACAACCCTCCACTCCCCCACTTCATCTAGCTCCAATATCATCTTATTCTGAGTCATTTATTTGATAATTAGATGTTACACTCATGAGAATGTGCACCTGAACTAAAAATTCTGGTGCAAGGTTCTGGATAGCTTTTCCAGGAAGTCAGAGGTAGATGCCTTTTAACAACTATGGCCCTCCCACGAGACATGTGAGTTCTGATCTGAACTTTCTCCTACTTTCTAACATTTAACACATCCAAATGTGCTTTCACTACACGTTGATTATTAATTTAAGAGAATAAATCAGACCTTGTGAACTTACCGGTGCTGCTCAAATTGTACTGACCAGGTAAGAGAAAGCACAGCAGCGTCCCCTTTCTACCACGTGAAGACAGCAAGAAAGTGGCTATTCGCAAGCCAGGAAGACAATCCTCACGATAAACGAAACTGGCTGGCACCCTGATTTTGGGCTTCCCAGTGTGCAGAACTACCAAAAACCGCAGAAAATAGAAAGTGGAGACCCCGAAACACCTAGAAGTCTGTAAGCCCCCATGTTTGTCCCCTCCATCTGCTTGCCATTCCCCTGGTATCTCCAAGGGGACTATCTAGCACAAATGTATGGAAATGCTGTCAGCAGCCCTGAAGGTAGATGATGATAACAAGGACTATAGAGTCAACTGGGACAGGATGATACCAGAAATAGAAATTAGAAACTGGAAATTGTTTTTGTATCAGAAGTGTAACAGCACAGACATGCAGTGCTGGAACTGTGTGTGTAACAAAGTCAGCAACCTTAAATCCTCAGGATCCCTGGCTGGAGGTGGAATGTGCTCAACTGGGCCATCTCTGCCAGGCTTATTGCCAAGATGATAAACTGAGGGTATTGAGGAAGGCAACAACCCTTGAGGCCGTCTGTGAGCACCAGACGGCCAAGCAAGACAGCCCTACCACTGACCTATTCCAGTGCTACAAATGTAAAATGAGCTGCATCCATAACCATGTGTAGACGCAATGCCAAAGAGCCCATGACTGCCTTTGTCTTACACAGTGAATGTGGCAATTGCTGGAAGTTCTGCTGATAGAACCACCTGCATGATTGCAGTGATAAGGTGAGGAAGGACAAAGAGGAAGCACTAAATCATCTGAGCTGGTCAAAAAATAAAAGTAGAAATGCAAAATTAAAAAGAGAATCATATGCAATCTACAGATTTAAATATTTGGTCATTTATTCCTTGGACAAGTGTTTCTTGATTGCCTCCTGTATCTCTGATACTAGGCATATAAGAGGCCTGTATGCTAAGGTGAAAACAGGTGATAAATAGGATATGGAGTGAATTCAACATATATCCTGCTTTGATGAAACTCACAGTCTTGGTTGGGAGAAAACCAAATCCATAATTAATGCCAAGATAAATTAAGGCTTCTATTGAACTGTGGGAAAAAGATAATCAAAGGGATTGGCGTGATTAGGAAAGATTCCCTGGCAACCTAAGTTTTATAGGATGAGCTAAATTATAAGGGCGATATATTTTAAGTAACAAGGAACACATATATGGGAGAGAATACAATTTAATAAACTACAAGTCACTCACTGCAAGTCTTTTACTTAAAAACTTTCAACTTCTAAACATTCAGAAATAAGGGTAAAAATGTGCATCTACTCTTTGAGACATGCCAAAGGGAGTCAGTGGTCAGATGAGGTTATTTTAGTGGTAGCTTTGTGAAGACTAGGTTATTCCTTAATCTATGGCAGGATGGTAAACCCAAATGCTTACCGGTGGTGCAGCTGGCAGGGAAAGTGCTATGGTTTGAAGACAGGTTGTCCTCTCCAAAACTCATGCTGGAGTTCAATCCCACTGTAAAGTATAAAGAGGATAGGAATTTGCAGCATTTAGAGGTGGGCCTTTGACAAGTGATTAGGATATCAAGATGGAGTCCCCCATAATTGAATATTGGTGACAAAGTTGAGTGTTTGGCCTACTAGTTAAGACACTGCTTGGGTTACCTACATGCCACATCAGAGGGCCAGGAAGTGAGTCCTGGCTCCCCTCCCGTTCTAGCTTCCCGCTTATGTGCAATCTGGGAGGCAGCAAGTGATGGTTCAAGTAACTGGTTCCCAACCATCCATGCGGAAGACCTGGATTAAGTTCCAACCCTTGGCTCAGCCCTAGTTGGGGTGTGAACAAGTGGTTGGGAACTCCACCTCTATTTTCTTCAGTTTCCCAAATAACTAAAAATTTAAAAATCTAAAAAATTTAGATAGTATAAAAAGATATATAGTAAAAACACAACAACAACCACAAAAAATAAATCTTCCTTCTACTTTAGATAACCTGTTGTTCTGATGACCACTGTTAAGAGTTTTCAATATTTTTTGCCAGCATTGTGGCACAGTGGGTTAATCTGCCACTTGTGATGCTAGCATCCCATGTCAGAGCACTGGTTTGAGTCGTAGGTGCTCTGCTTCTGATCCAGCTCCATCTAATGTTCCTGAGAAAGAAGAAAAGGGTGGCCAAAGTACTTGGACCCCTATCACTCATGTGGAAAATCCAGATGGAGTTCCTGGCTCCTGGCCATTGCAGCCATTTGAGGGAATGAAATAGCAGATGGAAGATTTCTCCCTCTCTCTTTTTTTTTTTTTTTCTCTTTCTCCCCTTCTCCTATTCTACCTATCAAATAAATAAAACATAAATATTTTTTAAAATCCTGCTGTATCCAATGACCTGAAAGAGTTTCATATGTTTTCTTCTAGTATGTTCAAAGTCCTTTTTTTTTTTTTTTAATTTGATAGGTAGAGTTAGACAGTGAGAGAGAGAGAGAGAGAGAGAGAGAGAAAGGTTTTCCTTTGGTTGGTTCACTCCCCAAATGGCCGCTACAGCTGGTGCTATGCCGATCCGAAGCCAGGAGCCAGGTGCTTCTTCCTGGTCTCCCATGTGGGTGCAGGGCCCAAGCACTTGGGCCGTCCTTCACTGCCCTCCCGGGCCACAGCAGAGAGTTGGACTGGAAGAGGAGCAACCGGGACTAGAACCCAGCGCCCATATGGGATGCCGGCGCTGCAGCGGAGGATTAGCCAAGTGAGCCACAGCGCCGGCCCCCATGTTCAAAGTTCTTTAATTACTTTTTATTTATTTTTGTACAGGGTGAGAGACGAGGTCTAATTTAATATTTCTGCATGTGGATATCCTATATTCTCAGCACCATTTATGAGAAGATTGTCTTTTTTCCAATGCGTGTCCTTAGCACTTTGTCAAAGATCAGTTGGCTCTAGATGTGTGGATTTAATTCTACAGTGTTTATTCTTTTTGCTCAAGATTGCTTTGGCTATTCAGGGACTTTTGTCGTTCCATAAAAATTTTAGTAGTGCTTTTTCTAGTTCTGTGAAAGCTATCAATGATATCTTGATAGAGATTCCATTGAACCTATATATTACTTGGGTAGTGTATATATTTTACTGCTATTGATTCTTCCAATTAAACACAGATATCTTTTCATTTCTTGAGCTCTTTTCAATTTCTTTCCACAGCGATTTTTAGTTTTCATTGCATAGATTTTACACCTCTTTGGTTAAATTTATTTCTAAGTTTTTATTTAATGAATGCAATTTTTCATAGATACAACTTTAGGAATACAATGGTTCTTTCCCCCATACCCACCCTTTCCCCCTTCCAACTCCCATCCCACCTCCCTCTCCCTCTCCCATCTCCTTCTTCATTATGGTTCATTTTTAGTTTGACTTTATATACAGAGGATCAACTCCATGTTAAGCATAGACTTCAATAGTTTGCACCCTTGCACACACACAACATATAGCGTACCGTTTGGGAACAAAATTTGTAGTCGATTCTCACAGTACAATTCATTAGGAACAGAGGTCCTATATGCGGAGTAAGTGCACAGTGACTTCTGTGGTTCCTTTAACAATTAACACTCCTATTTATGATGTCAGTGGTCACCCGAGGCTCTTGCCATGGGCTGCCAAGGCTATGGAAGCCTTCTGTGACCATAGACTCCATCAGTATTTGGACACGGCCATAAGCAAAGTGGATGTTCTCTCCTCCCTTCAGAGAAGAGTGCGTCCTTTTTTGATGACCCTTTCTTTCCACTGAGGTCTCACTGAGATCCTCCGTGTAAAATATTAAATTTATTTCTAGGTATTTTTGTAACTACTAGACATGGGATTGCTTTCTTGATTTCTTTTTCAGAAAATTTGCTATTGTTATATAACAATGTTACAGATTTTTATATTCTGCAAATTTACTAAATTTGTTTATTAGTTCTCAAAGCTTTTTGGTGAAGTATTGGGTTTTTTTTATATAGAAGATCATGTCATATATAAATTTTTTTTCTTTTTTTAAAGATTTATTTATTTGAAAGTCAGAGTTACACAGAGAGAGAGAGAGAGGAGGCAGAGAGAGAGGAGAGGTCTTCTGACCACTGGTTCACTCCCCAGTTGACCACAATGGCCGGAGCTGCGCCAATTGAAGCCAAGAGCCAGGAGCTTCCTCTGGGTCTCCCACGCGGGTGAAAGGGTCCCAGGACTTGGGCCATCTTCTAGTGCTTTCCCAGGCCATAGCAGAGAGCTGGATCAGAAGTGGAACTGCTGGGAATTGAACCGGCACCCATATGGGATGCCTGTGCTTCAAGCCAGGGCATTAACCCACTGCGCCACAGCGCCGGCCCCTGTCATATATAAATATTAAGACTCACTGATCAAGGATGTGATTAAATCGGCAGATTTTAAAATGAGTATTAAGTTTCTGGGTTGACCCACTAAGTAGATAGTGACATTAGTAACCAAGACTGGAAGGAGAAAGTAGAGTGAAAGATGATTAGTTATATTTTGGATATTTGATCTTTAGCTTCTGGGGCCATGTGGGTGGTTATGTCCAATAGGCAGTAAAATGTATCAATATGAAGCTCAGTAAACCAATATATATCAATAGCAGACATCTGTATATTTGAAGATATGAGAATGGAACAGGTCACCTGAGGATTACATAATCAGTGAAAAAAAGGAAGATCTCTAGGAAAGGAAGACATGTAGGTGGAAGGTAGAGGAAAAGGAGTCAAGAAAAAAGGAAATAGCCATTAATGAAAATTCAAAACTTAAATGTGCTTCTTATCTTATTAGGAACTCAGAACAATCTCCCATACCTTTAAAGAAGATAGTATCAGAGTGTTCATTTAAATGAGTAGTCCAAGATTGCTCAGCTTTTAAAATAGCAGAGCTGAGAATTTAACCTGAGTCTTTCCCAAATTCCACAGATCTTCATTCTACCATTCTGACCCCAAGTTCCTTGTTATTCACAGGAACTTGAATAATAAGTTTGCAAACTGGCAAAACCAGAAAAGCAGAGGGAAGAAAGAGATTATAGTAGTAAAATGCCAAACTCATCAATACCTCCTATTCCCAGACTTTCAGGAAATTAAGGGTTAGAAAAGTTGCTTTTTGTTTTTGTTTTTGTTTTTTTTTTAAGAAAAATTTAACCTTAAAATCCTAAAGCTGCAATGGTCCTCTGTCTTGGTTTGAATGTCCATCCAAAGCTAATGCTGAAACTTAATCCCTAATTTCATCTATTGATATCTGGAGGTGAGGTCTTCGGAAGGTAACTAGAATTAGATAAGGTCATCAGGATAGAACTCCCATGATGGGACTGATAGCTTTATATTAGGAAAAGAGAACTGAATTGACATAAACTTGCTCTGTCTTGCCTGTGATACTCTCCACCATGTTGTAATACAGCAAGAAGGTACTCCCCAGATGGTAGTTCTATGCCAGTTCAATACTCTTGGAGTTCACAGTTTCCTGAACTGTGAGCCAAATAAACTTCCATTCCATTCCATTACTTGGTTTCAGGTATTTTGTCATAGCAACAGAAAATGGACTAAGACATTATCCTTTACCATTTACGGGCAAAGAGATGTTAACTCTGAATTAGGATGTGTATGTGTTAAGGGCTTTCAAAATGAAAGCATCAGAAACAAAATAGTATCTTCTTCTCTACAGTAATCATTACAGGGAGAACTATAGGGCCTCTGAAAGTATTACCTATCTCACACAATGTTCTTTATTTTATGAGAATGCACTGGCCATGAGACATTACTAGTTATAGGTTCCATGAATATGAATGAATGAGTGTTAAAGGTCAGAGGACCAACTCCTTATAATTTTTCTTTAAATATGATATTATGAGCCTCTGCAGCCTTAGAAATATTCTCACTATAATACACTGTGTGATAATATCTGTTTTCTTGGAATTTGACCTAAAAAACAGAACTTGGTCATCATGTTTCAACACAAATCTTGTTGAAAGAACACATTTTTCCTGCTTATGTGAACAGGAATTTTTTTTAAAGTGTTATGTATATTGTAAAACTAAGTTATAAAAGTGTTTGGTCATTGAGTAAATTCCAAATGCAAGTTTCAACAAGATTATTTCAAGGTCTTTTTACTTATGTGGATTAGTGAGCCAGTGGAAGAGGTTTCCGTCCAGCATTTCAAGCCTATAAAATTGGTTTCAGTTGATCTGATTCCATTCTCACTAAAGGTAAACATCTTCCATTGTTACTGTGATAACAAACTTCAGGAGCTTAACCCTTTGAAATCCTCTGAAGAAATCAATGTAAATTAGGGTAGCAAGCAGGAAGATAATCCTCATTTCATTCATTCTGAAAGCATTTGTTGAATGTGAAGTTACTGTGGCTATCAAGAAAAATCAAAAATGGATTCTGTCCACAAATAATTTAGCCTGGAGTGGTATGTGGCAAAGCTAATTAGCTGGGTTAAGGCTGAAATTTGTGCTAAGAACTTGAAGTACAGGTACTCTGTATTACTGATCTATAGATATGGGAATATAGGCCAATAAATATGTGTGTACCAACATTGGCATCCTGGTAGGAACATGGAAAACCTTGCTTGGTGTTTTGTTATTGTTGTCTGGAGCTCCTACTCTTCCTTATCCCACCATAGGGATCTTTCTCTGCAATTCTGGAAACCCTTTCAGGATCTGGGCAACCAAGGGATTATAAATCTTTTAGTTCTCAATGATAACCTAGCTCCACTTACAGTATTACAGGTATAACTTTACCACACTGAAACTTAACTTTGAACTAGTGATTTGGCTTCCTTCCTCCTTGACTCCTCTTAAGGAAATAATCAGAGACAACATAAACATGTCCATGCAAGTATGTAAATATGTGGAAAGATCAGAAATAATTTAAATAAATGCCAAACAATAAAGATATGATTAAATTATGGCATTAAAATGTTTTTACTGAGATCAGCAAAGGGGCAGGTTAAGCCACTGCTTGCAACACTGGGATTTCATATTAGAGTGCTAGTTTGAAGACCGGCTGCTCTGCTTCTGATCCAGCTTCTTGCTAATGCACCTGGCAAGGTGGAGAAAGATGGCCCAACTACTTGGGACCCTGCCATCCACGTGGGAGATCAGGATGGAGTTCCCGCCTTCTGTCTTTGGTCTAGCCCACATCTGGCTATTGTGCCCATTTGGAGAGTGAACCAGTGGGTGGAAGATTTCTCACTCTGTTTTTGCTTGTTTATTTTTTAATAAGATTTATTCATTTATTTGAGAGGTAGAATTACATGTAGAGAGAAGGAGAGACAGAGAGAAAGGTCTTCCATCTTCTAATTCACTCCCAAATGGCTGCAAAGGCCAGAGCTGAGCTAATATGAAGGCAGGAGCCAGGTACTTCCTCCAGGTCTCCCATGTGGATGCAGGGTCCAAACATTTGGGCCATCTTCCACTGCTTTCCCAGGCCATAAGCAGAGAGCTGGATCAGAAGCAGAGCAGCTGGGACATGAAATGGCCACCCAAATGGAATGCTGCCACAGCACCGGCCCCAGGTCTCTTACTTTGTCTGTCACTCTGCCTTTCAAATTAATAAATAAATATTTTTAAAAATGATATTACAAGGGAAAACAAGGAAAATATCCACCATGTGCTATTATAAAAATTGCTTACAAAACTATAACATTATCAATTATATTTTCTTTTTTTTTTAAATTTTCATTTGACAGGTAGAGTTATAGACAGTAAGAGAGAGACAGAGAGAAAGGTCTTCCTTCTGTTGGTTCACTCCCCTAATGGCCACTGTGGCCGGTGCTGCGCCGAAAGCCCGGTGCTTCCTTTCGGTCTCCCATGCGGGTACAGGAACCCAAGCACTTGGACCATCCTCTGCTGCCCTCCCAGGCCACAGCAGAGAGCTGGACTGGAAGAGGAGCAACCAAGACTAGTACCCGGCACCCCAACTGGGACTAGAACCTGGGGTGCCAGCACCGCAGGCGGAGGATTAGCCAAGTGAGCCACGGCGCCGGCCTATCAATTATATTTTCAAAATATGTGTGTATGCATGCTTGCTTGTGTACAGAAAAAAAGACTAAATGAATTGAAAACCCAGATCTTAATGATTACTTACAGTTAGCAGAACTATGGGAGAGTTTTCTTTGTTCCTTTTATGTATTTTCCAAATTATCCAAAATGTGCATGTGTTACTTTCATTATTTGAAGCAAATTATATTTTTAATAAGGAGAACCAAAAAGTGGTTTAGCTCTTCCTAATTTCGAGCTCCCTTTGACAAAGAAGTTTTACCAAATTCCCCAAGGACTGGAACGGAAAGCTATTTCAGTGATGCCAACTGTGCCAACTCAAAACATTACTCAGAGAACTGTATCTAGAGGCAAAGAAAAGAGTTCCTTCCCATCCTATCTGTGGCACACTCACCAGGAGCTGTAGGGAGTTCTCAAAGACTTGAGGGCTTTTTTGGCTTTTCTTAAAGATTCATGTTTTTTTAATTTATTTGAAAGGCAGTGTCACAGGGGGTGGTGTGGTAGAGAGAGAGAGATCTTCCATCTGTTGGTTCACTTTCCAAAACAGCTGCAATGGCTGGGGCTGGGCCAGGCCAAAGTCAGGAGTTAGGAGCTAGGAGCTTTTTCTGGGTCTCCACATGAGATCAGGGTCCCAAGTACTTGGGCCATTTTCCACTGCTTTTGCAAGTGTATCAGCAGGGAGTTGCATTGGAAGTGGAACAGCCAGGACTTGAACTGGCGCCGGTATGGGATGTGTCACAGGCAGAGGCTCAACCCACTACGGCACAACACTGGCCCCAAAGACCTGTTTTTGTTCAAGGATTTTAAATTTTGGTATCCTTAGGGACTCACAAGCAATGCCAAAGTTTTAGGCAATTCTCTCAACATACCAGGTAGAAATTTTAAAAAGATTATTAATTGCCTTGATTAATATTCCAGAGTTTCTGAGAGAGGCAGGCAAAATAGGCCCTACTTCAAACTGATGAAATCTTTACCTAATATATACTAAATTGATCTTCTGTATATAAAGATAATTGAAAATGAATCGTGATATGAATGGAATGGGAGAGGGAGCGGGAGATGGGAGGGTTGCGGGTTGGAGGGAAGTTATGGGGGGGGAAAGTCACTGTAATCCATAAACTGTACTTTGGAATTTATATCTACTAGATAAAAGTTAAAAAAAAAAATAGGCCGTATTTGTAGGCAGAACAGAGTAACTGTTAATAATGCAGGTTATGTAGTCTGCTGATTCACTCCCTAAATGCATGTACCAGCCAGGACTGGGTCACGCTGAAGCCAGGAGCCAGGAACTCCATCTGTTTCTCTCATCTGGGTAGCGGGGACCCAATTACTTGAGCCATTCATTAGCTGCTGTCCCCTCCCCTGTCAAGGTGCACATTAGCAGAAAGCTAGATCAGAGTAGAACTAGGACTTGAACCACGCACTCTAATAAAGGATGTGGGTATCCCAGGCAATGGTTTAACCACTGCGCCACAATACCACATCAGTTTAACTATCCCCAAACTATTTTTGTAGTATCACACAAGACTTATTGAAATTCACCTGAACATCTATAGAAGTACCCTATTTGCCCTCCTCATGACCCCCTACATTCATCAGGTATAACCAAGTTTTAGCCATCACTGAGTCAAAGAATCTCCTGGCCAAAGCATGAAGTGATCTCCTGGGGCAGGTGAAGAAATCAAAAATCACAGAATAAGAAAAGCATAATATCTCTTTTTGATAGCTTTATAGACAGTCTAAGGCAAGGGAAGGTTATGCTTGGTCCTGGTGAGCAGAATCATCTCTGCTATAAATACATAAGGGACACAAAAAATTCACTGAAAAGGAAAGATGTTCAGGACTTAATGATTACTTAATTTTAGGATTTGTTATAAAGCTACAGTATTCAAGACACTGCTACTTTGGTGAATGAATAAACAAAGAGGGATGGAATAGAGTAGAAATCTCAGAAGTAGAAACACACACATGTGGTTAGTTCATATTTGGCAAAGATGCCAAGGTATTCAATGCAGAAATGGATGTTTTTTTATATTATATTATTTTTAAAATTTTTATTTAGATTTTAACAGATTCGATATGGTTTATAAATACAGTTTTAACAACATAATAATATTCCCTTCTTTCCTCCCTCCCTCCCTTCCCTTTTTTCCCTCTCACCCTCCTTTCTTCTCCCTTCTTGTCCTTTTTTAGCTTTTGAAATAACATTTTAAATTTACATTACAGTAAAAAGGCCTGATATTTCATCAAACAAGAAGTTTAACTAGTAAAAAACAAGAAGACTGTAGATTAATGGGAATAAAATGGCTATAAACAATAACTGAATGGAAAAATGACCATTTCATGAAAGAGATATATTTGAAAAAAATGGTGCTGGGACTGCTGAATATACATATGAGAAAAAAATTAAACTATCTCACATATAAAGATTAACTCAAAATGTCAGAGATCTCAGAATAAAATCCAAAACTATAAAATTTTTAAATGAAAACACTTTGTGACCATGGGTAGGACTTGTCAGATAGGACATACTAAAAAACTGATAATTTGGACCTAAATTAAAAAAAGTCTAAATTTGGGCTGTTTATGAGACATTATCAAGAAAGTGAAAATGGTATGGGGAGGGGTGGACACTGTGGCACAGAAGTTAGGCACAGAAGTTCACTTAGGATGCCTGCATCCCACATTCGAGTACCAGGGTTTGAGCCCGACCTCCACTTCCCATCCAGCTTATGGCTCATGCATACCCTGAGAGGCAGCAGGTAACAGCTCAAGTACTTGGTTACCTGCCACCAGTGTGAGAGACCTGGCCCCTGGCTTCCGCCTGAACTAGTCTAGCTGTTTTGGAGGAGTAATCAGCAAAAGGAAGATATTCTCTCTCTTTCCCTCTCTCTCTTTCACACCCCCCACTAGCTCTGCCTTTCAAATAAAAATAATACATTGATTAATTTAAGACTTAAAAGGATTTAAAATAAAATGAAAATGGGAAGGATATAGATCAAATGGAACATTAATGTTATTTGTAGTAATAAAAATGGTGTGTGTGTGTGTGTGTTGGTCTGTCTCTCCCTTTCAAATAAATGAATAAATGATTTTTCTTTAAAAAAGTAGAGGAATTTGGTATAGCAGTTAAGTTGCTGCTTGAGACACCCACACTCCATGGATTGGATACTGAATTTGAGTTCCAACTCTGCTTGCTATTCCAGCTTCCTGTTAATGAGCATGCTGGAGGGCAGCAGGTGACGGCCCAAGTAGTTGGGTTCCTGCCACTCATGAGACCCAGACTGAGTTCCAGGCTCCACATTTTGGCCTGGCTATTGCAGAATTTGGGGAGTGAACCAGTGGGTGGGAGATCTCTCTCTTTCTCTGTCCCTCTCTGCCTTTCAAATAAATAAACAAATAAATGTACAACCACTTTGAAAATGGTTTGGCAGTATCTTATAAAGTTAAACATACATTTTGTAGGTATTTGCCTGAGAGAAATGAAAATACATTTCCACATAAGACTTGCCTATGGGGGCCAGTGCTGTGGCATAGTAGATTAAGCATCCAACCATGGTGCCAGCATTCCACACAAAGGTGCTGGTTCAAGTCCCAGCTGCTCCACTTTCCATCCAGCTCCCTTCTGATTGCCTTGGAAAGCAGTAGAAGATAGCCCAAGTCCTTTGGCCCCTGTAGCCGCATGGGAGAACTGGAAAAAGCTCCTGGATCCTGGCTTTGGATCAGCCCAGCTCTGGCCACTGTGGCCATTTGGGGAATGAACTAGCACATGGAAAACCTTCCTCTCTTGTCTCTTCCTCTCTCTGTCTGTAACCATGCCTCTCAAGTAAATGTGTAAATCTTTAAAAAGAAAGACTTGTCTATGAATGTTCATAGCAACTTAACTCATATTAGCCCCAAATGGCAAACAATTCAATTATCCATTAACAAACAGGTAAAAATATTTTTGAATATCCACACAACGAACTATGTGTGTGTGCAACATGGATAAATCCCAAGAAGTCTGTATTTACAAAAAAGTCTATACTGTACAATGCTATTTAGATAACATTTTATTAGGTGCTAACTATTCTACAGTGACAGGAAATCTGTGGTTGTCTGTACTTGGGGTGGAGAGGAGAAGATGACAGTACAGGGGATACAAGGAAATTTTTGGGATAATAGAAATATTTGGAATATTGTGGTGGTGATGGTCACACTGGTGTCAAAATCTAAACCATTTGCTTTAAGTGAATGCAGTTTATTGTGCCTAAATTTTGCTTCATTAAAGTGCAAAAGATGCTATGTATTCCAGGTGAAATGCTAAGTGCTTGGGAACTACACTGATGACAAAATATTATTCCTATCCTATTCCTATCCAAAATATGATTCCTATGACTAAATAGGCTTCACAATTGAAAACAAAACATGGGAAATGGAAAATGCTACCCCAAAATACAACACATGGGCAACTATTTTAAGCTGAAGGAAACTGACAAAAACCACAGAAGCATAGAGTGATCTTCCCTTACCTTTCTTCTCCTACATGAACTGTAAGAGAACTCTCTCACCTACCTCCACTGAAAGTAGTTCAAAAGCTCCTTATTCCAGAGGGGCCCTCTCTATACTCGGCAGCCAAGAAGAATCTGCACAAACAAGCCTTGCTAAGTGTCTCCCATATCAGCACCATTAGATTATACCCTTCTCTACTTCAACCATGTTTCTGCATGACTATACCAAAAAATACACAGCTCTCCCTGAGTCATTAAGTCTTCATATCTGAAGGTTTCTATGTCATGTAAGATTTATATTAAATAAATTTGTATGCTTTTCTAAAGACTTGTTACTTTCTCTTTCAAAATGATTTATGTATTAAAAAGTTAAAAATATTTTAATTGATTTTATTGTTTATTTGAGAGGCGAAGATAGAGAGTAATGGACAGAGAGAGAGCTCTGTTCACTCCTCAAATGCCTGCAACAGCCAGGGATGGGTAAGACCGAAACTGTGAACTAAGAATGGAAATCAGGTCTCCCGTGTGTCAGGAACCCAACTACCAAAACCATCACTGCTGCCTTCCCACATTAGCAGGAAGCTGGAATGTGGAGTGAAGCTGGGACTATAATATGAGATGAAGGAGTCTTAACCACTAGGCCAAATGCCTACCCCAGTCTTTTTTTTTTTTTTTTTTTTTGACAGGCAGAGTTAGACAGTGAGAGAGAGAAACAGAGAGAAAGGTCTTCCTTTTTTTCCGTTGGTTCACCCCCCAAATGGCCACTACAGCCGGCGCTGCACCGATCCGAAGCCAGAAGCCAGGTGCTTCCTCCTAATCTCTTTTTAATGATAGAGGTATCAGCCATGAACCATGCAATGGGTAAGGAAAGAGATCACTTTTTGTCTCCTTCTCATAGTATTCAGTGAAGATAGAAGTTTGTTTTCTCAGAGTTTACATTTTTTTGTTGTTTTTAAAGATTTATTTATTTATTTGAAAGGCAGAGTTACACAGAGAAGGAGAGGCAGAAAGAGAGAGGTCTTCCCTCCGCTGGTTCACTCCCCAGTTGGCCGCAACAGCAGGAGCTGTATCAATCCAAAGACAGGAGCCAGGAGCTTCTTCTGGGTCTCCCACTTGGGTGCAGGGGTCCAAGGACTTGGGCCATCTTCTACTGCTTTCCCATGCCATAGCAGAGAGCTGGATAGAAAATGGAGTAGCCAGGACTCGAATCGGCGCCCATATGGGATGCCGGCACTGAAGGTGGCAGTTTTACCCGCTAAGCAGGCGCCGGCCCCAGTTTATATTTTAAACCTTATTTTAGGTAGTGTATTTACAGATTCACTCTTTACTGCAAAGTAGTCTGATTCAAATAACTACACCATTAATCAGAAAAAAGAGAAAGCAAAATGGTCTATGTATGTACCCAGATTTAATAAGGTTAGTTTAGTATATTTAAATATATAATAGAAGATATGGAGTTACCTCAAAAAGTTCATTGAAAGTGTAATTAAAAAATAAATTTATTTTAATGAAAAATTTTGACGTCTATGCAGTTTTATTCCATTATATGCATTTTATATGAACTTTTGAAGACCTCCCATATAGTTACTATAGTAAACTGAATGTAGAGAGATCTTAGCCACAAGTATTGCAATATATGTTTACATATGTTAAACTAATCTTATTAAGTCAGCTTCCTCCTCTAAAAGAAATGAGTGAGGAGGGGGAAGTTCTCAACACAGTGTTACTCCCATCACCACCCTAGGGTGAGAAATCTGTGGTATGATTTTGTGGTCATCGCAATTATTGAGAGAGCTATTAATATTCATGGCGGTGGAGGGAAGGCTAGGCGCTGCCTTGCAGGGTCGGCATCCCATGTGGGAGCTCGTTGGAGACCCAGCTGCTCCACTTCCGATTCCAATCCAGCTCACTGTTAATGTAGAGTTCCTGCATGGGTTCCTGCATGCAAGTGGGAGACCTGGAAGAAGTTCCTGGCTCCCAGCTTTGGCCTGGCCCAGCTCTAGCCATTGTGGCCATTTGAGGAGTGAACCAATGGATAGAAGATTCTCTCTCTCTCTCTCTCTCTCTCTCTCTCTCTTTCTCTCCCCCCTTCTCTCTCTGTATCTCTGCCTTTCAAATAAATAAATCTTTTTCAAAAAGTTCATGTGTTTGGGCTAGAGATTCTACACATCCTAGAATGATCAGGATAATCCCCTATATCCAAAAAACTGTTCTGCACAAATGCTAACAGAATCCTTTTTTTTATTTTTTAAGGAATACAAATTTCATAAGTACAACTTTGGAATATAGTTATTCTTCCCACCATACCCACCATCCCACCCACACTCCCACCCCTCCTCCTCCTCTCTCTTCCCTTGCCAGTCCCATTCTCCATTAAGATTCATTTTCTTTTTTTTTTTTAAAAAAAAAAGATTTATTTATCTGAAAGAGTAACACAGAGAGAGGAGAGGCAGAGAGAGAGAGAGAGGTCTTCCATCTGATGGTTTATTCTCCAGGTAGCCGCAATGGCCGAAGCTGCACTGATCCGAAGCCAGGAGCCAGGAGCTTCTTCCAGGTCTCCCACACGGGTGCAGGGGCCCAAGCACTTGGGCCATCTTCCACTGCTTTCCCAGGCCATAGCAGAGAGCTAGATCAGAAGAGGTGCAGCTGGGACTAAAACCGGCACCCATATGGGATGCTGGCACTTTAGGCCAGGGCGTTAACCCGCTGCGCCACAGCGCCGGGCCCATTTTCAATTAACTTTGGACACAGAAGACCAACTCTAGACTAAGTAAAGATTTCAACAATTTGCACACGCACACACACACACACAACTGTTTGAGAACTAGTTTTATAGTTAGTTCTCATAATACAACTCATTGAGGACAGAAGTCCTACATGGGGAGTTAGTGCACAGTGACTCCTGTTGCTAACTTAACAATTAACACTCTTATGTATGATGTCAGTGATCACCTGAGGCTCTTGACATGCATTGCCTAGGCTATGGAAGCCTTTGGAGTCCACAGACTCCATCAGTATTTGGACAAGGCCATAAGCAAAATGGAAGTTCTCTCCTCCCTTTAGAGAAAAGTACATTCTTCTGTGATGGCCACTTCTTTCCACTGGGGTCTTACTCACTGAGATCCTTCATGTGGGAATTTTTTTGCCATAGTGTCTTGGCTTTCCATGCCTGAAATGCTCTCATGGGATTTTCAGCCAGACCAGGAAGCCTTAAGGGTTGATTCTTCAGTCAGAGCGTTACTTAAAGTGATTCTCATTCTATGAATCTGTTGTGTGGACCACAACATCCCTTTTGAGAAATAACACTCGAAGGTCTGCAATGATCTTTCCAGCTCTAAAAGTTTTTATTTAAATTATTTATCTATTTGAAAGGCAGAGAGAGAGAGAGAGAGAGAGCTCGACAGATCAATCCATCTCCATTTGTTGATTCATGCCCTCCCCAAATGCTCATAACAGCTGGGACTGAGTTGGGCCAAAGTGATGAGCTCAAAATTTAATTCAGGTCTCCCATGTGAATGGCAGGGACCCAACTACTTGAGCTATCTGCAGCTGCTCAGGGTATGCATTAGCAGGAAGTTGGATCAGAAGTGGAGACAGTACTTGATATTTGGCATTCTGAGATTCGGGCATCCCAAGCAGTGGCAAAACAGCTGTGCCACAGGGCCTGATTCCCAGCTCTAAAAGTTGGCCAGTGAATTCTATTTATGCCTTTGAACTGACATAGTTTTAGTAAGTTAACTGTAAAATTTCATGAACAGATAATATCAAGCACATTGGCATCTTTGATGGCTAATTTTGTGAGTCAGCTTGTTTGAACTACAGTAACCAGATATTTGGCTAAACAAAATTCTGGATGTTTCTATGAGGATGTTTGGATGAGATTAACATTTACATCAGTGGACTTTGGATAAAGCAGACTGTTCTCTACAATATAGGGGATTCTCATCGAATCAGCTGAAGGCCTGAATAGAACAAAAAACTGATCTCTTTTGAACACAAGGGAATTCAGCCAGCCGATGGCCTTCAGATTGGAACTGCAGATTTTGAACTTTCCAGCTTCCATAATTGCATGAGGCAAGGCAATCCTTTAAAAGAAATTCATTTTCTCCCCCCTCCCTCATCCTATTGGTTCTCTCTCTCTCTCTCTCTCTTTCTCCCTCCCTCCTTCCCTCCCTCCCTCCCTCCCTCCTTTTCTCTTGAGAACCCTTACTAATACAGAATCCTTATCTGTGTAAAATTTAGAAGATGTGAGGAGGAGAAGTGAAGTTAATGCAAATAATGTCCACCATTTACCCACGGTCTCATTTACTGTACACCTCAAATGCTCAGGTATTTGGGTTTCAGAATCTCTCTGAACATGTTTTCTTCTGCACTTTTAAACTCATGTGCACTTTGAGGAGTGTAATCTATGTTTCTGACTAGTTTACACTTAACTCATCAAAACTTCTATTCAGTTATTTGACACTCTGTGCCTTCTGAGTTCTTGAACTAGCTCTAACAAATCTGTTCTAAGAACAAGAAATCACCTTTTGTTCTTTCAAAGAAACAAATTAAAGTAAGAACCCGTGTTGGGGTGAATTTAAAATGTGTAATTTCTGATTCACTCCCCAAATCCCCTTTTCACAGTGGTGTATGTTTTTACCTTTCACAACTTCACTTGGAAAAACCCTTCTGTTTTAATCATATTCATGAATTTTTCTCCATATTTTAAATATACACATATCTTCAAGCTAAGAGAAGTAAGTTATTTTTGCATAACATAGTAAGTATAACTCTCTTCTTGCTTTGGTTACATGTACTGATGGCTGATTAATGTCAAGGTCAGTGAGTCCATATGCAACCTGCTTCAGAGGTTTTTTTTTTTTTTTTTTTTTTTCCTTTAAGTACCTCATGTTGTTTTTGGAAACTGTGTGTAATTTAATCTGTGTAATTATGCTTTCAACTACAAAAAAAATCCTTTATGTTACCTATTCCAACATAAACAGCATTATCTGACTCAATAGGCTAATTTTCCTGAGACATCAGATACTAACAAACCAATATGAACATAGGAAAAAGGAAAGCCAAAGGTCTACAAAGAAATTGGAAATGGAGTTTTTACACTTCTAAGGGGCTATAACAATAACAAAACTGAGTATTTGACTTTAGTTCCTAAAGCTTCATTTCAAAATTGAGCTTGTATATATGCTATTCAACTCTAAGATAATGATAGTTAATTACCCTGGCTATAATTATGGTCTATTTTCAGGGAATTAAGTCTATAATCTGTACCATGCACCAGGCAAGACTTTGCCTTCAAATGGCAATGTTCTAATGCTTAAAATCAAAATTAGGTCCAGAGGTGTTCTTTTCAGGGGATAAATAATAATTGATCCATTTAAAATAAATTATGTGTTTTCTTTTTAAAATAGCCTTTTTTTCTTTTTCAGCTTTATTTTGCTATCTCATCCATTTTATTTTTTTGTTTTATTTATTCAAGTATTTTGTCAAAGGACAAAATTATAATTTATTTTAATTGGTGAATTGGCAACACTTCATTCCATAAAGTATAATAAGTGTTCTCTAACTTTTTTCTTAATCCCAAAATAATACATGTTTATTAACAGAAATATAGAGAAGGGGAGAGAGAGAGAGAGAGAGATACAAGTCTACTGGCACAGAGATAGACATGTGGACAGCTAACCTGGTGGGAAACTATATGGTACAGGAAAAAAGAACTCAGGTCCCAGAGTTAGATTGTGTGGTTTCAAACTTAGCTCTACCCTTATGTCCTCTATGACTCTGAGCTTGCAATTTAACTTTTCTGGCTCAACCTCCTCATCTGTAAATACAGATACAAGGATGTTGTCAAGATTAAGTGAGATAAACTATCAATGTGTCCAGCACATGTTTCCTCTTAGTACAACATCTTAAACCTTTTCTGTCTTAGTGTATGAAGATTTTGATTTACATTTGAAAAGAGCATTGAGAATCTCAGAACCTAGTCCCCGACCGGGACTAGGGGACTAGAAGCCGGTGTGCCGGCGCCGCAAGGCGGAGGATTAGCCTAGTGAGCCGCGGCGCCGGCCTTTTTTCATACTTCTTAAAAATTGTATAAGGGGAAAATTATGTATAAAATTTTACTATTCCTGAAAAAAAAAAAGAGAGAAAGAAAGAAAGAAAGAAAGAAAGAAAGAAAGAAAGAAAGAAAGAAAGAAAAGAGAGAAAGAGCAAAAGAGAGCCAAGGTAGAGAAGGTAAGGGAGGGGAGGCTGGGAGGGGAAGGGAAAGGAAGAGAAGTCAGCATTGCATCCTGGTTTAAGCCACTACCTATGATCATGGCACCCCATTTGAGGGCCTGTTCAAGTCCCTGCTCCACATTTGATCCAGCTCCCTGCTAATGTACCTGGGAAAGCAGCAGAAGATGCCTCAAGTGCTTGCATCACCCACATGGAAGACCCAGATGGAGTTCCAGGCTTTAGCTTGGCCCAGCCATGATCACTGAGGCCATTTGGGGAAATGAACCAGTGGATGGAAGGTATCTCTGTGTGTGTGTGTGCATGTATGTCTTTCCCTCTCTCTCTCTCTCTCTATAACTCTGCCTTCCAAAGAAATAAATAAATCTTTAAAAAAAAACTATTATTCCAAACAAAAGGCAAGGTTGATAATTTTAAGCAAGAACAACCTCTGTTTCAAAAATAAAAATAAATTTATCATTCAAATCTTTTTCTTGCAATAATAAATCACTGAAAATCTTTCACACATATTGACTCATTTCATGCTCACAGAAATTTCTTGTGAAAGACAAAATATTGGAATTATCTCCAGTTTTTGAGCTAATCCATCCCTTTAATTAATTATAGATCATTGCTATTTGCATTTGCCCTTAAATGATATATTGAGTTTGAGACGTAAAATTACAATGGTTGGAACAAGAGTTGTATCCTGAAAGCATGCAGAAGTTTAAATCCCAAAGTCATAAGTTAATTGTACTAAGAGAAAACTACTTAATCCAGTTATGGCATTCAGAGGTGGGGCCTTTAGGAAATGCTTAGGTAGGATTAGGTTGTTGGGTGTCTTTAGGAGAGTCACAGACAGAGGCATATACTCCTCGTCATGTGATGCTCCACCTGGGGACTGTACCAGCAAGGCTGAACCAGTAGGGCCACCCAAGCTTGGGCTATGAAACTACAAAAACATAAGTCAAAATAAACCTCCCCTCTTCATAAGTAGCCTGTCTTAGTTATTTCATTGTAGTGATGAAAATCTAAGACACTTCTCAAGACTAAAGGTTAAAAATTCTCCTTAATTCTCCGATATCTCCCTCATAGAGATACCACCATCCATCACATCAGCCAAACTATAAACCTGAGTCATCCTCTGCTTCTCTCCTTTCACCCATCATGTTTCATGAATTATCAAGTCCTGGTGATTGTATTTCTTACATATCTCTGGAAATCCCATGTTTCCCATCTTTGTTGGCACTGCCTTAGTTCAGGTGTCTAGTACTGAGATGACCTCAGAGCTCATATCCCCATTTCCAATCTTACCCAGGGAACACTGAGACCAATAGCATAAGGATTTTCATGATCCAGGCCCTCCTAAACTAACAAGATACATGTTTATAAATCATATGCTAAAGTATTAAAGTTATGCTGTGGAATATATCTCCTCAGCAACTAAAATGCAAGTGTTCCTCCTTTATTGCATTTCCTTCTCATTATCAAGAAAACCTGAAAACCAAATTAGCAATCATATGGTTGTACTTGGTAAGCAAAGCCATTTTATAATCTTGAGGGAGATTTTGTTCAAGCTATAACTAATCCTGAAAAGCTTTTCTTTACACACAATAGAGTATACCATACCAGTGTTTGGAATACAGCATTTGCATCCAGTGGATTGTCTCTGTCTCTCAAATTCCATTATGGTAACACTGACAAAAATTTACTTTCCAAGCTAATTCTCACATCTTCATGAAATTCTCATAGTTCCACCCAGCTCAAATTAGTTGCTCTCTGTATAAGCCAAATTAAGTCACTATAATAAGTATCTAAGAAAAGCTACCCTGTAAAAGAAGAAGGTTTATTTGAGCTCATGGTTTTTGAGGTCAAAAGGCAGAGATCAGGCAGAGAGACAGGAAGCAAGCTCATCATCTCTGTGATCTCTTCTTATAAATCCACAATAATCCAATCATAAGGGCTCCACCAAACAACTTAATCCAATCTAATCCCCTTTCAAGGCCCCACCTTTAGACACCATAATTGGATAAATTCTACCCTTAACTCATTAACAAAAGATTCTGGGAATCAAGACTCTAACACAGTGCCGTTGGGTACCCCAGAATTATTATGCAAAATATAATATACTTTACCTATTAGTGATATTACAACACTCTTTGGTTGAATATTTCTTTTTAAGTGTACAGTACTAAAAAAAGGCTTTTAAAAGTTCATGGAGGGGGCCGGCGCTGTGGCGCAGTGGCGCAGTGGGTTAAAGCCCTCGCCTGAAATGCCGGCATCCCATATGGTGCCGGTTTGGGACCCGGCTGCTCCTCTTCCAATCCAGCTCTCTGCTGTGGCCTGGGATAGCAGTAGAAGATGGCCCAAGTGCTTGGCCCCCTGCACCCGTGTGGGAGACCTGGAAGAAGCTCCTGGCTCCTGGCTTCAGATTGTCGCAGCTCCGGCCGTTGTGGCCATCTGGGGAGTAAACCAACAGATGGAAGACCTCTCTCGCTCTCTCTTTCTCTCTCTCTTTCTCTCTCTCTTTCTCTCTCTGCCTCTCCTCTCTGTGAAACTCTGACTTTCAAATAAATAAATCTTAAAAAAAAAAAAAAGAAAGAAAGAAAAGAAAGGCAGAGTTACAGAGAGAGAGAGAGAGAGAGAGAGAGAGAGAGGTCTTCCATCTGCTGGTTCACTCCCCAGATGGTGGCAATGGCCAGAGCTGAGCTGATCATAAACCCAGCACTGAAAAAGTACCTGGCACAAACCAAGTCCTTAAAAAATGTTTATTGAATGAATCAGTCCCTAAAAAATGTTTATAAGACATTTCTGATTTTTATTATCTAAACCAGTGGTTCTTGCAGTGTGGTCCCCGAATCAGCACATTAGCATCACTTATGAGTTTGTAAGATTTGTGCATTAAGGAGGTGCCTCCCACAACAGTGTATCATAGTCTGTGGAGATGAGGCCCTCAACACGCTTTCCAGATGAGTCTCAGGCTGGTTACCATTTGAGCACATCTGATCTAGACAGACTTCTTTCTTTAAAAGTTAATATCATTTTATTTTATTTTTTTATTTTTATTTTTTTGACAGGCAGAGTGAACAGTGAGAGAGAGAGACAGAGAGAAAGGTCTTCCTTTGCCGTTGGTTCACCCTCCAATGGTCGCCATGGCCGGCGCGCTGCGGCTGGCTCACCGCGCTGATCTGAAGCCAGGAGCCAGGTGCTTCTCCTGGTCTCCCATGGGGTGCAGGGCCCAAGCACTTGGGCCATCCTCCACTGCCTTCCCAGGCCACAGCAGAGAGGTGGACTGCAAGAGGGGCAACCGGGACAGAATCCGGCGCCCCAACCAGGACTACAACCCTGTGTGCCAGAGCTGCATGCGGAGGATTAGCCTATTGGGCCGAAGCGCCGGCCTAAAAGTTAACATCATTTTATAAATCTCAAAAACATTGTGTTGAGCAAAAGAAGCCAGACACAGAAGAGTATATAATGAATTACTCCATTTATATATAGTTCTAGGTTAGGCAAAACCAATATAAGGCAAAACTAATATACTAATATAGGCAACAAAATTATAGTTGCCTAAGGAGGGTGAGGGGACAGGTTCAAATGGGAAGAGGCATGAGGAAACTTTCTGAGGTGTTGTAAGTTCCATCTATATTTTGATGGGGTGTGGATTACATGGGTGTATACCTGTGGTAAAGCTCACTGAACTCTATACTTAAGATTTGCATATTTCCCTGAATATAAGTAAAATATCAACAAAAAATTAAAACAGGGAGCAGGTGTCTAGCCTAGCAGCTAAGACACTTGTGTTCCACATCAGAGTACCTGGGTTCAGCATCCAGCTCCAGCTTCTGACTCCAACTTCCTGCTTCCTCCTGACCCTGGGAGGCAACAGTGATAGCCCAAGTATTTGGGTTCCCATCACCCATGTGGGAGACCTGGATTGAATTCCTGGCTCCTGGCTCCTGGCTTTAGTCCTGGCCCAGCCCAGAACTGCTGCAGGCATCTGGGGAGTAAACCAGTGGACGGGAGCGCCATATCGCTATTCTGTCTCTCTCTTTCTCTCCCACCCAAATAAACAATAATTAAAATAAAATAATGCCATTTAAATTCTTCTGTATAAGTCTTCCCAGCAGGAGATACATTGTAACAATCATAAGATGGTCTATAGGTCAATAAGGTTTGCACAATCTGATCTCTGTGCTCCATTTCCAGCCTTTATTCGGACACTCCTTCACTTTTTTTTTTTTGACAGGCAGAGTTAGACAGTGAGAGAGACAGAGAGACAGAGAGAAAGGTTTTCCTTCTGTTGGTTCACCCCCCAAATGGCTGCTACGGCCGGCGCCGATTCAAAGCCAGGAGCCAGGTGCTTCCTCTTGGTCTCCCATGCAGGTGCAGGGCCCAAGCACTTGGGCCATCCTCCACTGCCTTCCTGGGCCACAGCAGAGAGCTGGACGGGAAGAGGAGCAACCAGGACAGAATCCAGCACCCTGACTGGGACTAGAACTGAAGGTGCCAGCACCGCAGGCAGAGGATTAGCCTAGTGAGATGCAGCGCCGACCAACACTCCTTCACTTTTTCAGCCCCCTTCATTCCTGACCCTTAGCCTTTGCTCATGCTGTGCAAACTTTCTAGACTGTTTGTCCTCCTCATATACCTGGTTCACTCCCATTCTTCTTTTAGCTCCCTTCTGTCTGTTCTTCAAGGAAACCCTCCAATCTCACTTTATTATGTATGTCCACAGACGCTTTGGAGGGCTACTATGGACGCTTGTGTAGCTGGTTCATCTAAACAAAGGTCCCCAGCTGTAGTGATGTGCGGTGCTGAAATGCTCTACTCACAGAGCCTTGCATGCAGAACAGGGCTTTATCTCCCTGGAAGAATTCATGCCTTTTGCTAACTCACCAAGGCATAGTCTGCTTGCCTAGCCATACCTACTCTAGGCTGTTTCTACATATGGCAGTGCCTTATGAAAAACAGCACAAAGGCACCATATGGGCTAACAGTAGCCCTGATCTTGTTCTTCCCTTTTTATCAGTTACCATAATTGTAATTTCATATACTATTTGGTGATTATTTAGTTAATATTTGCTTCTCCCACTAGACAATAAAGCTCTACGACAACAGAACCTGTCTGGTTTAGCTTATTATCAAGCCTCTTCCACACCTGTAACACTGGTGGCATACAGTGGGTACTCAGTAAACATATATTAAATATATGAGATTTTTTTAATGCTGAAAGAACACTAGGCTTTTTGAAGGTAGGTACTGAATTACCACATTATTTGGCACATAAATGGCATTCAGTAAGTTCTTCCTGATTGGGTTTAAAATGTTCAGAGAAGCCATATGATGTTCTGTTCATAGAAAACTAGATCTGCGATCATGTGACTACACATTGCACAAGTGATGGTGAACATCTCCTAGTCATGAAGCAGAAGAGACAAAAATGTTGAATGAATGAGAAATAGACTTCAATTGAAATGCGAAGGATTTTATTTAGCTTTTGAAACTAATTTCTTGATATGAAGCTTAGAAGATAGTAGAATGCCAAGGTAGGTTGTGAATTTTCCTTCCCTATATAACTAAGTGATCTTGGAAATTCTGCATAATAAATCAATCACTTTCTTGAAGACTAAGAAATATTTCTACGGAATTCTCAACAATCTAATATAAGATAGATTTCTGAAAATAAGTTTTAAATGTTGGGATAACTTTACATAAGAGTGCGAAATACAGTATAGACAGTTCCTATATGGCCCTCATCCAGCTTTCCTCATTGTTAACATCTTATACTATCATAGTACACTGTTCAAAATGAAATAGCAAGCTGGCGCCAAAGTAGCTCAATAGGCTAATCCTCCGCCTGCGGCACCGGCACACCGGGTTCTAGTCCTGGTCGGGGCGTTGGATTCTGTCCCGGTTGCTCCCCTCCCCTTCCAGGCCAGCTCTCTGCTATGGCCCAGGAGTGCAGTGGAGGATGGCCCAAGTCCTTGGGCCCTGCACCCGCATGGGAGACCAGGAGAAGCACCTGGCTCCTGCCTTTGGATCAGCGTGGTGCGCCGCTGTAGCGCAGCGGCCATTGGGTGGTGAACCAACAGAAAAGGAAGACCTTTCTCTCTATCTTTCTCTCTCTCTCTCTCACTGTCCACTCTGCCTGTCAAAAATAAAAACAATAAAATTAAAAAAAGAAATAGCACATTACTCTAAATTATATTCTAGATTGTTTGAGCTTTCTGTAGGTTTCTCCTGTTATGTTCTCTTCCTGTCCCAAGTGAGATAGCTGTTTGAAAGTGTATAAAAGACTGTGGTCCAAAGACCAAGCTCCCTCAGTAGAATTACGTAAATCTAGAGCTGCCGGTGTCTACATCATCTTGAGGTAGAAGTACTTTGGCTTTCCAATAAATTCTATTCTTTTCCTACTCTATCACTGAAGAGTTGTGTGTCTTTGGGTAAAACTGTGCAATCACCCTAAGCCTCTTTGTCCTCATTTAAAAAATGTATGTGGATGGGACCAGCGCTGTGGTGCAGCGGGTTAAAGCCCTGGCCTGAAGCTCCAGTATCGCATAAGGGTGCCAGTTCTAGTCCCAGCTGCTCCTCTTCTGATCCAGCTCTCTTCTATGGTTTGGGAAAGCAGTAGAAGATGACCCAAGTCCTTGGGCCCCTGCACCCATGTGGGAGACCTGGAAGAAGCTCCTGGCTCCTGCCTTCGGATCAGTGCAGCTCTGGCTGTTGTGGCCATCTGGGAAGTGAACCAGCGGATGGAAGACCTCTCTCTCTGTCTCTACCTCTCTCTGTAACTCTGTCTTTCAAATAAATACAAAATAAATCTTTTTAAAAAATGTACGTGGAGAGACCTCTCAACTGTGATAGTTCTTTAAATTCCTCACAGTCGGATAAATCAGTACTGAAAAACTATGATTTAATAAACTTTAATTTTTCAAAATTAAGTTTTCTACTTTCATTTTATTTGAAAAGCAGAGAGACAGATACACACACACACATACAGAGAGAGAGAGGATCTTCTACCCACTGGTTCACCCTTAAAATACCCACAATAGCCAGGGCTAGGCCAGGCCAACGGCAGGAGCTCTTTGATTTTAAATCCCCACTTGTTTTGTTGTATTTGGAGGAGTTGAGCCCAGTTTCTCTCCCCTACAATCTTGGTCTCTTTCAAAATAGTCCTGAAGGAAGTCTTCATTATCACCTTAACAAGTATCAGAATAATTTATCTTTAACATTAGTTATAATGAATATGAACTAATTTCCATCTTTCATCCCAAACTTATCAGAACATATAAAAAATCCCTCCTAGTTTTAACAAGACTCCTTAAAAACATTTTTGCTTTGTTACAGATAACATGAGTGCTGAATATCTTTGGGTTATTTCCCTTTCATGTACCCTTTATCCAAATGTTATGACTAGAAGCTGACTTCCACCTCCCAGCTCCCACTGGACCCACACAGCAATCTGAAATGTGTTAGCTGATTATCCGTAGAGTTATATTTCACAAACAACTTTCTCAATAAAACAGAGTATCTGTCTTTGCCCAAAAAGGTGTCACACTGAAGTACATCTTACCTTTCTCACAGCTGACTCATCTGTCACTTCTCTCCCCGACACCTGAGGAGTGCTTGGCAGTGCCTGGCACACTGAGAGTGTTCCACAAATACTGCAATTAGTAAGACCTGGACTTTTTCAGCGTCCATATTTTTCCTGAATCTTTATTGTAAAAGTGTCTTACTCTGCCCTCTCTTTGCTTCACTTTCCTTTTTTCATTCTCAACCAAGAGTTCTATGCTAACTTCAAAAGGAGGAATGACTTGCAATCTGCAGAGAGTAAAACAGATCTTCTCACTGTCAAGGCACCTTGCAGAAGTAATTCAAGTATACCAGAATTTTATGGCTGCAACACTAGACTGGTTATCCCTTGTGTCTTACGACGAGATCCAAAAGAGAAAACATATCAGGCAGGTGCTCAAGGTATGCTGGGTTCCTTCTCACTCCACGCGTTTACAGATGAGGACACTGAGGTCCAGAAATACCAGCACTCACAACTGTGTTCTAAAACAAAGGAGGCTGCGTTTCCTTCAGTTGTACGGCTTAATGACCCATCACCAAATCAACAAGGCTCACCAATGTATTCTGCACCTGTCAAGAGTCCAGATGTAAGTAACAGAAACTATTTTGGTGAAGTACTAAAATTGTATTGTTATTTGCCTGTCGCTTAAGTCTCACGGGTTCATAGTTGGAACTATCCACCGATTTATAGGCCTTTGCGTTTTTCAGGGCCTTGTTTAAAAAGAGCCCTTGAGTTGTAGCTGTTCAAGGCACTGTAATTTTAGGACACTGCTACTTAAACCTTAGCCAATATTGGCCACAACCGGTTGAGGTTAAAAAATTCATTGCAATAAATATTCATCAGACCAAACATCCGTCAAGAATTTAGGGCGCGTCCTGAGACGATGATTGGTAGCGCTTTGAAATCCATCCCTGGCTATGCACACGCAGTAGAAAACTACCAGGTTCAGCAAACAAGATTTCGAAAAGAGGAGGGGCCTGGAGGAGGAGGGACCCCCACAACCCAGCGCGAGAATACGCCTCGGCGCGTGCGCACCTCCAGGTGGGTGCCTTCCATTTGGCAGATGGGGGAAGCAAGTGCGACGCAGTCCACGGTTTTTAAATTCCCATCCTCAAGCAAAAGTTAGGTTGGCATACTCTCGTGAATCTCGTGAAGTCGTCACCTCCCGAGTTCAGGTGTAAAGGCGCTTGGCACGCAGAGCTTAAGCAAGAGGTGACTTCGCAAAGCTTCCCCCGTCCCCTGGGACACCGGTGGTCTACTCCATCCACAGACTTTCGCTCCCTTGCAGCGAGTCGGAGATCGAAGGATTGGGCCAATTGCGGCTGAAACGTCTCTGGAAGGAGGAAGGGGGTGACGGAGCATCCCTTTTGAGTTCTGCCTGTTCTTTTCGAGGTGGTGGTGGGGACGGGAGACATACGAAAGACTACCCTCTTAAGCCAACGGATCCTACATCTCCGTGCAAACTGCCGGCGGGGCGGCGGGAAAGGGGCAAAACGGGAGTCGGGAAAGGGAAGGAGCCAGAAAGCCGCGCAGGAGGGCGCGCGCGCGCGCCCCTTTTTCAGCAGTGTGGCGGGGTCGCACGCACGCCCGCCTCGGCGGCTGGGCGCGATTTGCGACACTGGGGGGAGCGGTGGAGGTGGCGGCGGCAGTGGCAACTTTGCGGCAAGCTCCGGCCGGGCTTGCTTGACGGCGGTGTGGCGGAGGCCCCGCCCGAGGCGGCAGGAACCTGGGGGGAGGCGGAGGAATATGTCCGAGAGGGAAGTGTCGACAGCGCCGGCGGGAACAGACATGCCTGCGGCCAAGAAGCAGAAGCTGAGCAGCGACGAGAACAGCAACCCGGACCTCTCTGGAGACGAAAATGTGAGTGCGGCCCGGAGCAGCCGCGGGGCTCTGCGGAGCGGGAGTTTTTAGATTCTTTAAAAACTGCGGGTGCGGGGTGGGGGGGCAGGCGCTGGGGCGGGGAGGGGGTCGAGCGAGAGGTGTCACCCCGAGCCCGGGACCGCGAGGGCGTGCGGGCCGAGTCGGACCTGTGTCTGGCGGGGATGTCGAGCCGCGGCCGAGAGCAGGCACAAAGTTGGCGAAGGAGAGTGGCTTGAGTGAGTGCCTGGGTCCGAGAGCTCTCCTCTGCCTGTGGGGAGGTGTGCGGGCCTTTGGGAGCTAGAGGGGAGAGTGCGCATCCGAGATTCCGGTAGTTTAAAAGGCGTGCTAGAATCCCTTTTTTTTCCTAAGAGTGGGAAGGAGCAGGCAGTCGAGAACTTTTTCAAAGGAGTTCGGGCACTGTGTCGCTCTGACGCCTGTAGAATCTTCAGGATGGAAAGGGTAGGTCTTTGAGTTAATGGAGTTTGAATGAGTATTTAAGAGCGCCTGGTGCGTGTCCAATAATGAGAATCTTAAAGAAAAAAAAAATCTTGAACGTGTTTTAGAAAGCTGGTGTGAGTTTTTCTCAGTTTGGCCTGCTTTATGAATAAGTGTTATATCACACACGCTGTCCTTAAATTCCCCAGCGTGAATACCTGCTGAAGCGTGTTTATGGCATGGTGTCATGACCAGGATTTTCACGGAAAACGGTGGGCGAAAGATTGCTTTCTGCAGAGAAGAAAGATTTCTTGGAGATTGTCAGCTTATGGGATTTTGCACTTGAAATTTCTGGAAAGTTTGTCTGATATTACTTTAAATATATCTGTATGTATATTTCTGTTTGTTCTCCCCAGTCTCACTACATAATTGGGTCTAACATTTTTTATCTTCATCCCAAGCCTTGAAGACCAAGTTTTATTTCTTCATTTTCGTAACATTCTTTCGGCAGGTTAGACTACAGTTAGGAGCGCAGACGCTGGATCCACATGCTAGGTTAAAATCCCCACTGTAACTGGTTGCTTGACCTTAAGCAAAGTATGTGACCTAGCTGCCTCAGTTGCTCACCTTTAAAATGGGTATAGAAGCTTTTTTTTTTTACTTCATGAGTTATTGTATTAAATGAGGTAATATAGGTAAAGTGCTTAGAGGAGTACCTGCCCTATATCAAGTATTATACAAGTGTTGTTTGTTTATAGTACTTATTTTGTGATCACCATAGTATGTTTCTTCTGGCTATTTCACATACTGATGAATCAAAATATGAAAATGTTAAATCTATTTAGGAGAATTTCAGGAGAAAAAGTCAATTGAAATCTTATTTTCTTTTTGCAGACCCCTAAGGGGAAATGCTAGTGTTCTTTGTTTCATTCTAAAGCTATTCAGATCCAAATGATTGGATTAGCCTTTGTTTGGGTTGCTCCATTTGGCTAGAAACTGTATGTGCCTTGGACCTTTTAATGAATCTTACGGAGCCTTCTCAGAATAACATTTTTAAACATATAAAATACAATATCTAAAGTTAGAATTTTGAAATTGTAAAGTATGGCATAAAATATTTCTAAAACAAATTTTAGGTGTAGTAATATTAGCACTTTAAATAACAGGATATAGCAACAGATCTGGTAGCAGTGATGAGTATAAACAAGTTTTTCAATATCTGTAACCAATATAATGTGATTTCAAAATACCTGACTTCCATTGGTGAAAAAAATCATGTAACATTAGCACATATATGGTTTGTATTGTATAATAGAAGGAATTGCTGAATTTCAGTTAAGAGCTGTGAAAGTTAAAATGCAGTTTTTGTGTGTGTGTTTTTATTTGAATTCACAGGCCCTCTGAATTCCATAAGGACTCATGACATAGTTAGGGAAGTCAGTAAGGGAAGGGGTAGAGAATATTGTACAAAAACTGAGTTCAGAAAGAACTCACAGCTCTTGAGGGAGGTGAATAATGACAAAAGACCAAAAATAGGTGTGGGAAAAATGTGTTTTTGAGTTCAAGTTAAGACAGCTTGAGCAGTTCCTATTGTTAAAGTGAGTCACAGAATTGAAAGAACTTTTTTTAAGTTTATTGTGTATGTCATCTGCCATTTTCTCAAACTTATAAAGATCCTATTGACAGCAAAGTAGATAGCTTCAGGCAGAGTACTAATGGTTGCCGTGGTTAAAAGAGAGAAAAGTGAAGGCTGAGTCTAGAGACTTGTCTTTTTGCTTAAGTAACTTGTGCCAAGATTAAAGGACAAATTAGTGGTAACTCCCTGTCTGTTTCCTTGTTGGGCAAATGAAGACGGTAGGGTCATCTGCATCTTACAGCCTGTGAGACACTGGCATGGATTTGATGTTAAGTTCTTGATAAAATGAAAGTGTTAGGTTTCCATTTGATTGCATCTTGATTCACCTTTGGAGAACGTATGTAAATTAAGTTGTCAGCAGTGAAAATATGTGGTGTATTGACAGTGTTTTGTGTGGCCATTTGATTGACAGGCCAGTGATTAGCCAGAATGAAAAACTGGTATAAGAGTTTTATTATTTCATTTATCTGACATTAAAAGTAATTTAATGAATTAATGAAAAGCTAAGTGAACATGTGTTAAAAAGTTATTTGACTCATGAGGGAACCAAGCAAATTCTGAGGAATGTCAAAACTACCAATTTATATAGAGTAAAGGAGTGTGGAGATGAACTGTAAATGAAGAAACTTTCCACTGAGAGGAACAGAAGGCATCTTGAACCTCTAGTTTGGAGACAAAGTTTGCCCGTCAGTTACCTATAATTTAAAAAAAGTTGTAAGTATGTAGGCAATGAAGAGGACTATAATCTGATAAATCTGTTGAATCTTAATTGTGAAAGTTGAGGGGAAATAGGGAGAGAAAAACTGATTTCAATCTAGGAACTCAATTTTAAAATTTCATGTTTTCTATTTTTAGAAATACTGACTACACTACATGAAGTCACAGTTCCAATATTTGTTAAGACTTTGCTGTGTGCCTCCTGTCCTTCATTCTTTTTTTTTTTAATATGCTAGATAAACAGTGTAGTGTCTTTTTAATTTTTTTTTTTTTTCATTTTGGAGCCATGTGAAGCCCAGGAACTATTTAATACCATATTGTCCTTACGTGAATAAATAAGATCTTTTGATAGACCTTTTGACACCGCACTTAATCTTAACTTTCTATAATATCATAAAACCAGCCTTAGGAAACAATAATTTAAGAATAGCCCTTAAGACAATGTTTCCTAGATCTGTCCTGACTGATGTTAATATGCACTCCATGAAAAAAGGCTTCCTCTAGAATGAATTTAGGAACTACTAGTCTAAGGTCTTAGAGTTAAATTTCTATTCTAAAGGAGGCTGGAAAATGTAGTCAAGGGGGTAATGAAATTCTCTTCTGAGATTAGAGGCTTACGCTGGAGATGTGTGTTAATAGAATAATTTTTAAGATTTCCTGCAACCATTTCTATTTTTTAAGGATCTTTAAGAAGAGTCTCTGACATTCTAACGTGAATATTATTACTACTTTAAAACTGTGAGGCAGATTTCACTTATAAATAGCGCAGAAGTTGTAGAATTTTGAAAATATTCTAAATGGTCTATTTTATAAATAAGCATAATTTGAGAAAAAAAACTACATCTAAAGTGTGAAGCGATCCTGTCCCAGTTGCCCCTCTTCCAGGCCAGCTCTCTGCTGTGGCCAGGGAGTGCAGTGGAGGATGGCCCAGGTGCTTGGGCCCTGCACCCCATGGGAGACCAGGAGAAGCACCTGGCTCCTGCCATCGGAACAGCGCGGTGCACCGGCCGCAGCGCGCTACCGCGGCGGCCATTGGAGGGTGAACCAACGGCAAAAAGGAAGACCTTTCTCTCTGTCTCTCTCTCACTGTCCACTCTGCCTGTCAAAAAAAAAAAAAAAAAAAGAATGGAAATAGGAGAGGGTGGAGGTAAAAGGGTGCAAATGTGGGCTGGAGAGTGTAGAAGGCTAAGATGGAAAATATCACTGTGTTCCTGAATCTGTGTGTATGAAATACATGGAATTGGGAAAAATGAATAAATAAAATAAAGTGTGGAGCAGTGACTTAATACTCAAGCAGTCACCTACTGTTAGGAAGACATTGATAAGGGTCAGTCAGATTTAGGAGCCTTGGCTTTGGGTTTGAATCTCAGTGGCCCTTAGGAGCAGGAGAGCAGTGAGGCACTCTGAAACCATACTTAAGCATCTAACCTGCTGCAGGATTAGATGTTCTAGTGTATTAAAGTGACTAGCACAGAGCAGTGACATTATTTAAAGGCAGTATTGCTCTTCCATTATCATTCTCATTTGCATTTTGTTTTCATTTTTGCAGAAATACAAAATACTAATGTGTGGCTGGGTTACTTTTTATCTTTATTTGGAAGTTGGAATAAGTTTTTCTGCTTCTTGCAGAAATTAGTTTTTTCCAGGTCAGAGAATGTCTTTTCAGTGCAAAGTCATTTGCTGCCAAATACAGTGTTGCCATTTCATGCAGTTTTCCCTGATTTGCTGCTTACAGGATGATGCCATCAGTATAGAAAGTGGTACAAACACTGAACGCCCTGATACACCCACAAATACACCAAATGCACCTGGAAGGAAAAGTTGGGGAAAAGGAAAATGGAAATCAAAGAAATGCAAATATTCTTTCAAATGTGTAAATAGTCTCAAGGTATGTATAGTTGGGTGGATCTTGTGGGCAGAACACAAGACTTCATGATTATTCCAAAGTGGTAAACGCTTTATTCTCAAGATGTTCTGTCAGGTTTAAGATATTTCTGTTTATAGTGTTTGAAGGTTTTGTGTGTGTGTGTGTGTGCTTTTGTATTATCCCTCCTGTGTTTAATTTTTTTGGTTTTATTTTTTAGTTGCTTTAATTTACATGTATAAAACCAAAACTTGCAGGCTGGTTTTGCTTTATTGTTTGTATTCAAATAAAAGATTTTGGGAAATATTACTTTTCATAATTTGGTAGAAGTTAAAAAACATGAGCCACTTCTGGCAGCATTATTAAAAAGAAACCAGTGTGACCGTTTCAATATAAACTGAAACAGATGTCTACAGTTTTTAAAATTTTAACTTTTGTCTTTTATTTGTAACTGTTTTCAAGGAAAGAAGTACACACTTTAAAAATTTAAATATTCAATATTTAGGGAAATCAAGGCTCAATTGAGTTATCTCAATTATTTCATCCTCAAAAGTATTTTTATTTACTCTATGAAAAGAATTACTGATGTTTACTTAAAATGTTATATTTTGTGCACTTTGATTTCAATTTGCATTTATTTTTCCTGAGAAAAATATACATTATTTTATCTTATATGTAAATGAAAGCTTTTAAAAATATATGTGTGTACTTTTAGGTAAAGTCTTGAGGAAGCATAAGAAGGTATGGTTATGTGATATTTTCCTGTGTGTAGCAGAATTTCACTGTTCAGTGTGTCAAATTATACCGCCATGAAAGGAAATTATTCTTATCATTAAAAATGGCAGTGTCTACTATACATGCATATTGTTATTTACTTTTTAACCTATTTTAGCCACCATATCCAGAAGATGTTTTTAACTGCCTCTTAAATATTTGCAAAGTCTGAAGCTATGGGTTTTCAAATGATAAGAAAGTAAAAGTTGTTAAAAGTTAAAAAAAAATAGTAAAAACAGTAACTTTAGGTGAACATGAAAATTAGTGTTTAGTGTTCAATGCCAGGAGATTGACAGTAAAATCCTAAAGCAGTGAGCAGGCATTTAGTACATAGTTAAGATGCCTGCATCCCACACAATGTGCCTGGGTTTGATTCGCAGCTCCAGCTCTTGACTGTAGCTTTCTGCCAATTCTGACCCTGGAAGGCATTGGTGATGGCTCAGGTAATTGGTTTCCTGCCACCCATTTGGGAGACCTGGATTGTGTTCTAAATCTCTATCTCTTTCCCTCTCTCCATCCATCCACCTATCCATCTATGCTTCCTATGTATCCTCCTGGTAACTGTGAGGTTATACATCATTCCCTACCTTGTATCCACTATTGAAGTATTATTATAAATTTTCTTGACATATTTTTCTTTTAAAATCCAGACTCAGGATTATTTAAAATTATTTCCTCAAGCTTCATAGAAAGTAATTTGAGCTGAGTCACATATGCTTCACTTTACAAGAGAAAAAACTAAGCCTACTAAAGCCTACTAAAATTCAGCAAATGTCAAAGAGGCTGCATTGCCTCTTTAAGGCTATTTGTTAATTTCCTATTTCCAAAATATAAACTGTCCTCGTGGCCTGTGAGGTTAAATGTGTCTACCAGAATTATCCATTTCATTGTGATTCAGAGAAATATGGTTGAGTTTAAGAAAATAAAAGGCAAATATCAAAATGTTTTCATAGAGAAATAGTTGTTACCTAACCTGTGATTTAAGTCATTGCTTCTTCTAAAACTTCATCAGTATTTTAAAATGTAAAAACTAGATTAGCAGATATCTTTTAGTGTCAAAAGTCAGCTTATGCATGCATAATACACAAAAGGGATTGGAATTGGAAAAGGGGGCAAGGTTAGTTTACATCATCTTTTGGTTTCTAATACATTAAATTTTCTTATTTCCTGGTTATTTTATAGGAAGATCATAATCAACCATTGTTTGGAGTTCAGTTTAACTGGCACAGTAAAGAAGGAGATCCTTTAGTGTTCGCAACTGTGGGAAGCAACAGAGTGAGTGTTGAGGAGTCTCTGGTATTTGGTTTGATAATTGATTTTGATGTTAAAAATAACACTAAAATAGGATGATTTTGAAGTAAATTTTGTGTAGTTGGTTTAACAATATGACTATAATGTAAGAGAGAAGCTTTCAAGAAATTGTTGGATTAAAACTAACATTAATTCCTGGAAAACACATCTTTATTTTAAAATATTCCTCCCAGTTGTTTATAGAACAAGTTTTGTAGTTGAAATAATTGACTTCTCTTTTTGAAGTGGTTAACGTTCAGGTAGGATATGTATCTGATTTTTTAAATAACAGAATTAGTGGTGGTGTTCAAATGAAAGCATAAACCCAGCCAATTTAATTATTTGCAGTAAACATTTGTTTGAGTTTGCTTCCCTAAAGGAAGCCAGAATTATCTTGAACTGAGAGAAATGGGGTGGGGAAAACCATGATTGCATGTTTTCATATAAGCCATTATTTAACTTAACAGTTAAACCAGAGGATGAATAGATGGGTTGCAAAGATTTACTTATTCATCCCATGCATTTCTAAATGAGTAGACAACAAAAACAGGAAAGTCTTCAGGAGTTTTCTATGAAAGTTGAAATCACCTCAGGAAAAAAATTATCCTATCAGGTTTTTATTGGCCAACATTCTGGTTATCCATTACTACTTTACTAGCCCATATAGGATGCCAGTGCTGTAGGCAGAGGATTAACCTACTGCACTACAGCACCAGCCCCTAGAATGTTTATGTAGAGATTATTTTATGAATTTAGTAGATAGTGATAATACTATACAGGATCATCAGAGTTTTTATGTATTATAATTATTAAAATTTTATAGGTTTTTTTTCATAATGGGACTATAAGCCATGAAGGAAAAAATGGAAAGAAATTTAGTATTACTAAATTAGCTCTAAAACTACCCAAAGACTTTTTCTTAAGCTTTTTTTTTTTTTTTTTTTTTTTTAATTTGTAAGGCTGAGTGGCAGAGACCCTACATCCTGTGGTTCGCTCCCCAAATACCTGCAATAGCCAGGGTTGGGCCAAGCCAAACCAGCAGGCTGGAACTCCATTTGGGTCTCCCACATGGGTGGCAGGGATTCAGATAAGTGGGCATCAGTTACCTAGGTGCATTAGTATCCAGCTGTACAACATCTGTACCTCCCTGCCGAAACCTTTTTATTGTAAATTTAATTAAATGATGATAAACCTTAATTATTTTTGAGTTTTAAACATTTCACACCTTAAAGAGTTGATACAGTTATATTGTTGAAATATTTTAAAGATTAGAAACTATTGCTATAGTATTTAATGTACTGTAAATATAGTATAAAACATTAAGCTTTATAAAGGCTTTCTAATGTTTAAGAAGCTGTGTTAAGGGAATAGTTTGTATGCTATCTTTAAGTTGATAACTGTAACTAAAATATGTATAAAAACCAAACGGTGTGTTTTCTACACTTGAGATGAAATTTACTGTTTATTTTTTCATTAGGTTACCTTATATGAATGTCACTCACAAGGAGAAATCCGGTTGTTGCAATCTTATGTGGATGCTGATGTATCCTTTCCTGGACTTTTTATTTCTTTGGTCAAATATTTATTTTCAATAAGTACACCAAAATTTTTCTAAATTAATTTAAATTGTGTCCTCTCTTAATTTTATGAGTGCTAGTCCTTCACTGTTGGCATCCTTGGAAAAATCCTGGTATCTAGTTTTCCTGATCCTTAAAATGCATTGTTGGGTAGCTGTGGGGGTGAACTCAGATGGCTAGAGATGGGAACATTGGAAATCCAGAAACAGAAAATGTTAGTAGAGAGACTGGCTAAAATTTGTGCTTTTGATTTTACCTAAAATTTTGTCATTTCATTGTTTTAGTGACGAAGTTGGGTTGACTGGAGGCCATAACTAACAGTCATCCCAAGTATTAGATCACAAGAGCCTAGAGGGGAGAAAATAGATGATCTATTTAGAAAATAAAATATTGCAAGACATGGGTTCATAAAAGAAAATGAAAAATGTAAAAAGCTACAGAGTTACAGCATTAAAACTAGGTGATGGGACATTTCTCCCATATCCATTTGAAAACCTGAGGATATAAGACAAGGCAGGAATGTGTCTTCTGACCTGTTGCCATTGGGGAGGTTCTCACACAGAAAAGGGCAAAAGATGGATTTAAAAAACAAAAAAAAATCTAGAGAAATAGAGGGGGTCAGCTGCAGGCTAGCCACGTGTTTTGTAAATAAAAACGTTAAGTATTGTAAATTTATAATTAAATGTTACTAAATATTATAAATAAAGTATTATTAAAACCATGCTCATTTGTTTACACATTTTCTGGGGGCTGTTTTTGACAATACAGTGACACAGAAGAGTTGTACAAACAGGTAAATAATAAAATGGAGTGGAGGGACTGTGGTTTCGTTTGATCATTTGGTATGAGTTTTCGACCCATAATCACCATTAAGTAAAATTGGTTGCACAAAGAAAAATGAGAGCTTTCCTGTGAAAAAGTTTAATAGATCTTTGAAGGATTCCATTGTAATCATTAGCATGTTTCTTTTTCAAAAACAAATTACATTTCTTAACTGTGGCATTTCTTAGGCTGATGAAAACTTTTACACTTGTGCGTGGACCTATGATAGCAATACAAGCCATCCTCTTTTAGCTGTTGCTGGATCTAGAGGCATAATTAGGATAATTAATCCCATAACAATGCAGTGTATAAAGGTAGGTTTTCTGGTTAAATTCTGCTTCTTTTGAAGGCACACTGTGAAAGCTTGTCCTGTTGTGTTTAAAACTAATGGAACCAGTGACTAAAATTTTGATTTGTTATTTGCCTGTTTCTTTTAAAAAGTCTTTTGAGACCTTTGTCACATTTGAGTAATGCAAGTTAAGGAGTAATGGGGGAAATGTTAATATTTGCAGTGTTTCCTTTGTAAATCATTTTCCTCTTTTGACTTGCCTTGCTTTGAGAAGTTTAAAACAATGACTGAAGAGTGAGTCCACTTTTCAGGACATTCAAAATGGGGGCTATAGAGGCAAGAGCAACTCGCAGTGAATATGAGAGCCGTTTTGAAAAGTCACTTTAATGGGATCCTTTTAATCTTGAGGCACACTTTCAGTCACCTGAAACACTACCCATACCTGAACCCCCACTGATGTAATCCAGTCAGAATGTCTGTGCACTCCAGGCTTAAGCATCTTTGTTTTTCCCCCCGTTATGTTTGTTGGGTGATGTTAATATGTAACTAAGACTGAGAACCATTACTTTAAGTGAAACTATTTCATTCTTTTGTAATCTCTAAAAGAATTTATTGATTTTGAATTATGAGATTTAAAATGTTTTAAATTTATTGTAGCATTATGTTGGCCATGGCAATGCTATCAATGAGCTGAAATTCCACCCAAGAGATCCAAATCTTCTCCTATCAGTAAGTAAAGGTAAGAGCAGCAAATATTTCTTTTCTATTTATTTGGGAACACACATACATATATATATATTCTAAGGGACAAATACAAGTGATATTGTAAGGGGGGAAAAAACAATTAAAATCATTTTTATAATAAATCTTAGTAGAAAAATCTTTGGCACCTCCAGATCAAGAATTGAGGAAAGGGACCAATGCACTGAGGTTGATTAAATTAGATGTTTGAGTAGCTGGTGCTCAGGGCCGGTGCTGGGTAGCAGGTAAAGTCATCGCCTGCAGTGCCAGCATCCCACATGGGCACCGGTTCAAGTCCTGGCCACTCTTACTTCCGATCCAGCTCTCTGCTATGGCCATAGAAAGTGATAGAGGATGGCTCAAGTGCTTGGGCCTCTGTGTGGGAGACCCAGAGGAAGCTCCTAGCTCCTGGCTTTAGATCGGTGCAGCTCTGGCCATTGCGGCCATCCAGGGAGTGAGTGAACCAACGGATGGAAGACCTCTCTCTGACTCTCTGCTTCTGCCTCTGCCTCTTTGCAACACTGCCTTTCAAATAAATAAGTCTTTTAAAAAATAGAATAACTGGTACTCAGGATTACCTTCCTTATTTATTTATTATTTACTTATTTATTGTACTGTGGTGGTTCTAGAACTTTACCCTCAATTTAGTAATTATATTGTTTCATCAGTTTAAGTGGTATATTGCCAAGTTTATGACAGTTTGAAAAGTTTTTCTTTTCTTTTTATTTATTTGACAGGTAGAGATACAGATAGTGAGAGAGAGAGACAGAGAGAAAGGTCTTCCTTCCATTGGTTCACTCCCCAAATGGCCACTATGGCTGGCGCTGCACTGATCCAAAGCTTCCTGGTCTCCCAGGCGGGTGCAGGAGCCCAAGCACTTGTGCCATCCTCCACTGCCCTCCCGGGCTATAGCAACAAGCTGGACTGGAAGAGCAGCAACCGGGACTAGAACCCGGCGCCCTTATGGGATGCCGGTGCCAAGGCAGGGAGGATTAACCAAGTGACTGGTGGCGCCGGCCCTAGTTTGAAAAGTTTTAAAGTAGTTTTGCAAATCACCTTAGCAGTCACCATCATTCTATCCAGTCATGTTCCTCATAAAGTATGGCATTGTTCCTTATGCCTATACTGTCATTATAAATGTATTCTGGGTTTACACAGGCCTCTTAATTATTTCTTAGCTCTCTGAAGTGAGTTAGGTGGTCATTACTACATTCTGTTCTTGACTGTCTTTTCTCCTTGAATTTCTGCTGTATTCTAGTTAAGTTTGTCTTTTTCTTGGGCTTGTTAAACCTATAACCCCTCCTGCAATCTACTGAGATTGAAGGATATCCTCAAATCAAAACTCATGAAAAAGCTTCAGTGCCATTTTTCTGTAACTTACCAAAGCTTAAATTTTAAAATCATCACCTCTATAAAGAGCTGATTAGTTTTTCTTGCCTCTTAATAAGAGTAAGCCATATTGCATCAGTTGGCACAAGGTTTGTTTGTTTAAAGATTTATTTATTTATTTGAAAGTCTGACAAAGAAAAGGAGAAATAGAGATCTTTGTCTGCTGGTTTACTCCTAAATGACCACAACAGTCAGATCTGCACCAGGCCAAAGCAAGGAACCAGGAACCCCATCCTGGTCTCCCATGTGGGTGGCTGAGGCCCAAGTACTTGAGCCATCATTCTGTGCCTCCCAGGCTCACTAGCAAAAAGCTGGATCAGAAGTGGAGCAGCTAGGATTCAGAACAGCCGTCCAATATGGGATGCTAGCATTACAAGCTACAGCTGAACTTACTGTGCCACAACTCTGGCCTCACTTGACACAACTTTTTTTTTTTTTTTTTTTTTAAAGATTGATTGATTGATTTGAAAGTGTTTCAGAGGAGGAGAGTCAGAGATACTCCATCCACTGGTTCACTCCACAAATGGCCACAATAGCCGGAGCTGAGCCAATCCAAGCCAGGAGCCAGGGACTTCTTCCACTGCTTTCCCAGGCACATTAGCAGGGAGCTGGATCTAAAGTGGAGCAGCCTCGCCAGCGCCGCGGCTCAATAAGCTAATCCTCCACCTGCGGCGCCGGCACACCGGGTTCTAGTCCCGGTCGGGGCACCGGATTCTGTCCCGGTTGCCCCTCTTCCAGGCCAGCTCTCTGCTGTGGCCCGGGAATGCAGTGGAGGATGGCCCAAGTGCTTGGGCCCTGCACTTGCATGGGAGACCAGGAGAAGCACCTGGCACCTGCCTTCAGATCAGCGCGATGTGCCAGCCGTGGCGGCCATTGGAGGGTGAACCAATAGCAAAGGAAGACCTTTCTGTCTCTCTCTCTCACTGTCCACTCTGCCTGTCAAAAAAAAAAAGTGGAGCAGCCGGGACTCAACTGGCGCCCATGTGGGATGCAGGCATAGCAGGCAGCTTCACCTGCTAACCCACAGTGCTGGCCACACTTGACACAACTTTTAACAAAGTTGATCTTCCCCTATTGGTAAGATTGTTATTTATTTATTTATTTGAAAAAGTTATAGAAAGAGATCTTCCATCCACTTGTTCACTTCCCAAATGGCCACAATGGCCAGGGCAGAGCCAGGCTGAAGCCAGGAACCAGCAGCTTCATCAGGGTCTCTCCCATGTGGGTGCAGGGGCTCAAGCACTTGGGTCATATTATTTGCAGGGATTTGGATTAGAAGTGGAGCAGCGGGAGTTGAACTGGCACCCGTATAGGATGCCAGTGCTGTAGAGGGAGGCTCAACCCACTGAGCCACAGCACCAGTTCCTAGAAGTGTTTTTTAACTCAAACAGCTTTAGAGTGAATAGAAATTTTACTTAAAAATGATAGCATCAAGAATGGAAAAAGATAATGTACAGAACAGGAGAAAATGTAAGTCATTCCTCTAACACTAAAAATTCTTACCAACAGCAGAAAGCCAATGCAACTTATAGACAAAAAGTTCTCAATAGACAGTTCTCCAGAGAACATGAACAAATGGCCAGTAAGCACATGAAAAATGGTCAACATCATTAGTCATTAGGGAAATATAAATCAAAACTACACTATACTTCACACCTACTTAAGATAGTTATAATGAAAATGTCAGATAGTAAGAAGTGTTGCCTGGAATGTAGAGAAATTGGAATACTCTCAAACTTTGCTAGTGGAAATGTAGAATGCACTACTTTGAAAAAAATTTTGAGGGGGCCGGTGCCATGGCACAGTAGATTAACCCTGCACCTCTGGCATCAGTATCTCATATGGGCGCTGGTTCTAGTCCCGGCTGCTCCTCTTCCGATCCAGCTATCTGCTGTGGCCTGGGAAAGCAGTAGAAGATGGCCCAAGTCCTTGGGTCCCTGCACCCACATGGGAGACCGAGAGGAAGCACCTGGCTCCTGGTTTTGGATTGGCGCAACTCCAGTTGTTGCAGCCATTTGGAAAGTGAACCAATGGATGGAAGACCTTTCTCTCTCTCTCTCCGTCTCACTGTCTGTAACTCTACCTCTCAAATAAATAAATAAAATCTTTTAAAAAAATAGAGAAAAATATTTTGGGGATTCCTCAAAATATTAAACATAGGGTCCTCAGTCCTAGGGAAGTATCTCTAATTTTCCAAGAGAAATGAAAACATGTCCACACAAAAACTTGTACACACTGGAATCAAGAAATCTTTAAAGCAGTATTAATTTCTACTGTTGATACAATTTATTCCAGTTTGCATTATTTATGTAATGTGCTAATGTTACATAGTTCAGACAGTTATATTTAAATCTCCTGTGTTACATCTCTTGCTGTACAGATTTTGCTGATGTTTGATTTTAAAAAGTGCCCAAATTACTGCTATGTAATTTAAAGGAAGATTATCATTAAGTTGTCACAATGTGTGTAGTTTTCAATCATATTTTAGTGTTACTGTAGAAATCTTATGAAACTGTTTAGTCCTCTTCAATGTGTTAATGTGAATGTGGTGAAAGGAAAGGATAGTATCTTGTATGGCAAAATAAAAAATTACTTGTTGGGGCTGGTGCTGTGGCTCAGCAGGTTAAAGCCCCAGCATGCTGCATCAGCATCCCATATGGGTGCTTATTTGAATTCCGGCTGCTCCTCTTCTGATCAAGCTCCCTGCTAATACACCTGGGAATCCAGCAACAGAGAATGGCCCAAGTCCTTAGGCTTCTGCACCCACGTGGGAAGAAGAAGCTCCTGGCTCCTGGCTTCAGATTTGCTCAGCTCTGGCCGTTGCAGCCATTTGGGGAATGAACCGGCAGATGGAGGACCTACCTTCTCTGTCTTCTCTCTCTCTCTTTCTTTCTATCTTTCCCTACCTCTTTCTGTAACTCTTTCAAATAAATAAAATAAATCTTAAAATTTTTTTGTCAAGTCCCTAGGTACTTATTTTCTCATCTCAAAAGTATATCTCCATCAATTTATATTGTTTAAAGAAAATTACTTGAGGTAATTAGGCTTAAAATATTTAAGATCACATAAATACTTAAAATTTACATTTCATGTAAATACTTTCAAATCTAACATTTCATGTAAATATTTTTTTTTAATATGAATTCCGTTCCTAGTCATTTCTATGCAGGACTTCAAATTTTTAAAATTTTTGTTAGTTTGAGGACATGTTGAAAGTTCACAGTAACTGGGGCTCTGATGTGTAAGCAGTTGGCGTGTGGTACTTACATTAAAGTTCAGAGTAATTAATGATAAAGGTTTATCCTAATGTTATGTACTTTCATCCTAGATCATGCTTTACGATTATGGAATATCCAGACGGACACTCTTGTGGCAATATTTGGTGGCGTAGAAGGGCACAGAGATGAAGTTCTAAGTGCTGTAAGTTGAAAGTTTCAGGAAAGTGACCTGCAAATTTACAAAGCTATAAACAGTCCCTGTGAAGCTCTGTCCTACAAGAAAGCATGTGTTTCTTTCATATAGCCTACCAAGCAGTCATTTTACTGTTTTAAATACAAGATTTTAGTCTTACGGGTGAAGAAATAAATCAAACCAGAAGCTTGATTTTGCTTTTGTTTAAAATTGCCTGCTCTTTGATTTATATCAATACCTGGATTCTCTTGAAAGGACAGTGTGAATTTATTTCTTTCCTTTTAATATAAAATCACCAAGTTAACGTTTTACTGCTTCTCTTAGCCATTAGAAAATCCATCTTTCCTATAAAGTTGAAATATAAATTACCTCCCTTTTAAGATTTAATTATTTATTTGGAAGAATTATATAGATAGAGGGACAGACAAATCTTCCATCCACTGCTTCACTCCCCAGATGACTGCAACAGCAAGGGCTGGGCCAGGCTGAAGCTAGGAGCTTTATCCATGTGGATGGCAGAGTCCCAAACACTTGGGCCATCTTCTGCTGCTTTTCCCAGGTCATTAGCAGGGAGCTGGATCGAAAGTTGAGCAGCTAGGACATGAACTGTCACCCATATGGGATGCCAGAATCATAGATGGCAGCTTTATCTACCACACCCCAGCACTGGCCCCAAGTTACCCACTTTTAAGAAATGTTTTATTGTGCTCATCCTGTTTCCACCCCTTTACGTGGCCTAGTGTTACACAAGACCAACAGTTGATTACATTGAAAGATAACTGTTAGCTTTATATTAATGTATTATAATCCATTGATGTGTTATGATACAAGTGTTTTTAGTCACATTTCAGACTTTTATATTTTGGCTTTATTGTGTTCCATGTATAGCTCATTAGATTTATTTCAATTTTTTAAAAAATAAAAAATTAACAAATAAAACATTTAAAAATAGACTTATTTATTTGAAAGAGTTACAGAGCAGGCGGGAGGAAGTCTTCCATTTGCTCATTCACTCCCCAAATGGCCACAACAGCCAGGGCTGGGCCAGGCCTAAGCCAGTAGCCCGGGATGCAGAAGCCCAAGGACTTGGGCCATTTTCCCCTGCTTTCCCAGGTGCATTAGCAGGGAGCCAGATTGGAAGTGGGGCAGCCAGGACTCAAACCTGGCACCTATCTGGAATGCCAGTATTGCAGGTGGTTGTTTAATTTGCTGAACCATAATGCTGGCCCCCAAACTGGAGGTACTAAAATATTCCTCTGGCTGGAGTTTGTGATACTTATACCTACATTAGAATACTGTGTCTACTTGCATTTTCTAAACATTGAAGTAAGATCCAAGTGTACTTACCTTTATTAAGAGCTCTAACTTAGAGCTACTGCCTCTAAGGATGTCTTGTTGCTATTGATGGTAGTAGAAGTAGCAGTGACCAGATTTGTGAACTCAAACACCAAACCTAAATCTCTTAGGCACCTATAAAACAGCAATACTTAGAATTACTTTGAGGTTGGAGTATTACAAAATAAATTAGTAAGAATAAGTATTCTCCGTAGAACTCTATTATTATTTGTTGAAGTTAGAGCAGGAAACAATATGTATCTCTGTAATGAAGGAGTACACTGCTAGAAGGATAAATGTGTGAGATTTTCATTAACTCATTATGTGCCTTGTACTAAATTAAGTGGCATTTCTGGGCTTCAGCGACTAACTCTGTAATAGGGCTGTTAAAATAGGTGCCCTGTTAGATGCCTTATTAAATATTAGTAAAAAGTAAATAAAAAAGTTAAATTCTGTTTGCATTTTAAATTTCTTTTTCATTTAAAAAGTGAATTGTAAAACCAGTGTTAACATTGATACATTTTGACTTAAAGGCTGTTTAAGGATTCCTGGTGTCTCATATGCATATGTTGGTTTCATTGCTTAGTTAGGATTAAGAAAAGTAATATTACTATTCTCTCTTTGTGTCGTATAATAATAATTTTACTTCAGCATGCAGTTTACCTTCAAAATCAATCAGAAGAAATGTGTAAATATAATTAAATAATTCAAAGTAAATTTAAGTAATTTACTTTTTTGTCTTCCATATTCAAAACTCATAAACTCTGATGGTGACAAACCACTTAAAACAGTAGTCAACTCTGTGATTGTTTTTCTTCTCTCTTAATTTGAGGGGCAGAGAGAGTTTACCCTCCTCATGCCTGTAACAGCCAGAACTAGGCCAGGCAGAAACTAGGACCAGAACTCAATCCAGACCTCCCTTGTGGGTGGTAGGGATCTAAGTACTTAAACCAGCATCACCTGCCACTTCCTAAGGTGCACATTAATAGGAAACTGACAGCAGGAGTGGAGCCGAGACTCAAAATCCAGGCACATATGGGATGTGAGCATCCCAAGTGGCGTCTTTACTGCTAGGCCAAATGTCCACTCTAACTCCCACTTATGGCCTACATGGATGAAACCCAAAATACTGTTAGTATTGTGATTTGAAATACAATTTTCACTAGATAACAGGTGAAAATTGGATAAATATAATTTGGGACTATAATTTATATACTTAAACTTTTTCTGTTTTACATATAGGATTATGATCTTTTGGGTGAAAAAATAATGTCCTGTGGTATGGATCACTCTCTTAAACTTTGGAGGATCAATTCAAAGAGAATGATGAATGCAATTAAAGAATCTTATGATTATAATCCAAATAAAACTAACAGGTAACAGTTGTGATATTTAAAGACAATTTGCCTTGTGGTACTGTTAACAGATGTGCTTTACTTTTTCCCAAAATTGTTATAGAAGCTCATGAAAAATTAAAATTAAAAGTTAATATGAATTTTCCATTAACTTTTTGACACTCCTTTGGATAAGTACCTAACATTCAGTTTAGATGTCCCATTTTCAGAAACTTAAAAAGATTTTTAATTACTTTTTATTTGAGAGGCAGAGAGAGAGAAACAGGTAGCTCCCATCTGTTGGTTCACTCCCCAGATGCCCACAAGGCCAGGGCTGGGTAGGGGCCAGAGCCAGGACCTGAGAAAGCAGTTCAAGTCTCCCACCTGAGTGACAGGAGCTCAGTTACTTTTGTCATCACCACTGCCTCTTAAAGCTGGCATTATTAGGAAGCTGGAGTCAGGATCAGTCAAGAATTTGAACCCAGGCACTCTGATATATCTGGTGGACATCTTAACTGCTAAGCTAAATGGCTGTTCCCTTAATAAGTTTAAGGTAGAATTTACATGCCATAAAATTAATCTGCTTTAAATGGGAGTCACTATTTTTAATGTTTGTGGCTCAGTTTCCCCATTCCCCCTTAAATTTTGTTTTCATTTTAATAAATTAACTTATTTCACTTTTATTTAGGTTTGTATATACTTGGCCTTTTAAGTTATAAATGTACACATTTAAATCACTCAAGTTTCTGTGGAATACAGAGAATAAGGGATACCTTTTCACAAATTCTAATTGAAAGCAGTAAACTAATCTTTTAAAATAGGATTCTTAGTTTCAATTCATAATATACTTTCCTGTAAATGAGACTCACTTAATTGGAGAAAATTCAAGCACAGGAGCCTTTCTCGATGGTACTGTGGGATGAGGAATTTTTCAGCTTTTTAAATAATTTTTGAAATGCTTCAATTTTTTTTTTAAGATTTTTTATTTATTTGAAAGTCAGAGCTACACAGAGAGAGGAGAGGCAGAGAGAGAGAGGTCTTCCATCTGATGGTTCACTCCCCAGTTGGCCACAATGGCCGGAGCTGCACCGATCTGAAGCCAGGAGCCAGAAGCTTCTTGCGGGTCTCCCACGTGGGTGCTGGGGCCCAAGCACTTGGGCCATCTTCTACTGCTTTCCCAGGCCATAGCAGAGAGCTGGATTGGAAGAGGAGCAGCCGGGACTAGAACCGGTGCCCATATGGGATGCCGGCGCTTCAGGCCAGGGCGTTAACCCGCTGCACCACAGTACCGCTCCTGAAATGCTTCAATTCTTAATGCAGTTAATTGTCTAGAATTTAAGAATTAGTCCAACTTTCAGATTCCTACTTTAAAATGCTAGGAATTAGTAAAATATAGATTCATATTTTAGGTTATTTTCTATATGTGAAAGAAATACAAATTATATTTAACAGCTTACAGAAAATAACAGAGTTAATGCTGGTCTTTTCTGAGAAAGTTTAGCCATAAGATTATATTATTGTGTGCTTGACTAAATGTTGTTAACATAATTATAGCAGAATTAAGAACTTAGATCACTAATAATTTTAATGTTTTAACAAACAAAAGATCCCAAAATTTGAAATGGAAGAATGTTTTTGATGAGGTGCTTCAGACATATGAGAGAGGAAAAGGTAAACAGAGGACATGTGAATTGCTTACAGTAACTAATTCATGGCATACCATATTCTACAGTTATTTCATTATAAAAGCTGAATCACTCAGTGGATTAGAAATGTTAGATGTGTTGTTAACTTACCAGAATTGGTAGTAGCTTGTCTTGTTTGTCTTCTCACTAATACCTTTCAGATTGTTTACTTACATTTCTTTGAGAGACAGAGGGAGGGAGATCTTCCATCTGCTGGTTCATTCTCCAAATCCCTGCAGCAGCTGGGGGTGGGCCAGAGTGAAACCAGGGGTCTGGAACTTCATCTCACAGTGGTAGTGAGTTAAGTACGTAGGCCATACCTGCTGCATCCAATAGTCACACCAGCAAGAAGCTGGAATTGGATATGGAGCCAGAATTCAAAACCAGGCACATTGATATGGGATGTGGGCTTCCCAAGGGTCATCTTGACTGTTGAGCCAAACACTAACTCCTCCCCAAAATAATCTGTAAATTTAAAAAATGGCTCCACATCTTCATTTTGGAAAGCTCTTTATGTCAGGTCTTTGGAATGTTTCTTATTCCTGGAAAGATGACTATCTTTTGAAATATCCTAGGTATGTTGACTTCCTGAACCATTAGTGTTTAATTTTAAATGATTGAGTAGGTAATCTGATTTGTTTTCTGTGAGAAACTTTCACTTCTGCTGTCACATCTCTTTCATCATTGGTTGGGACAGCAAGAATTAAAGTAATTAATTTGGGGGCTATATGTAGTAACAAGCATGAAGATGCCATTTCTCTAAATATCATGGGACAAAAAATTGAATTTGAAAGCTTACAGTGGAAGGAAACAAAGAAACAAAAGGTGGAGATTTTAGCTTTCAATAAACAGATAAGTTATTCAGTTATCTGGGGTCAGATGAATTAATAATCATAATTTTTTTCAAAGTTTTATTAATATAAAACTGAAAGTTAGTATGACTGTGCTGTATGTTTTTTCTTTTAACTTTTAAAATTTTCATTCTTCCTTTAGGCCATTTATTTCGCAGAAAATCCACTTCCCTGACTTTTCTACCAGAGACATACACAGGAATTATGTTGATTGTGTGCGATGGTTAGGTGATTTGATACTTTCCAAGGTATGGTAACTGGTTAAGCTGCACTTCCACTTATTACGTGTGTGTTGGAATTTTGCAGGAACTACACACAGTTTCTTATGTAATTATGTTATAATAATGAATGGTAGGTGGAAAATTTTTTTTTTATAAAGCCTCATTTTCATAGATTTGGAAATTTGTCTTAGGTATAAAACATTCCAGTGAATTAGAATTCTTTGTGTTCAGGTAAGATGAGAATTGTCATTTATGAAGTGGTGATGTCCTCTGACATGCAGTGTTACTACAAAATAGTGAAAAACAGCAGGTGTTTTGTTTTCATATATTTGCATCCATCACAATATAATTTTATTTGCAAAGGCTGGTGTTGGCTCACAGGCTGTAGTTTACCAGGCCCTGCCCTGGCGTGTTTTTGGAGAGAGATATATGCAGTTGGCTGTTTGTATCCATGGGTTCCATATCCATGGATTCAATTAACATGGATTAAAAGTATTCAGGGAAAAAGAAAATCTTATCTATAGTGAATACATACAGGCTTTTTTATTTGTCATTAGTCTCTTAACAATAGCAACTATTCACATAGCATTTACATTGTAATATGTGTTGTGAGTAATATAGAGATTTTTTAAAGTATAAAGGAGGATTTGTTTAGATTATATGCAAAAATGCCATTTTATGGAAGGGACATGAAAATCTGTGGATTTTCGTTTATGGGTAGGGAGGAGTCTTAGAATTAATCCTACATGGACATCAAGGGATTCCTATATATATGTATGTATATACAGGTACTACAAAAGTTTATGGGAAATGGAATTGAAAGATAAATTTTGGTGTAAAATTTTTTTTAAAATTCATGTATTTGAGAGGGGTCTTAAAAACTCATGGAAGATTTATGTTATGAAAAATGCATGAATTTCAAATGTTTTTGTAGTAAAATGAACTTTTTTAAAAGTTTCATTTCCTGTGAACTTTTTAAAGTACTCACACAGTGTGTGTGTGTGTATATGTATATATACACATATATATATATTATTTAAAGAAGTTACTGGTGATACTATCTGAACATATGAGATTATCAGATTTTGAGAAATTGCCTTCCAGTTTCTTTTCTTGATGTGGATTGCAGGATATTTTATATTTTCTTGAACAGAAACTGATTTATATTTTTCTTGGTCTTATAGGTATAATTTTACAGTTTTTTCCCTTAAACTCTTGATCTTAAACTAGAATCACAGGAAACTTCAGATTTTATCTTCTATAATACTGTGTCAACTCCAGGAAATTGACATTGTGTCAGTTTCATTGTGTATATTTCTGTGTCATTTTATCATGTGAATTTTTTATCATTTCAAAAATATTTTAGTTTATAATCTTTTAATACTGTTTTTTTCCTCTCTCTTCCTGTATAATGCCCTTGAGATGTATCAAAGTTGTTCCTGTATTAGTAGTTCTCCATTTTTGTTGTTGAGTAGTAGTCAGTGGTATGGCTGTCCCTCCACAGTTTATTTAACCATCTATTATAGATCTTTGGTTGTTTCTAGTTTGGGGCTATTACAGATAAAGCTACTACTGAACAGTTGTACACATGTTTTTGTGTGGACTTAAGTTTTCATTTTTCTGGGATAAATGCCTAGGAGGGCAGCTGCTGGGTCATGGTTAAGTTTGTTTAGTTTTTTTTAAGAAACTGCCAAACTATTTTCCAGAGTGGCTGTACCATTTTACATTCCCACCAGCAAAGTATGAGAGATCCAGTGTCTCCGAATCTTCGCCAGCATTTGGTATTGTCATTATTTTTTATTTTAGCTGTTCTGATAGGAGTGTAGTGATAGCTCATCATGGTCTTAATTTGCATTTTCCTGATGGCTAGTGATGTTGAACATCTTTCTCATTTGCTTAGTCCCCATCCATGTATCCTTTTGAGTGATATCTCTTCATATCTCTTGCTCATTTTCTATTGGATTATTTTTTAGTTTTAAACTGTTAAGTTTTGAGTTCTTAATATATTCTAAATTTGAATCTTGTGTCAGATACATAGTTTGCAAATAGTTCTTCTGATCTGTAGCTTGTCTTTTTCATCCTCTTTAAAAGGATCTTTCATGGAGAAAATGTTTATAATTTTTATGAAATACAATTTATTGACTTAAAAAATTATTTTAAGGATCATGCTTTACATGTTTTGTAAGTTTTGAGGCTTAGATTGAAGTTCATATTTTTTTCTGTAGATATGCAGTTTTTCCAGTGTTTTAAAGAATATACTTTCTCCATTGAATTACTTTTGTACCTTTGTTAAAAATTAGTTATTTGTCTTTCCATAAATTTCAGAATAATCCTGTCCTTATTTACAAAAAATCTTGCTGAGATTTTGATTTTTATCATCAATGTGTTACAGTTTTTGACATACAAGTCTTGCTTTTCCTTTGTTAATATTACATCTAAGAATTTCTTCTTAGTAGTTATAAATGGATTTTTGGTTTCCATTTGAATATGTTAGCTAGTATGAAGTTAAACAGTTATTTGCATGTTGATCTTTAATCCTACAACTTAGGTAAAATGCTTATTCTCAAAGGAGTTTTTGGTTAATTCATTGGGATTTTCTGTATAGACCATCATATTTGCAAGTAGCGACAGTTTTATTTCTTCATCTCTGATCTTAGGCCTTTTATTTCCTTTTCTTGCCTTACATTGGCAAAACATCTGTCTTTGTGGAATAACAGTGTTAACAGCAGGCATATTTGCATTGTCATTCAGCCATTCACATTGTAGTAGACATTCTCTGTCTAATTAGGAGTTTTCTCCCTAAGTATTTGCGACTTTATTCATGAATGGGTGCTTTTTGTCAATTGATTTTTCATCAGTTGATAGTCATGTGGTTTTCTTCTTTAGCCTATTAATACATTATATTGTATTGATTGATTTTTTTTTTTTTTTAAATATTGTTTTAGCTTGTTTATCCCAGGAATAAACCTGTCCTGGTCATTCTTATTCTTTTTATATTTTGTGGAATTCTGTTTGCTAGTTTTAAGAATTTCTGTGGTTGTACTCATGAAATTGTGTTATTAGTCCGAAACTTTTTTTTTTTTGGTACTGTTTTTTGTCTTGGTATTATTGGTAGACAGGCTTTATAAAATAATTGGTAAGTATTCTGTCTCCCGCTTTTTTTTTTTAACAGATAGGAATCTGAAATATAAGCTTTATTAAGACTGTTTTGTCTTTTTTTTTTTTTTTTAAGATTTATTTTATTTATTTGAAAGAGTTACAGAGAGAGGTCTTCCATATGCTGGTTTACTCCCCAAATGACCACAAGGGTCAGAAACTGAGCTGATTCTGAGCTAGGAGCCAGGAGCTTCTTCTGGGTCTCCCACAGTCTACTCTGTGTGGGCATTTTACCAGTTCAATTATATATAATTTATATATTCTATAATTTATAATATAATTTCCATTTATACCTTTTATGAATACTTAATATTTAACAATTGCATCACATAGTATTATAATTTTTTAAAGGTTTATTTGAGAGGGAGAGGTCTTCCATCCACTGGTTCACTCACTCCCCAGATGGCTGCAACGGCCAGAACTGGGCCAAACCGAAGCCAGGAGCCAGGAGCTTCTTCCATATCTCCCATGCAGGTGCAAGGGCCCAAGGACTTGGGCCATCTTCTATTGCTTTCCCAACCCATAGCAGAGAGCTAGATTGGAAGTGGAACAGCTGGGACTCGAACCGGCACCCATATGGGATGCCGGTGCTGTAGGCCAGGGCTTAAACCCACTTTACCACAGCTCCAGCCCCTCTCCCATTTGTTGACAGTGGTTGTATATGCAGTTGATGTTAATTCTCCCTTAAATGGTTGGTAGAATTTTCTAGTTAAACTTTCTGGGCCTAGAAATTTTTGAAGGGAAGGGTTTAAAATTACAAATTCAAGTTCCTTAAGAGTTATGGGGCTATTCAAATTAACTACTTCCTCTTAGATGACTTGTGATTTATTTGTGTTATTTGAGGCATTGGACCATTCCATCTCAGGTAAAATTTAAATGCACTCTCAGTTTGTAGTGTTTTCTTTTGATAATTTTAATGTTTACTGAGTCTTTATTGACAATCCACTTTATTCTTTTTTTTTTTTTATTAAACTTTTATTTAATGAATATAAATTTCCAAAGTACAGCTTATGGGTTACAATGGCTTCCCCCTCCCAAAACTTTCCTCCCACCCACAACCCTCCCCTTTCCCGCTCCCTCTCCCCTTCCTATCACATCAAGATTCATTTTCAATTCTCTTTATATACAGAAGATCAGTTTAGTATATATTAGGTAACGATTTCAACAGTTTGCCCCCATATAGCAACACAAAGTGAAAAAAAAAAAAATACTGTTGGAGTACTAGTTATAGCATTAAATAACAGTGTACAGCACATTAAAGACAGAGATCCTATATAATATTTTTTTAAAAAATTAATTTTCTATGCCATTTCCAATTTAACACCAGGGTTTTTTTTTTTTTTTTTTTTTAAACTTTTATTTAATGAATATAAATTTCCAAAGTATAGCTTATGGGTTACAATGGTTTCCCCCCTCCCATAACTTCCCTCCCGCCCGCAACCCTCCCCCCTCCCGCTCCCCCTCCCCTTCCATTCATGTAAAGATTCATTTTCAATTCTCTTTGTATACAGAAGATCAGTTTAGTATATACTAGGTAAAGATTTCAACATTTTGCCCATATAGCAACATCAAGTGAAAAAACTACCATTGGATTACTAATTATAGCATTAAATAGCAATGTACAGCACATTAAAGACAGAGATCCTACATAATTTTTTTTTTTCAAAATAATTAATTTTCTATGCCATTTCCATTTTAACACCAGGTTGTTTTGTTTTGTTTTGTTTTTTCATTTCCAATTCTCTTTATATACAGAAGATCACTTCAGTATATAATTAGCAAAGACCTCATCAGTCTGCGCCCACACAGAAACGCAAAGTATAAAAATACTGTTTCAGTACCAGTCCTAGCATCACTTGGCTTTAGACGACACATTAGGGACAGATCCCGCATGGGGTGTAAGTACACAGTGACTCCTGTTGCTGACTTAACAATTTGACACTCCTGTTCATGGCGTCAGTAATCTCCCTGGGCTCTAGTCATGAGTTGCCAGGGCTATGGAAGCCTTTAGAGTTCACTGACTTTGATATTGTTCCGATAGGGTCATAGTCAAAGTGGAGGTTCTCTCCTCCCTTCGGAGAAGGGTACCTCCTTCTTTGAAGGCCCCGTTCTTTCCACTGGGATCTCACTCACAGAGATCATTCATTTAGGTCTTTTTTTTTTTTTCCATGATATCTTGGCTTTCCATGCCTGCTATACTCTCATGGGCTCTTCAGCCAGATCTGAATGCCTTGAGGGCTGATTCTGAGGCCGGAGTGCTGTCTAGGACATCTGCCATCCTATGAGTCTGCTGTGTATCCCACTTCCCATGTTGGATCTTTCTCTCCCTTTTTGATTCTATCAGTTAGTATTAGGAGATACTTGTCTTGTTTGTGTGATCTCTTTGACTCTTAGACCTATCGGAGCTATCAATTGTGAGCTGAAATTGATTACTTGGACTAGTGCGATGGCATTGGTACATGCCATCTTGATGGAATTGTGTTGGAATCCCCTGCACATTTCTGACTCCACCATTTACGGCCATTTCCAATTATCTTTATATACAGAAGATTGATCGATTCAGTATATAATTAGTAAAGATCTCATCAGTTTGTACCCACGCAGAAACACAAAGTGTAAAAATACTGTTTCAGTACTAGTTATAGCATCACTGCACATTAGACAACACATTAAGGACAGATCCCACATGGGATGTAAGTACACAGTGACTTCTGTTGCTGACTTAACAATTTGACACTCCTGTTCATGGCGTCAGTAATCTCCCCAGGCTCTAGTCATGAGTTGCCAGGGCTATGGAAGCCTTTAGAGTTCGCTGACTTTGATCTTATTCCGATAGGGTCACAGTCAAAGTGGAAGTTCTCTCCTCCCTTCAGAGAAAGGTACCTCCTTCTTTGATGGCCCCATTCTTTCCACTGGGATCTCACTAACAGAGATCTTTCATTTAGGTCTTCTTTTTTTCTTTTCCATGGTATCTTGGCTTTCCATGCCTACAATACTCTCATGGGCTCTTCAGCCAGATCTGAATGCCTTGAGGGCTGATTCTGAGGCCAGAGTGTTGTTTAGGACATCTGCCATCCTATGAGTCTGCTGTGTATCCCACTTCCCATGTTGGATCTTTCTCTCCCTTTTTGATTCTATCAGTTAGTATTAGCAGACACTTGTCTTGTTTGTGTGATCCCTTTGATTCGTAGACCTATCCAAGCCATCGAATGTGAACTGAAATTGATCACTTGGACTAGTGAGATGGCATTGGTACATGCCACCTTGATGGGATTGTATTGGAATCCCCTGGCACATTTCTAACTCCATCATTTGGGGCAAGACTGATTGTGCATGTCCCAAATTGTGCATCTCCTCCCTCTCTTTTTCCACTCTGAAATTTAACAGGGATCACTTTTCAGTTAAAATTTAAACACCTAAGAATAATTGTGTGTTTTTTACAGAGTTCAACCACTAGTACTAGAACAACAACAACAACAACAAATACTAAAAAGGATAAAGTATTACATTGTACATCTAGAGTCAGGACAAAAGCTGATCAGGTCATTGTTTCTTATAGTGTCCATTTCACTTCAACAGGTTTCCCCTTTGGTGCTCAGTTGTCGCCGATCAGGGAAAACAAAAGATATTTGTCTCTTTGGGACTGGCTTAATTCACTCAGCATGATGTTTTCCAGATCCCTCCATCTTGTTTCAAATGACTGGGTTTCATTGTTCCTTACTGCTGTATAGTATTCTATGGAGTACATGTCCCATAATTTCTTTATCCAGTCTACTGTTGATGGGCATTTGGGTTGGTTCCAGGTCTTAGCTGTTGTGAATTGAGCTGCAATAAACATTAATGTGTAGATGGCTTTTTTATTAGCCAAATTAATTTCCTTTGGGTAAATTCCAAGGAGTGGGATGGCTGGGTTGTATGGTGGGGTTATGTTCAGGTTTCTGAGGAATCTCCAGACTGACTTCCATAGTGGCTTAACCAGTTTGCATTCCCACCAACAGTGGGTTAGTGTCCCTTTTTCCCCACATCCTCTCCAGCATCTATTGTTGGTAGATTTCTGAATGTGAGCCATTCTCACCGGGGTGAGGTGAAACCTCATTGTGGTTTTGATTTGCATTTCTCTGATTGCTAGTGATCTTGAACATTTTTTCATGTGTCTGTTGGCCATTTGGATTTCCTCTTTGGAAAGATGTCTATTGAGGTCCTTGGCCCATCTCTTAAGTGGGTTGTTTGTTCTGTTGTTGTGGATTTTCTTGATTTCTTTGTAGATTCTGGTTATCAACCGTTTATCTGTAGTATAGTTAGCAAATATTTTTTCCCATTCTGTCGGTTGCCTCTTCACTTTCCTGACTGTTTCTTTTGAAGTACAGAAACTTCTCAATTTGATGCAATCCCAAATGTTAATTTTGGTTTTGACTGCCTGTGCTCCTGGGGTCTTTTTCAAAAAGTCTTTGCCTGTACCTGTGTCTTGCAGGGTTTCTCCAATGCTCTCTAATAATTTGATGGTGTCTGGTCGTAGATTTAAGTCTTTAATCCACGTTGAGTGAATTTTTGTGTAAGGTGAAAAAGGTATGGGTCTTGCTTTAAGCTTCTGCACATGGAAATCCAGTTTTCCCAGCACCATTTATTGAACAGACTGTCCTTACTCCAGGGATTAGTTTTGGATCTTTGATCAAATATGAGTTGGCTGTAGATGTTTGGATTGATTTCTGGTGTTTCTATTCTGTTCCATTGGTCTATCCATCTGTTTCTGTACCAGTACCATGCTGTTTTGATAACAACTTCCCTGTAGTATGCCCTGAAATCTGGTATTGTGATGCCTCCGGCTTTGTTTTTGTTGTACAAGATTGCTTTGGCTATTCGAGGTCTTCTGTGTCTCCATATGAATTTCAGCATCATTTTTTCCAGATCTGAGAAGAATGTCTTCGGGATCTTGATGGGTATTGCATTGAATGTATAAATTGCTTTTGGGAGAATAGACATTTTGATGATATTGATTCTTCCAGTCCATGAGCATGGAAGATTTCTCCATTTTTTGGTATCCTCTTCTATTTCTTTCTGTAAGGTTTTGTAGTTTTCATCGTAGAGATCTTTAACGTCCTTGGTTAAGTTTATTCCAAGGTATTTGATTGTTTTTGTAGCTATTGTGAATGGGATTGATCTTAGAAGTTCTTCCTCAGCCGTGGCATTGCCTGTGTATACAAAGGCTGTTGATTTTTGTGGATTGATTTTATATCCTGCTACTTTGCCAAACTCTTCGATGAGTTCCAGTAGTCTCTTAGTAGAGTTCTTTGGGTCCTCGAAATAAAGAATCATATCGTCTGCAAAGAGGGATAGTTTGAGTTCTTCCTTCCCGATTTGTATCCCTTTAATTTCTTTTTCTTGCCTAATAGCTCTGGCCAAAACTTCCAGAACTATATTGAATAACAGTGGTGAGAGTGGGCATCCCTGTCTGGTACCAGATCTCAGCGGAAATGCTTCCAACTTTTCCCCATTGAATAGGATGTTGGCCGTGGGTTTTTCATAAATTGCTTTGATTGTATTGAGGAATGTTCCTTCCATACCCAGTTTGCTTAGAGTTTTCATCATGAAAGGGTGTTGTATTTTATCAAATGCTTTCTCTGCATCTATTGAGAGAATCATATGGTTTTTCTTCTGCAGCCTGTTAATGTAGTGTATTACGTTGATTGTTTTGCGGACGTTGAACCATCCTTGCATACCAGGGATAAATCCCAGTTGGTCTGGGTGGACGATCTTTCTGATGTGTTGTTGCATTCTGTTGGCCAGAATTTTATTGAGTATTTTTGCATCTGTGTTCATCAGGGATATTGGTCTGTAATTCTCTTTCAATGCTGCATCTTTTTCCGGCTTAGGAATTAAGGTGATGCTGGCTTCATAGAAAGAATTTGGGCGGATTCCCTCTTTTTCGATTGTTCTGAATAGTTTGAGAAGAATTGGAGTTAGTTCTTCTCTAAATGTCTGGTAGAACTCAGCAGTGAATCCATCTGGTCCTGGGCTTTTCTTTGTTGGGAGGGCCTTTATTACTGTTTCAATTTCTGTGTCAGTTATGGGTCTGCTTAGGTTTTCTATGTCTTCCTGGCTCAATTTAGGTAGGTTGTATGTGTCCAAGAATCTGTCCATTTCTGATAGATTTCCCTGTTTGCTGGCATACAAGTCCTTGTAGTAATTTCTGATGATTGTTTTTATTTCTGTGGTGTCTGTTGTTATGTTTCCTTTTTCATCTCTGATCCTATTGATTTGGGTCTTTTCTCTTCTTTTTTTAGTTAGTTGGGCCAATGGGGTGTCAATTTTGTTTATTTTTTCAAAAAACCAGCTCCTCGTTTGGCTGATTTTTTGTAATGTTTTTTTGGATTCAATCCTGTTGATTTCTTCTTTGATTTTAATTATTTCCCTTCTTCTACTGGGTTTGGGTTTGGTTTGCTGCAGATTTTCTAGATCCTTGAGATGACTTGAAAGCTCATCTATTTGGTGCCTCTCCAATTTCTTGATGTAGGCACCTATTGATATAAATTTTCCTCTTAGCCGGCGCCGCGGCTCACTAGGCTAATCCTCCGCCTTGCGGCGCCGGCACACCGGGTTCTAGTCCCAGTCGGGGCACCGATCCTGTCCCGGTTGCCCCTCTTCTAGGCAAGCTCTCTGCTGTGGCCTGGGAGTGCAGTGGAGGATGGCCCAAGTCCTTGGGCCCTGCACCCCATGGCAGACCAGGATAGGTACCTGGCTCCTGCCATCGGATCAGCGCGGTGCGCTGGCCGCAGCACGCTACCGCGGTGGCCATTGGAGGGTGAACCAACGGCAAAGGAAGACCTTTCTCTCTGTCTCTCTCTCTCACTGTCCACTCTGCCTGTCAAAAAAAAAAAAAAATTTCCTCTTAACACTGCTTTTGTTGTATCCCATAGGTTTTGGTATGTTGTGCTGTTATCCTCATTTACTTCCAGAAAATTTTTGATTTCTCTTTTAATTTCTTCTATGACCCATTGTTCATTCAGGAGCATGTTGTTCAATCTCCATGTGTTTGCACGTGCTCTGGGGATTCCCGAGTTGCTAATTTCCAATTTCATTCCTTTGTGGTCTGAGAAGCTGCATGGTATGATTCTAATTCTTTTGAATTTGCTGAGACTTGCTTTATGGCCTAGTATGTGGTCAATCCTAGAGAAGGTTCCATATACTGCTGAGAAGAATGTAAAGTCCTTAGATGTAGGATGAAATGTTCTGTAGATATCTGTTAGATCCATTTGGGCTATAGTGTCATTTAAATCTGCTGTCTCCTTGTTGATCTTCTGTCCTGTTGATCTGTCTATCTCTGAGAGTGGAGTATTGAAGTCCCCCAGTACTATTGTATTGGGGTCTAAGTCTCCCTTTAAGTCCCTTAACAAGTCTTTTAAATAAACTGGTGCCCTGTAATTAGGTGAATATACATTGATAATTGTTATATCTTCCTGTTGAATGGATCCCTTAATCATTAAATAGTGCCCCTCTTTGTCTCTCCTGACAGTTTTTGTGGTAAAGTTTATGTTGTCCGATATTAAGATGGCTACGTCCGCTCTTTTTTCATTTCTGTTGGCATGGTATATCTTTTTCCAGCCTTTCACTTTCAGTCTGTATGGATCATTGTTGGAAAGATGAGTTTCTTGTAAGCAGCAAAAGATGGGTTTTGTTCCTTAACCCAATCAGCCAATCGGTGTCTTTTAACTGGACAGTTCAAGCCATTAACATTCAATGTGACTATTGAGAAGGAGTAACTTTGCCCTGCCATTTGCCAAAGATATTTTCTAATATATGGTTTGAGACTCCTGTGATCTTTTGCTGTGAGGTTTCCTTCCTTTACCTTCTTTCATATTGGTTACCGTGTTTCTGTGTTTCTGTATGTAAGACATCTTTAAGCATCTTTTGCAGGGCTGTACGAGTGGCGACAAATTCTTTCAATTTCTGTTTGCTGTGAAAGGTCTTTATTTCACCTTCATTCACAAATGAGAGCTTTGCAGGATATAATATTCTGGGCTGGCAGTTTTTCTCTCTTAGTACCTGGGCTATATCTTGCCATTCTCTCCTGGCTTATAGGGTTTCTGATGAGAAGTCAGCTGTAAGTCTAATTGGAGATCCTCTGAGAGTAATCTGGCGTTTCTCTCTTGCACATTTTAGGATCTTTTCTTTGTGTTTCACTGTGGTGAGTTTGATTACGACGTGTCGTGGTGAGGATCTCTTTTGATCATGTTTATTAGGGGTTCTATGAGCTTCCTGTACTAAGATGTTTCTGTCCTTCTCCAAACCTGGGAAATTTTCTGCTAGTATCTCACTAAAAAGGCCTTCTAATCCTTTCTCCCTCTCTATGCCTTCAGGAACTCCTAGAACCCGAATGTTGGATTTTTTAATAGTATCCTGTAGATTCCTGACAGTATTTTTTAGATTTCTGATTTCTTCTTCTTTTCTTTGATTTGACTGTTTCCTTTCCTGTTCTCTGTCTTCTAATTCCGATATTCTCTCTTCTGCTTCACCCATTCTGTTTTTAAGGCTCTCTAATGTGTTTGCCATTTGATCTATTGAGTTCTTCATTTCATTGTGGTTTTTTGTCATGTTTCATGTTCTACTAGTTGTTTCATTTCATTTTGATTCCTCCTTAATATTTCATTTTCACGAGAGAGATTTTCTATCTTGTTCATTAAGGATTTCTGTAGTTCAAGAATTTGTTTTTGAGAACTTCTTAATGTTCTTATCAATTTTTTGAGATCTGCTTCTTGCATTTCCTCTATCTCTTCATCTTCATAATCTTGCATTGGCGTGTCTTTCTCATTTGGGGGCATCATAGTGTCTTCCTTGCTCTTGTTACCTCGGCTTCTATGTTTGTTGTTTGGCATGTTGGAGATAATTTATGGTGTTTTTTTTGTTTTTTGTTTTTTTTTTTTTTCTTTTTTTTTGCTGTGGTTTTTTTTTCTCGTTATACTATGCCTCTAAGTGAGCTGTCTGCTTTGTTGGATCCTTAGGGGCTGTGATGGGTGTGGCCAGAGAGCTATGCTTGATTCTTCAGGTTTAAGGCTGTGCAAAGAGCGACTCTCCCAGATTGCTCACTCCCTTGCTCCTTGCTGGATCGCTCGCTCTCTCTCTCTCTCTTTTTTTTTTTTTTTTTTTTTTTGACTCAGTTGGGAGTGGAGTTGAGGGTAGTTAAAATCTGGCCTCTGTGAGTATTCTTTTGATCTACCCCTGGGACCACACAAAGAGTTTATGCAGCCCTCAATGTGTTCTCGAGTTTTGCTAAAGTTACTGAGTTTGGCTGCGCTTTACGAATGTAAAATCACGGTGCTCTTTGTTTTGCTTGGTGAGTGAAGGGAGAGGCCTCTGTCCCCCCCCCCCCCCCAAATGTCTCGGGTTTCTGAGGTCTTTGTCTTACCCTCCTCCGTTGGTTCCCACGCTGGCTGGCGAGATTCTCTGGCTCGTCTCCCGCCGCTCGGCTCGTCTCCCGCGGTTGGTTTTCCACGTGGTGGGCTCCCTGTAGGTCCTCTGTGTCACATCCACTGGATCCGGAAGCGTTTCCTCTGCAGTTTTTTTCTTGAGTCTTTTCCTGAGGCTACAGTAATTCCACTTTTATGAAACTTTATTTTCCCAAACTACGGCGCACGTCCTCACTATCCGCCATCTTGGCTCCGCCCCCTATTCTTTTTTTTTTTTTAAGATTTATTTTTTTATTTATTTGAAAGACGAAGTTAGAGAGAGAGTTAGAGACAGAGACAGAGGTCTTGCATCTGCTGGTTCACTCCCCAGATGGCCACAATGGCTGGAGCTGCACTGATCCGAAGCCAGGAGCCAGGAGCTTCTTGCGGGTCTCTCACATGGGTGCAGGGGCCCAAGGACTTGGGCCATCTTCTACTGCTATCCCAGGTCATAGCAGAGAGCTGGATCGGAAGAGGAGCAGCCAGGACTAGAACCAGTGCCCATATGGGATCCTGGCGCCTCAGGCTAGGGCGTTAACCTGCTGTGCCACAGCGCTGGCCTCCACTTTATTCTTGAAATTGGTAGTTTTTATCTATTTTTTGTTACTTTTGGTAGAAGTTTGTCCATTTTATTGGTATTTTCAAAGAACCAGCTGTTTATTTGAAAGGCAGTAGAAGAGAGACAAAGTGAGATCTTCCTCTGGTTGATTCCCTACTACAACAGCTAGGGCTGTAACAGGTCAAAGCTAGGAGCCTGTAATTCAATCTGCATCTCCCATGTGGGTGGCAGCAACCCAAGAACGTCAGCCATCCATTGCTGCCTACCAGGGTGTGCATTATCAGAAAGTTGGAATTGAAGGGGGATCCTGGACTCAATCCTAAGCATTCTAGTATGGGTTGCTGGTATCCCAAGTAGCATCTTAAGCACTGCACCAAATGTCTGCCCCTCATTGGATTTTTTTTTTTTTAATGTTATTGTTATTGCCTCTTCTGTTTGCTGTGGGTTTGTTTTATTCAACCTTTAAAAGTTTCTTCAGATGGGAGCTTAGATTATTGAATCAATTGCTTAAATTTTTTTGGAATTTTTTTACGATTTGGATGTTTTACAAGAAGAGATTGGAAATGTGTGTTCTGCTACTGGGTAGAGTGTTTTGTAAATACCAAAAAGATACTGTTGGTTGATTATGTTGTTGAATTCTTCTGTATTCACGTTGCTTTTCTGTCTACTTTTTTTCATTTATTTTATTTTTTGCCAGGCAGAGTTAGACAGTGAGAGAGAGAGACAGAGTTATAGACAGTGAGAGAGACAGAAAGGTCTTCCTTCCATTTGTTCACTCCCGAAATGGCCGTTACGGCCAGCGCTGCGCTGATCTGAAGCCAGGAGCTGGGTACTTCCTTCCCGGTCTCCCATGCGGGTGCAGGGACCCAAGCACTTGGGTCATCCTCCACTGCCCTCCCAGGCCACAGCAGAGAGCTGGACTGGAAGAGGAGCAACTGCGATTAGAACCTGGCGCCCCCACCAGGACTAGAACCTGGGGTGCCAGTGCCACAGGCGGAGGATTAGCCAAGTGAGCCAGGGGACCGGCCTTTCTGTCTACTTTTTAATCAGTTATTAGAGACGGGTGTTAAACTCCCACTATAATTATGGATTTCCTTCCTCTTGATAGTTTTATCACATGTTTTGTAGCTCTGTTTTTTGGTGCATACATATTTAGTCAGTATTGCTGTGTCTTGGTGGCTTGACCCTTTTATTATTATGTAACATTTTTTCAAGTTTTTACTTTTTTTTTTGAAAAAAGGATTTATGTGTTTATTTGAAAGAGTCACACAGAGAGAGGGAAGAGACAGAGAAAAAGAGAGATTTTCCATCTGCTGGTTCACTCCCCAAATGGCTGGAATGGCTCGGGCTGGGCCAGGCTGAAGCAAGGTGCTTCTTCAGGGTCTCCATGTGGGTGAAGGGGCCCAAGTACTTGGGCTGTCCTCTATTGCTTTCCCAGGTGCATTAGCAGGGAGCTGGAATGAAAGCAGAGCAGCCCGGACTCAAACCAGCACCTTTATGGGGTACTGGCAGTGCAGTTGGTGCCTTAACCTGCCTTGATGTCACAGCACCATTTTGTTGTTTGTTTGTTTAATCTTTTTAAGATTTATTTTATTTGAAAGGCAGAATTATGGAGAGAGAGGAAGAGACAAAAATCTTCCATCCACTGGTTTACTCCCCAAGTGACCACAACAGTCATGACGGGGCCAGACTGGAGCCAGGAGACAAGAGTTTCTTCCAGGTAATCCCATGTAATGCAGGGCCCCAAGCACATGGCCCATCCTCTGCTGCTTTCCCAGGAGCAGGGAGCTGGATTGGAAGTGGAGTAGCCACAGTGCTAGCCCCAAGCTTTTAATCTATAAATATTGTGTATTTGTATAAGCTTCTTATAGATGACATAAAAGAATAATTTAAAAAGTTCATGGAGGGGCTGGTGCTGTGGCACAGTCAGCTAAGCCTCCACTTGTGGCACCAGCATCCCATATGGGCTCGGGTTCTAGTCCCAGCTGCTCCTCTTTCAATCCAGCTCTCTTCTAATGGCCTGAGAAAGTGATGGAAGGTAGCTCAAGTGGTTAGGCCCCTGCACTCACATCCAGAAGAAGATGTGAGTGCAGGGGAGATCTGGAAGAAGCTCCTGGCTCTGGATGGGTCTAGCTCCTTCTGTTGCAGCCATTTGGGGAATAAACCAGCAGATGGAAGACCTTCCTCTCTGTCTCCCTCTCTCTCTGTCTGTAATTCTACCTCTCAAATAAAATAAATAAATCTTTTAAAAAATTTCATGAAAAATGGAATTAACAGATAAGTTTATTTTGGTGCAGAAAATTTTCAAATTACATGCATAGTTTTTCCATAATATGCATTTTTCATGAACTTTTTAAGACCCCTATATACATGGATTTAAAAAATTGTTTTTGCACCAAAGTAAACTTTTAATTCTATGATAGGTTGGTTAATTTTAAAGTCTATTGCTAATCCAAGTTGATACATTAATCCTTAACTTTAAAAACTACATTAAGTCTGCCATTATATTTTTAATTTCTCACTTTTTTCCCTTCTTGCCTTGCTGTAAGTTACATGAGCATCTTTTTAAAGTTCCTTTTTATGTGTCTGTAATGTCTTTGAATATATTTCTTTGTGTAGCTGTTTTGGTAGTTGCTTTAGAGCTTGTATTGTGTGTGTAGTTTCTCACAGTCTGTGGGCATTTTACCAGTTCAAGTAAAGTACAGAACTCTTGCTTTATATCACTTTTTCTTTTCCATTTATAATATAATTGTCATAAATATTTACTTCATATTTAACTACATAGTATCACATCACAGATTTATAATTTTTTAAAAAAAAGATTTATTTATTTATTTGAAAGGCGAAGTTACAGAGAGGCAAAGGCAGAGAGAGAGAGAGAGGTCTTCCATTTGCTGGTTCACTCACTCTGTAGATAGCCACAGTGGCCGGAGCTGGGCCAGTCTGGAGCCAGGAGTTTCTTTCATGTCTCCCACATGAGTGTAGGGGCCCAAGGACTGGGGCCATCTTCTACTGCTTTCCCAGTCCATAGCAGAGAGCTGGATGGGAAGTGGAGCAGCTGGGACTCATGTGGGATGTGGGATGCCGGCACTGCAGGCGGAAGCTTTACCCACCACAGCACCAGTCCCAGTATTATAATTTTTTAAAAAAGATTAATTTATAAGGAGATCTTCCATCTGCTGGCTCACTGTCTAAATGGCTGAAACAACCAGGGCTGGGCCTAGTTGAAACCAGAAGCCAGGCTTCATCCCAGTATCCCATGTGGGTGGCAGGGACCCAAGCACTTGGGCCATCCTCTGCTGTCCTCATAGGCACATTAGCAAGCAGTTAGATTGGAAGTGGAACAGCTGAGACTTGAACTGGCGCTCATATGGGATGCTGCTGTTGTTAATGCTATGTGCTGTAACACTGGCCCCAATATTACAATTTTTGCTTCAACCAACCATCAGATATAATTTTAAAGACTGAAGAGGAAAATGAAAGTTTGTATTTATTCATCTTGCCTTTTCTGTTATTTTTCCTTACTGATAATTCCAAGATTTCGTCTTAAATCATGTCCTTTCTGCTTAGGAAAATTCCTATAGCCATTATTTTTTAGGGTAAGTCTGTTGGGGACAAATTTTCTCTTAGTTTTTCTTCATCTGAGAGTAGTCTCATTTCTCCTTCATTCCTGAAAGATAAAGTCACTGAATATAGGATTCTGGCTTCATGGTTTTTTTCTTTCAATACTTGTAAAATGTTTTCCCTCCTCTCAGGCCTCCATAGTTGCTGAGAAGAAATTTAGTAGCATTAGGCTTTTTTCCCCCTCATTGTTAAGGGGTTCTTTTTTGCAACTTTCAGGGCTTTTTATCTTTAAGCTTTCAGATTGAAAATGAGTATATTTTAGTTTGAGGTTTGAGTGTGGTGTAATTTGGTATGGATTTCTTAGAGTTTATCTTGTTTGGTGTGTTTGACCTTTTTGAATTCCATGGCAGGTTTTAAGTTTTAGAGACATTTTGTCCCAGATCTGGAAACTGCTAACTATTATTTCAGTTCTTTTTGGACTTTACCCTCTTCCTTCATTTTGAGACTGTGATGATGTTAGATCTTTTGTTTGGTCCCGGCAACTTTTATTGATTTATTTATTTTTAAGAAAGTCTGTCTTTATCTTTGTTCAGCTTAGATAATTTCTATTGTTCATTTTAATTTTATTGACTCTTCAATTTTATTTTGTTATTAGCCAATAGATTGTCATTTTTATTTTGGTTATAATAATATATAATTCAGTTCTGAAATTCCCACTGGATTCTTTGTTAAGATTTGTTCAGTTAGGTTTGTGCTTAGTAAAGAATTATGATGTCTACTTAAATCTTTATCATAAATTTTTGAAATGTTATTTTAGTGTTGGCATCTATTGTTTGTTTATGAATTTGAAGGTTGGAATTACAGTTAGAAAGGAGGAGGGAGGGAGAGAGAGAGTGCGTGCGAGAGCAAGCAAGGGAGCGTGCCGAAGCCAGGAGCTTCTTCTGGGTCTCCTATTATGGGTGGCAGCAGCCCAAGGATTTGGGCATCTTCTTTTCCCAGGCCGTTAGCAGGGAGCTGGATCAGAAATGGAATATCCAGGACTTTAACCAGCACCCATATGGGATGGTAGCATTGCAGGTGACAGCTTTACCTGCTACACCACAACGCCAGCTCCTATTAATTGTTCTTCTAAGTTGACATTTTTCTGATTCTTGGTATGAGTGATGCTTGATTGAGACTTAGATTTTTTTGGCTACTGTGAGACTCTGGATCTTTAGATCACTTATGGCAAGCTGCTTCTGATATATTTTCATTTGGGAAAGGGAACCACTGCCTTGTGATTTCCATGTGGGGTCAAGTCCAGGTTAACCACTCAGTTGATTTGGTGTGATGGTGCCTCATTACTGCTTGGTGGGGTTGGGAGTTCACGCTTTCCACTAGGCCTCAGCTGATACCACCGTAGCTTGGTGGGATTGGAATGCTTCATTACTGCCCCCTACTTGTGGTCTTCACTGGCACTGAGTTACTGGTGGCTTTAACCACTAGGGAGTTGCAGATGTCCTGACTCTGCTAGTTCTTCTCTGATTCCAAGAGCTGGAGAGGAGGAAGAGGAAGAGCAGGAAGAGGGTCATCTCATTATTGTAGGGCTGGGGGGAATCAGAGGGTATGTACTTGAGTTGTTTAGTTATGAAATAAGAACAGTTCTTCATTGGCCCCACTGCTGGTTCAGATGATGATGGGTCCAAAGTTTTGGGTTTTTTTTGTTTTTTGTTTGTTTGTTTGTTTGTTTGTTTGTTTTGTTTTTTTTGTATTCTTTATCTGAAGTAGAACATTTATTGTCTGAAATGTTGTGTTAGGCTGTTACTTATTTAGTCCTTTAGCTAGAAAGAGCATTTTTGTCTTAATCTATTAGCATTTCTGAATTGCTTTCTTCTTTTGGAACCAAGCAGAAGATAGCCCAGGAAACTTGGCACTGTATGGTTCATGTTTCAAGGTTCCTAATTCTATGCCTTCACTCTCCTTTTCAGAGTCTTATGTTTGGTTTATATATGAAGTTTAGACTTTTAAGTTATACTTAGTGGGCTGAATAGGGAAAAGTATGTCTACTTTGTTGTTTTGGTAGCAGAAGTAAAAAAAAAAAAATTTTAAGACTACAGGAAGGGATTTTGAAATTTTGGGTGAGATGTTGAACTAAATTATTCTGTATGAAAATCACTAGAAGGGTATGACAAAAAGTTTCCTATACCTTGCTCCCTGAGACTCTAAATCTGGAATAAGAACTAACCAGGGAATTTGTACATTGTAAAAGCTCTCTAGATGATTTTGAACTCTAGTTGTTCATTAGCTTTGGCAAATTCTTTTACCTCTCTCTGCTTTAGTTTTCCACAAGTTAGACTGTAATAATTAAGAATCTTTTACCAGTGCAGTCAGTAAGGAGCGCTTGAAAAGCTATTTTGCAATTCTTCTATTTTTTTACTCCTTCTTGGAGATTCTGATTCAGTAGGATTGGGGCCAAGACTATCAATTCAACTGTGCGCTTAATCCAAGTGTAAACCAGGTAATCTCTAAAATACTTAGCAGTTAAGAACTTGTTTATTAGGTAATACACAGCACTAGGATTTCCCAAATCTGAAAAAGATAGAGAAGAAAAATTATGTTTCCCCTCCTTAATATTCCTTTGGCCTTGTTGTTAAACTGTTAAAATGCTGGTAACTTCTACAGGGCTGCCACCTGTGACTATATAGGCTATCCTATAAGATCTACAGGGAACCTACACCAGGGTTTCTCAATTCTGGTGCTATGGAGATTGGGCTGCAATTTTTTTTTTCCTGTGGGGGACGTCCCATGCATTGTAAAATGTTAGCAGCATATCTGACTGCTTTCCATTGGAGGCCACATACATTGTCAGATGTCCTTTACTGGACAAACCACTACCCTATAAGGTAATACGAATGCTGCCCACAGTTATCAGTTGCTGCTAAAGCAGAAGTGTGTGAAGTGTGTGCACAAAGATTTGATGTTATAGGTTAGGGAAAGTGTAACTTTGTGGTCTGTTTTGATCCTGTCCCCACAACAGTGTCTTGATATTAAACCACCACTCTTATTGCCTTCTGTTATGCTATTTATAACCTGATCTCAGTAAGTTCATTAATTTTCTTGAGACATCTATTGAACACCTATTATGTGGCACAGACACTGTATATGGATGAAGGATTAACAGTTTAAGTTGGAAGTGGAATAGGAAATTGATAAGGAAAAATGAAACTAAAGAACTCTATGGCCAAATTTTGAAGAGCCCTGTATTCTCAAACTCCATGTTTGTAATGATACTTCTACAGTAAAACACTTCAAGTCGCTGGGTACCAAAGTGTCTAAAGCTGAACTTGATTGATTTGGAAGAGAAATTGTAACTTTCAGAATAAATATTCCATACAATGTAATTCTTTTATGTGATTTTGTTGAGATTTCTTATCTTCAAGTGTGGACTTTGAATCTAATAAATGTTCTAAGATCGATAGTAAAGAAAAAACTTTGCTTTAAGTTTTTAAATTTCCATTCCACAATTAATACTTCTTTTTCTCATTTCTACTTTAGTCTTGTGAAAATGCCATTGTATGCTGGAAACCTGGCAAAATGGAAGATGATATAGATAAAATTAAACCTAGTGAGTCTAATGTGACTATTCTTGGGCGATTTGATTACAGCCAGTGTGACATTTGGTACATGAGGTTTTCTATGGATTTCTGGCAAAAGGTAGCAACATATTATTATATTTTAAAATTATTTGACTTATGAAAGACCTTTGCAGTTACAGCTTTTTCTGTTGTGTCCATGTTCTTTTTCTCCTAAGAATCTACCTTGATGTTTTCTATTGGTTATTTTGCCCTTTGATGTTACCCATTCAACCTTTGTGGCTCAGCACACCCTTTGCAGTGCATATAAATGAAATTTGTAGTGTGGTATCAATAGGAAAGTTAGGTGTGTATGTTGGGTAACACCTGATCCTAAGATTTAATGTTTTACTGATTAGAGTGTTCATAATATTCACATAAAACTTTATTCCATAAAAAAAAAGAAAGAGAGAGAGAAGCCGGCACCGTGGCTTAACAGGCTAATCCTCCGCCTTGCGGTGCCGGCACACCGGGTTCTAGTTCCAGTCAGGGCGCCGGATTATGTCCCATTTGCCCCTCTTCCAGGCCAGCTCTCTGCTATGGCCCGGGAAGGCAGTGGAGGATGGCCCAAGTGCTTGGGCCCTGCACCCGCATGGGAGACCAGAAGAAGTGCCTGGCTCCTGGCTTCGGATTGGCGTGATGCGCCGGCCGCAGCGGCCATTGGAGGGTGAACCAACAGCAAAGGAAGACCTTTCTCTCTGTCTCTCTCTCACTATCCATTCTACCTGTCAAAAAAAAGAGAGAGAGAGAGAGAGAGAGAGAAATGAGCATGGAAGACAGAGACAAAATACCAGTGACCTCAATTTTAAAGAAATATGTTGTTAGGGTTTTGTGGTAGCATTAACTGGATATTTATTTCTGTAAGAAAGCTTTGGAAATGCTTTTCACAGTGTTTGTTAAAATTCTTTAAGGCAGAAGAAAGAGTAACAGGCGACTAACAATGTAAATTGTAAAGTCCTTCACAAATTTGCAAAAGTGCCTTATTTCTGAAGACACACTGTGAAGTAATAATTACTCTTCTACTTACTCCTATTTGCAAATCAAGAATAGTAGTTCCAAAGAAGAGCACAGTCGGAGGCTAAAACTGAGGTTTTTCTGAAATAAGATGGTTTGAGATTGTTTGATTTAGAGCTTCGAGATTTTATTAATTTGCTGTTTTTAAAAATATGTTTGTACAGATGCTTGCATTGGGCAATCAGGTTGGCAAACTTTATGTTTGGGACTTAGAAGTAGAAGATCCTCATAAAGCCAAGTAAGTGTTTGGAAATTTCTGTGCAAAAATTCTGCTTTTTACTCCAAAGTTTTAAGCTACTACAGAGGAAACAATTGATATGTGATACTATCCTTAAATCATTTTTAACATTTACGAGGCTAAGAATTAAAGTATTTGTTTTTCATTTCAGTTTTGTTTTTCTTGAGTATCTTGGCAACAAGTTATTTATCTTGTATATAAATTATATACATTTCAAATATACCAATATAATTTCAAATATTCCTAAGATTTTATGAAAGTTGAGGTTGAATTCCTTCTGGTTTTAAGTGCTTTTTATATGCTCATTTTCTCATTCACTATTTTAAGCATGCTAACAAAATTAGTACATATGGTATTTAGCCTGTTCTCATGTTTATTTGTTTTTCCCTAGATGTACAACACTGACTCATCATAAATGTGGTGCTGCTATTCGACAAACCAGTTTTAGCAGGGATAGCAGCATTCTTATAGCTGTTTGTGATGATGCCAGTATTTGGCGCTGGGATCGACTTCGGTGAAACTCTTCTTTCCAATCAAAATTAGAATGTGTTGTCTGTGTAAAGTAGAATTAATGTATCTTGCTAGTAAGGGCACATAGAGCATTTAGAATTGTATTTCAGCATTTCAATCAGGCTGAGCTGAATGTAGTGATGTTTACATTGTTTACATTCTTTGTACTGTCTTCCTGCTCAGACTCTACTGCTTTTAATAAAAATTTATTTTTGTAAAGCTGTGTGTTATTTTAGTTATTTTCATTGTGATGAAAAAATGTGGTAAAAAAATTAGGCCTTATCTTTTTGTAATGATTATCTTTTTTTTTTTTTTTTTAACTTAATGAATATAAATTTCCAAAGTACAGCTTATGGATTACAATGGCTCCCCCCCCCCCCATAACTTCCCTCCCACCCGCAACCCTCCCCTTTCCCACTCCCTCTTCCCTTCCATTCACATCAAGATTCATTTTCAATTCTCTTTATATACAAAAGATCAGTTTAGTATATATTAAGTAAAGATTTAAATAGTTTGCCCTCACATAGCAACACAAAGTGAAAAATACTGTTGGAGTACTAGTTATAGCATTAAATCACAATGTACAGCACATTAAGGACAGAGATCCTACATGATATTTTTTTAAAAAATTGATTAATTTTCTATGCAATTTCCAATTTAACACCAAGTTTTTTTTTTCATTTTCAATTATCTTTATATACAGGAGATCGATTCAGTATATACTTGTAAAGATTTCCTCGGTTTGCACCCACACAGAAACACAAGGTGTAAAAATACTGTTTCAGTACTAGTTATAGCATCACTGCACATTGGACAACACATTAAGGACAGATCCCACATGAGACGTAAGTACACAGTGACTCCTGTTGTTGATTTAACAATTTGACACTCTTGTTTATGGCGTCAGTAATCTCCCTAGGCTCTAGTCATGAGTTGCCAAGGCTATGGAAGCCTTTTTGGTTCGCCTACTTCGATCTTATTCCAACAGGGTCATAGTCAAAGTGGAAAGTGGAAGTTCTCTCCCCCCTTCAGAGAAAGGTACCTCCTTCTTTGATGGCCCCGTTCTTTCCGCTGGGATCTCACTCACAGAGATCTTTCAGTTAGGTCTTTTTTTTTTTTTTCTAGAGTGTCTTGGCTTTCCATGCCTACAATACTCTCATGGGCTCTTCAGCCAGATCCGAATGCCTTAAGGGCTGATTCTGAGGCCAGAGTGTTATTTAGGACATCTGCCATTCTATGAGTCTGCTGTGTCTCCCACTTCCCTTGTTGGATCGTTCTCTCCCTTTTTGGTTCTATCAGTTAGTATGTAATGATTATCTTTTATAGTTTACTTAACTGGAGGAAGCCATACACAGTAAAGATTAAGTATAAGCCCTGGAACTAAACTGAATTTAAATACTGGCTTTGCTGTGACCTTGGATAATTAACATAACATTCATGTGCCTAAGATTCCTCATGTGTAAAATGAGTAATATCTACCTCAGTCTTATTGTGAGGATCAAATGATTTAATACATGCAAGGCAATTAGAGCAGTACTTGACAGATAATAAAACCTAAGTATATTTTTAAGTTTTTTGTAATTTTTTTGAAATTGTATTTTCTCTGATTTCTTATAAAGGATCTTCAAAAAGTTTATGGGAATACACATATGAAAAACTGCATTGGCTTTCAAAGTACTTTGCACCAAAATAAACTTTTAAATTTCATTTTTCCAGATTTTCTGAAATACTATAATTTTAAATGACTATTTCCATAATAGTTTCATAATAGGTAGTTTAAAATTCTATAAAGTCAGAACATGTAATAGTATTACTTTAATCTTTTACAAATTAAAAGTACATATAATTACCATTAGATTTTCAACTAGACCATTAGTAACCTTGGTGGAAATGTTATTAGAGCTAAAGAGGTGAGGACATAACTTAAATGCAGTAGGTCAAATAATGAAAGAAAATGAGGATTATGGATTCAAAAAGTTGAAAGGGCTCATATGTATTTCAAAATAGAATGAATTTTAATCTACAAAACCAAGGAAACATGTTTTTAAAGATTTATTTGTTTGAAAGGTAGAGTCACAGAAAGAGATTTTCAATCTGCTGGTTCACCCCCCAGATTCCCTCAACAGGCTGGGTTAGGCTGAAACCAGAAGCTGGAAATTCCATCTAAAAATCATGGAGGGGTGGGGGGGTTTGGCACAACAGTTAGGTTGCTGCTTGGGATGCCACATTCCATATCAGTGTCCTTGGGTTTGTGTCCTGGCTCTGCTTCCAATTCCAGCTTCTTGCTAATGTGCATCCTGGGAGGCAGCAGGTAATGACTCGAGTGCTTGGATCTCTGCCACCCATGTGGGAGACCCAGATTGACTTCCAGGCCATTGGCTTCCACGTGCCCAGTCCTGGCTGTTACAGGCATTTGGGGGAATAAACCAGTAGATGAAACATAACTGTCTCTTTCTGCCAGTTAAATAAATTAATTGAAATTAGAAAAATCATGAAATGGCAGTTCAAAACCCAGAGTCAGAAGTTTTAATCTTTTTCACTGGCTACTGATAAAGAGTATCAAGGTTAAAGCTAATGCAAATAATGAAAAGTCCAGGAGGGAAAACTTCTAGGCCAGTTGTCAGTCACATTCTTAAGGCTGTATTTCTGACTTCATTTCTCTGAAATGCTGAGAGAATAACTTTTTCAGTTGGAAATTGATATCATTACTGTGTTGAAAGTATTTTGGTTTCAAGAAATTGTGAATAGGATTTCTGGAAAAAAACAGTGAGAGGAAAGCCAACTGATAATTCAAATAGAACTCAAGTTGCGGATGACCGGTGACAAGAAAACAAGGCCATTGAATTCATTGTGAGCTGCTTTGCAAATCTGATACCAAATACAGTCAGAAGTCCAATAGTGTACGATACTTGGAGTAATAAAGGTTGAAACTGTAGTTGAAAGACCCTAATGATGGATGGATAGGCATGAGATAATAGCACCCAACACTACAAAGGTTAACGGTTTAACAAAAGAAAGAGCTGCTCATCTCAGTTGATTGGAGACTCCTTTATTTAGATAGTGCTGCTGTGATGTTTCTACTCTCAACACGACACTACATTTGAGTATTTCCCATACTCAACAACCAGTTCTCTGACTCTTGAGTATCAGCCAGCTGTCCAACAAGTCAGTTCAGCTTTTTTTGACTCATGCTTTACTTTTTTTTTTTTTTCTTCTATTTATTTCTGGCACTACCCAAAGGTGGCTTAAGACCCCACAGATTCAGAACTGTCCTACAAGACTGCCTCTACTTGAGATGGCAAGCACAAGTCTAGGCCTCCTGTGTATCTCACCTGCTGTGAGCTCAGGTTCAGTGATTTGCTAGAATGGTTCAAAGAACTCAAAACAACTTAATATTACTGATTGTTTATAAATTTTCAAAGGATGCAATGTACAGCCAGAAAAAGAGGATACAATTTGCAAATGACAGAATTTTTAAAAGTTGAAAGCAATTCTGTTATATATAAATACCACATTTTTAAAAAATCAATCTTTGGCTGGCACCGTGGCTTAACAGGCTAATACTCCACCTGCGGCACCGGCACACAGGGTTCTAGTCCCGGTTGGGGCGCCGGATTCTATCCCAGTTGCCCCTCTTCCAGGCCAGCTCTCTGCTATAGCCCGGGAAGGCAGTGGAGGATGGCCCAAGTGCTTGGGCCCTGCACCCGCATAGGAGACCAGGAGAAGCACCTGGCTCCTGGCTTCGGATCAGATGCGCCGGCCGCAGTGGCCATTGGAGGGTGAACCAACGGCAAAAAGGAAGACCTTTCTCTCTCACTATCCACTCTTCCTGTCAAAAAAAAGAAAAAAATCGATCTTTTGATGTTTCCTTTTTTTTTTTTTTTTTTTTTCCTGACAGGCAGAATGGACAGTGAGAGAGAGAGGGACAGAGAGAAAGGTCTTTCTTTTTGCTGTTGGTTCACCCTCCAATGGCCGCTGCGGCCGGCGCACCGTGCTGATCCGATGGCAGGAGCCAGGTGCTTCTCCTAGTCTCCCATGGGCCATCCTCCACTGCACTCCCGGGCCATAGCAGAGAGCTGGCCTGGAAGAGGGACAACCGGGACAGAATACGGCGCCCCGACCGGGACTAGAACCCAGTGTGCCAGTGCCGCAAGGCGGAGGAGTAGCCTAGTGAGCCACGGCGCCGGCTTTGATGTTTCTTAAAACATACAAATTTGAATTCTTTTGGCTATATACCTGCAAGTGGGATTGCCGGACTGTATTTCCATTTTTATATTTTTGAGAAATCTCCATACTGTTTTCTATAAGGGCCATACAAATTTATAATACCGGCAATGTACAAGGGCTACTCCTTATCCATAGTCTTGCATCTTTTGAAAGTAGACCATTCTAACAAGTGTGAGGTGAAACTTCAGTGTGTATCTAATTTGCATTTCCCTAATGAGTGATGCTGTGCTTTTTTTCACATACCTATTGGCGATTTATAGGTCATCTCTCCAGAAGTGTCTAGTTCCTTTGCCCATTTTTTAATAGGGTTATTGTTGAATGTGTTTTTCTTTATATGAGTACATTTTGGATGTTTCCCTTGTCTGAGGAATAATTTGCAAATATTTTCTCCAATCTGTGGATTGTCTCTTCCCTGCATTGTTTCTTCCTCTGTGCAGAAGCTTTTTTAGTTTGATGCAGTCTTTTTTGTCAAGCTTTTGTTACTTGTGCTTTTGGTGTCACAACCAGGGAATTATTTCCCAACCAAGGTTATGTGGTTTCCCCTATATATTTTCTTCTAGTAGTTTTAGAGTTTTAAGTTTTAATCCAGTTTTAGTTGGTTCTGGTGTAAGGGCCGAGGTAAGGGTCCAGTTTCATTCTTATGCATGTAAATAGTTTTCCCAACACCGTTTGTTGAAGAATCTGTCCTATCTCCATTATGCGTTCTTGGCAGCTTTGTTGAAAGTGAATTGACTACATGTGTTGAGGTTTTTTGTGGGCTTCTTTCCTATGCCGTTGGTCAGTGTGTCTGTTTTTATGTGATTACCATGCTGTTTTATTATGGATAACTTGGTAAATGTATTTTAGCATCAAGCAGCCTACAGCTTTCAAGATTATTTTGAGTATTTTGCGTCTTTGATGATTCCATACAAATTTTAGGATTGATTATTCTCTGAGGAATGGCAGAAATTTGAAGAAGACTGCAGTGAAGCTGTAGATCACTTTGTATATCATGGACATTTTAACAATGTTAATTCTTCCGGTCCATAAATATGAGATATCTTTTCATTTATTTATATCATCTTTTTTTTTTTTTTGACAGGAAGAGTGGATAGTGAGAGAGAGACAGAGAGAAAGGTCTTCCTTTTTGCCACTGGTTCACCCTCCAATGGCCGCTGCGGCCGGCGCATCTCGCTGATCCGAAGCCAGGAGCCAGGTGCTTCTCCTGGTCTCCCATGCGGGTGCAGGGCCCAAGGACTTGGGCCATCCTCCACTGCCTTCCCGGGCCACAGCAGAGAGCTGGCCTGGAAGAGGGGCAACCGGGACAGAATCCGGCGCCCCGACCGGGACTAGAACCCGGGACTAGAACCCGGTGTGCCGGCGCCGCAAGGCGGAGGATTAGCCTGTTGAGCCACGGCGCTGGCCTATTTATATCATCTTTTAAGCTTATTTGAAAGACATTGTGACAGGGAGGGAGGGAGGAGGAGAGAGAGAGCTTCCATCCATTCGTTCAATTCCCAAATGCCCCAAACAGCCAGGACTGGGCCATGCCAAAAGCAGGAGCCAGAAACTCCCATTTGTGTTTCCCACGTATGTGGCAGAGACCCAAGTACTTGGGCCATCATCTACTGCCTTCTCCGGTGCATTATCAGAAAGTGGGATGGGAACCAGGGTCTGGAACGCTAGTGGATACTTTGGAATGTGAGCATCCCAAGTGGTGGCTTATAATGCAAGCCCCTCCACATCTTCAATTTTTTTTCATCAGTGTTTTATAGTTTTCAATATACAGATCTTTCACCTCCTTGGTTAAAGTTACTCCTTAGGGTTTATTTTGTTTTGTTTTTGCTACTCTTATAAATGGGATTGCTTCTTGGATTTCTTTTTCAGATAATTCACTGCTAATGTGTAGAAATACTACTAATTAGGGCCAGCACCACGGCTCAATAGGCTAATCCTCCGCCTCGCGGCGCCGGCACACCGGGTTCTAGTCCCAGTTGGGGCGCCGGATTCTGTCCCGGTTGCCCCTCTTCCAGGCCAGCTCTCTGCTGTGGCCTGGGAGTGCAGTGGAGGATGGCCCACGTTCTTGGGCCTTGCACCCCATGGGAGACCAGGATAAGCACCTGGCTCCTGCCTTTAGATCAGCGCGGTGCGCCGGGCGCAGCACGCTAGCCGCGGCAGCCATTGGAGGGTGAACCAACGGCAAAGGAAGACCTTTCTCTCTGTCTCTCTCTCTCACTATCCACTCTTCCTGTCCAAAAAAAAAAAAAAAAAAACTACTAATTACATTGATTTTATAACTGGAAAATTTTCTAAATTTGTCATTTTTCATTTATTTTGTTGGAGTCATTAGGGTTTTTTCTGTATAAAATCATGTCAGCAAATGCAGACAGTTTCACTTTTCTTATTTAGATGTTTTCAATTTCTGCTTCTTGCCTAACTACTCTGGCTAAGACTTCCAATAATATGGGTATTTGTTTTGTTTTTAATTTATTTGAAAGAGAAAGAGAGATCTCATCCTGTTCACTCTCCAAATGCTCACAACAGCCAAGTCCAAACCAGAAACCTAGAATTCATTTCAGGTCTCCCACCTCCTTAAGCCATCTACTGCCTCCAAATGTGCATTAGCATGATGTTGGATCAAAAGTAGAACTGGGACTCGAACCCAAAGACTCCAATATGGGATGTTGTCCCAAGTGGCATCCTAACTACTGCAACAAACACCCACCCCTCCAGACTATGGTGTGTAGAAGATTGAGGGTAGGCATCCTTGACTTGTTTCTCAACCTAGAGAAAAAGCCTTCAACTTTTCACACTGAGTAATACTAGCTGTAGGCTTATCATATATAGCCTTTATTTTATTGATGAACATTACACATATTTTATGGAGAGATTTCATCATGAAAAGTCTATATCTATTGAAATGATCATATGGTTTTTATCCTTTGTCAATAGGATGAATCACATTTATTGATTTGCATATATTGAACCATTCTTTTATCCTAGGTGTTAATCCTAGGTTTCACTTGCTCACTTTTTTTTAAGATTTATTTATTTATTTGAAAGGCAGAGTTACAGAGAGGCAGAGAAAGAGAAAGGTCTTTACCCACTAGTTCACTCCCCAGATGGCAGCAACAGCTGGAGCTGGGCCAATCCAAAGCCAGGAGCCTCTTCCAGGTCTCCCACGTGGGTTCAGGAGCCCGAGCAGGCCATCAGCAGGGAGCTAGATAAGAAGTGGAACAGCCAGGACTCGAACTGGTGTCTATGTAGGATGCCAGCACTGTAGGCGACGGCTTTATCTGCTGCGCCACAGCGCTTGCCCCACTTGCTCAGTTTTAATGAACTGTTGAATATGGTTGACTAGTACTTAGTTGAGGATTTTTTTGCATCTGTCTTCATCAGAAATGTTTGCCTGTAATTGTCTTAGAGTGTCCTTCTTTGGCTTTGATATCAGGGTAATGCTGCTCTTCTAAGATGGATTTTGAAGTATTTCCTCTTTTTTTTTTTTTTTTTTTTTTAAGTGAGAGAAGGACTGATTCTATTTTTTTATTTTGTTTAAGGTATGCAAACTTCATACATATATTTCATATATACAGGTTCAGGAAAGGAGTAGTATTCTGTAAAAGCTTGGTAGAATTCAGCAGTGAAGCCATCTACTTCTGGGCTTTTCTTTGATGGGAGACTATGATTATTATATGTCATTGGTATGTTCAGATTTTCAGTTTCTTCGTGATTCAGTCTTGGTAAGTTACACATTCTAATTCATCCATTTCTCCTAGGTTATCCAATTTATTGGCATATAATTATTAATAACAGCCCCTTGTGATCCTTTGTATTTCTGTGGAATCAGTTGGGATTTCTGTTTATTTTTACTTTAACAGAATTATTATTTTGTCTTTATTTTCATCTACTTGAAAGGCACAGTGACTGGATGAGACAGAAAGTATGAGAGATCTTCCATTTGCTTCTATACTCCCAACCAGCAATAGCCAGGGTAGGGTCAGGCCACAGCCAAAAGCTTGGAAATCCATCTGGGTCTCCCACTTCGGTAGCAGGGACACTTGAACCATCATCTGCTGCCGCCCAGGATGCATGAGTAGGAAGCTGGATTGGAAGCAGAGTAGCTGGGACTTGGCACAGACACCCTGATACAGAATGTGAGTGCCCCCAAGTGTGGCTTAACCCACTGTTCCACAATGTCTGCCCCAAAATCACATGTAGTTTGTGGAGAAGTATAAAGAAGAAAGTTAAAACTAACTTTAATTTTACTATCTAGAAATAACTGCTTTTAGTGATGGGATGTATTTTGTGTGCATAACTTCAAAGAATTATGATTATTCTGAATGTATTGTTTATATACTGCATTTCAGCTTGCTAATGATTCTTCAAATATTAGATGATTTTGATTTTATATCTTTCCATACATTTCCATGCATATTCCATTGTCTCTTGCTATGTTGGGCATGTTTTTTGCTTCCAAATTTTTGCTATTATAAGTAGTATTTTATTAATAGCCTCTAATAGAAATCTTTGTGTACTTCTGGATATTGCTTAGGCTCCTTTGCTGAATTAGTTACTGATCTAGAGGGTTTATCTATTATGGTTTTACCAAATTACACAATGGCATACGTTAGTGCTCATTTCAATTTCATCATTAGTTTTTGTGTGTATCTCAGAGATCTGGAGTCAACTTCTGTAAAGAATGAGATATTTTATATTACAGGCATCATGAGCCATACTATCTGTGCCAAAACTATCCATTTCTGATGCTGTAGCATGAAAGCAGCCATAGAAAACATGTAAATAATTGGTCATGGCTGTGTACCAATATACCATTAATTATAAAAATGCAGCAGACCAGTTTTAATACAGTAGTTCAATAACCCTTCTATTGGATACTCATTAAAACAAAAATTAAAGCGAACAAAAGAACTTTATGGGAAGCTTCTAATATTGCTGAGGACTGAAGTCAACCAAATAGTTCATATTTCAAAAATCATCAAATAGGAGCTGATGCTGTGGCACAGTGGGTTAAGCCATGGCCTGTAGTGCCATCATCCTATAGGGGCACTGGTTTCACTCCCAGCTGCTCCACTTCCAGTCCAGCTCCCTGATAATGCACCTGGGAAAGCAGTGGAATATGGCCCAAGTCCTTGGGTCCCTGTACCCACATTGAAGACCTGGATGAATCTCCTGGCTCCTGGCTTCAATCTGGCCCAGCCCTAACCGTTGCGAACATTTTGGGAGTGAAACAGCGGAAGGAAGATTCTCTCTCTCTCTCTCTCTCTCTCTCTCGTTCTGTGTGTGTGATGTGTGTGTCTCCTCTAACTCTGCCTTTCAAGTAAATAAATATTTTTTTAAAAAAATATCCTCAAAAAAGATCCTGAAACAATCTCAATGGATGGAAGTTAAAACAATAGTACATGTACGCCACCAAAGACTGCAAATGTTGGAATTACAATATAAAAAAGTCACCTTATTAAATAGTCACCTTATTTCAGATTATAATTTTCCTACCTTTCTGCATTCATTGTCCCTTTTATTATCCTTCACTTCAGTTATCATTTACTATACTGTATAATTTACTTACTTGGTTTTTTGTATTTCTCCTCCCACTATACTGTAGGCTATATGAGGGAGTGTTTTATTTCACTGGTACAACCCCAGCAGCTAGAATAATGCCTTACACATAATAGGAGATCAACAACTATGTGTTGAATTAAATAGAGAAAAGGTATAATCACAAAAATGAGTGAACAGAGATTATGAAGACGGATCAGGTAGATTTGTAAAAGAAATAGAACAGAGAGAAAAATATATTTGTTGAAGTAAAAGCTCAGTGGATAGTAGATTAAACACAGTTGAATAGAGATTGGTGATTTTATGAGATTACCTAGAATGTGGCACAGAGAATCAAGAATGGAGAATACGAGAAGTTAAGGAATCTAGAGGATAAAGGGCAGGTGTCATAGCTTAGGGGAAATTAGGCTAGGTAGGCCTTTACCAAGAGGAATGGGAGCAGGATCCCAATTGTCAGGAAACAAGCGTTAGTGAAAGATGCTGATTAAGGACAGACAGTGACTCCAGCACTATAAAGTTTGTAGCTTGTACTTTTAGGTATCACCCCTAGGTTTTCCATGTTGTGACTGGTAGAAAATGCTGTTTTGGAGTAGAGCTGGTAGATTTCTATAGTGAGTCTTGGTAGTTTGTGATTATTTTCTGATACACAGCAAGACTTCAGGTGACTGAAAGCAGATTTACTTCACTTTTCTTGCTTTAGTTAGCCCTGCTGATATGGAACAAAAAAATGTTGAGTGATTTCTATTACATTTCTGTATAATGAGTGAAGGAGTGTGTGTGTAAATTTTGTAGTGTCCTAAGATTATTGGTGATAGGAAATAACGTAGTACTGAATTGATATCCTGCACTGTATGGGCCAGTATTTGATTTTTTTACTCATTGCAAAATCACCTTTAAACTGAAAATCTAGTATAAAAAGCATTGTTTTTTTTCTTAGTCTGGTTTCAAGGGAAGGCTTACTAATCCCTGTTCTGGGTAGACACTTTGGCATAGTAGTTAAGACAGGGCCTGGAACACTGGCATCCCATATTGGAGTGTTTGGTTTGAGTCCTGGCTCCTCTGCTTCTAATTTAGCTTCTTGCTGGTGCACACCCTGATTGGCAGCAGTGATGGGTCAAATACTTGGTTCTCTGCCACCCACAAGGAGACTGAGTGGAGTCCTGGACTCCTGGCTTCTGCCTGGCCCAGCCCTGGCTGATGCCGGTATTTGGGGGTGAATCAGCAGGTGGAAAATCTCTTAGCCTTTCTGATTTTCAAGGAAAATGAAAATAAATTTTAAAAAATTCTAGCTCTGCCAATTTCCCTCAATCCCTGAACAAATCTGGATGAAATAGAGCATTTATGACTCTTATAGGTCAAAACTCCTTGAAAGTTCTTTCAAAATAATATTTTCTTATCTGCCTTAAAATGTGAACTCCTCATAGACAGGAAGAAACATTTATTCATACATTTACTTGGCCAGGTATGCAAAACATTGCATTACTTAGGCCTCTGTAAATCTGTGTCAGGCAACAGTTCTTAAATGTGGAATGAGAGAAAAAAAAAAGTAAATTTTAAAAATAAACAAATGTGGAATGAAAGAATGCATCAGAATCATTTAATAAAGATACTTTTGATGGATGTGAGTCCCCAATCTGAGAGACTAGATTAAGTATTTTTATAAAGGTCCTTTAGATGACTTTGATGCAGATACTGAAACTACTGCTCTTTTGTAACTTAGTACAAATAAATTATCCTAGTCAAAACATCTTCCCTTGGTATATTTCAATACTCAAGTGTCAAACATTTTGCTGAACTACAATTTTATATGGCTGAATATAATACATACATAAAAAGAGCCCAAAGTAGGCCTAATTATATCAAGTTTATCTGAGGAAGAAGTGTTGGCCTAGCAGTTAAGATGCCCACATCTACTACTAAGAGCGTTTGGGTTCAAGTCCCAGCTCTGGCTCCTGATTTCCCTCATTCTGCTGGTGCAGCAGGTGAAGGCTCAAGTACTTGGATCACTGTCATTCACAAGGGAGATCTGGACTGAGTTTCTGGGTTCAGCCTGGCCCAGCCCCCCGCTGTTATAAGCACTGGAAGTCATGAGAGCTCTCTGTCTTTATCTTTTTTTAATTTTAATTTTTTCATTTTTTAAAATTATTTTATTTATTTGAAAGTCAGAGTTACACAGAGAGGAGAGGCAGAGAGAGAGAGAGAGAGAGAGAGAGGTCTTCCATCTGTTGGTTCACTACCCAGATGGCCACAACAGCCGGAGCTGTGCCTATCTGAAGCCAGGAGCCAGGAACTTCCTCTAGGTCTCCCACACGGGTGCAGGGGCTCAAGGACTTGGGCCAACTTCTGCAGCTATCCCAGGCCATAGCAGAGAGTTGGATCGGAAGAGGAGCAGCCGGGACTAGAACCGACGCCCATGTCGGCGCTTCAGGCCAGGGCTTTAACCCACTGTACCACAGCACCAGCCCCAATGTCTATATCTTCCTGTCTCTTGCAAAATTAAGTAAATAAAGTTTATCTGAGCTCAGTGCAGCTTAGCATAATTTTTTACAGTCAATTTGAAATTTTCACTGTTGTTAATGTCTCCCAAACCCTTGTGCAAGACTAGTGATGAGAGTGAGGGAGTGTTAATAGCTCTGTCATCTGTTGGATTACTTCTGTGGATAAAATTGACCAGTTTCTATCTCAGATTGTGCCTAACCCAACTTCCTGTCAGGATTGTTCTTTGTGGCTGTGCTCTGTGGTCCATAGCCAAGACCAGGACCTCAAGAAACCAGCTACCTATTCAGTGAGACTCGATAAGGCCCCTCCCTGGTGATGCCTGTCTTGTTCCTTCTGGTGGTCTTGCCAGGTTTAGACTTTGTTCCTGCCAGCCTGCCTCTCTGGTAGAAGAGGCTTTCCGGGTTGCTTTCTGCCTGTACATTGTGGGGCTGCAATATTTGTTAAACAGGTGTTTGTCCTTTGAAAGTACTCTGCCTGTCTGAGTTACTGCTGCTCTTTCCTTAATAATATCCCTGGTTGAACATGATCATTTTAGTATCGCTGAAATGCATGCACCCTTGTGGTTTCCTATGTTGTTTAGTCAGCACCAGATTAAGTACTCTTAAACAAGAGCCTTTTAAATTTTAACTTCCTGATTCTTAACACACTGTATGGGTCATAGTAGGCATCCAATGAAACATTGAATGCATGATATACAAACTAATAATTCTGCTTAAATTGATTTCTGATGAGTTTGAGGCAGTATGGAAAACATGCTGGAATGGCACTATGCTCACTCCCTAATGTAAAACTGTCTGAAGATGAGAAGGGAAATATTGGTATTTCATTGGTTCCAATATTTTCAGCCCCTTGCACATATAGAACCTTGCCTTTTACAGGTTTGTTGCACATTATAGCATGCATTGGAGCTCCCAGGAGGGTTTATTTAAGTCACAGATTGCTGTGCCCCATCTTAGAGTTGCTGATTCAGGTTTGGAAGGAGGCCCAAGAAACTGCGTTTTTAATAAGTTTCTAGGTCTATTGTTGTTGGCCCAGGGGCCACATTTTGAGAAGTACTGTATTTTTTTAAAGATTTATTTTTTTGTTTATTAAATATTTATTTTACTCAAAAGGCTGTTAAGGAGAGAGAAAAAGAAAAAGATGGTCCATCTGTTGATTCCATCAAGGGCTGAGACTTGGGCCAGGCTGAAGCCAGGAGCCAGGAACTCCACCCAGGTCTACCACATGGGTGCAGGATCCCTAGTAGTCAGGCCATTCTCCACTGCCTTCCTAAGCGCATAAACAGAGAGCTGGGTCAGAAGTGGAGCGGTCGAGAGAGAATTGAGCCACTGCTCCTATGTGATGCTGGTGTCGTAGGTGGTGGCTTAACCTGCTGGGCCACAATGCTATCCCAGGAATTAGTTATTTGAAAGGCAGAGCATCAGAAGTCAGAGACAGACACAGAAATAAGCTTCCAACTGCCACATAACTCCCCAAGTGACCACAACAGCCAGATCTGGGCCAGACTGAAGTTAGGAGTCAGACATTCCATCTGGGTCTCCCTCATGGGTGCAGGGTCCAAGTACTTGGACCATCTTCTGCTGCCTTCTCAGGCATATTAGCAGGAAGCTTGATCAGAAGCAGACTAACCAGGACTCAAAATGACACTGGTGTGGGATACTAGCATGGCAAGCAGTACCATAACTTGTTGCACCCCACACTGGCCCCAGAACTGTTTTCAACAGTAGCAGCTTTACTATTAGTTGAATACTGACCAGTTTGATTATTACCATACATTGTGGTTAAGTTCCTTACACATGTTATTTCAAATACTTGAAGTAAATACCTGAACATAGGAGTCCGATGACTCCGTAGATGATTGCCCAATTATATCTTCCCTCCAGCAACTGTTAACTAGCAAGGTAGTCATTGGCCTATGTATGTGAGAAGGGTTGTAGAACAAAAATGAGACATTTTTGAGCAGTTGAATGAGGAAACAAATGTGGAAGCATGCCTTGGAAGCAGACCAGCGTCTGTACTTCAAAAGTCTTGCCCTTGTTGGACAACCTTGTTAAGTGGGTCCCAGCTCTCCCCCAGTGGGCAACTTAATGGAATCTTCTCTGCCTTTCACCAATGCAGCTGATTATAACACATGCTGATAATGTCCTGGAAGGAGTTTCACGAACTCAATGTCCAGAAAGCCCTCTACTCTCCAGTGTCCCAGAAGAGGGAGGGAGGGACGAGAAATAGTGGGCCATACACCTATCTATAAAAACTTAAGTCTAGCTGGCGCCGCGGCTCACTAGGCTAATCCTCCGCCTTGCGGCGCCGGCACACCGGGTTCTAGTCCCGGTCGGGGCGCCGGATTCTGTCCCGGTTGCCCCTCTTCCAGGCCAGCTCTCTGCTGTGGCCCGGGAGTGCAGTGGAGGATGGCTCAAGTGCTTGGGCCCTGCACCCCATGGGAGACCAGGAGAAGCCCCTGGCTCCTGCCATCCGGATCAGCGCAGTGTGCTGGCCGCAGCGCGCCAGCCGCGGCGGCCATTGGAGGGTGAACCAAAGGCAAAGGAAGACCTTTCTTCTGTCTCTCTCTCACTGTCCACTCTGCCTGTCAAAAAAAAATTAAAAAAAAAAAACAAACAAACAAACTTAAGTCTGAACACGGACTGGGCTCTTGGTTCTTTGCTGAGATGCCCACCTGTCCGCTTGGGGTGTTTTCTTCATTAACTTTGGCTAGCATGCTTACTGCTACACTCTGTCCCACATTTGAAATTTGGTTCTTGTGCAAAGAGAAGAACCTGTGACATAGCCACTTCTGGTAACACAACCAGTAACTGTCAACACTGAGAGCAATATTCATACATAGACTGGGTGCACAGAATTTGAGTTAGATTGACAGGTATTTCACTCCGGCTCATGACCGCTGATTTAGCAAGGCCCCTATATGTATGAAACTATATAGGATAGCATTTCTTTTTTTTTTTTCTTTTGTTGACAGGCAGAGTGGACAGTGAGAGAGAGACAGAGAAAGAGAGACAGGTCTTCCTTTGCCGTTGGTTCACCCTCTAATGGCCGCCGCAGCCGGCGCACCGCGCTGATCCGAAGCCAGGAACCAGGTGCTTATCCTGTTCTCCCATGCGGACTTGGGCCATCCTCCACTGCACTCCTGGGCCATAGCAGAGAGCTGGCCTGGAAGAGGGGCAACCGGGACAGAATCCAGCGCCCCGACCGGGACTAGAACCTGGTGTGCTGGCACCGCTAGGCGGAGGATTAGCCTGTTGAGCCAAGGCTCCCGCCAGCATTTCTTGAAGTATGGTTCCCTGACCAGTAGCATCAACATCACCTGCCATATTTAACAAATGAAATACAAGACTTGACCTGGCACTCACATGAGATGCCAGCATCACAGCTGAGCCACAATGCTGGCCCCAGGGCTGGTTGTTTCATTAGCACAAGACTCAAGTTATATTCATCTCATTGCTCTGCCTTCCTGATTGTGCAGGCCTTCTCAGGCTATTCTCTTTAAGGTTTCAAGATGGTTACTACAACTCCAGGTGTCATCTTCAGATATGTCAAGGCACAGAGGGAGAGTGAGCATCTCTTTGTTTGATGTTCTTTAGACCAAGAAACTCCTTAGGAGCTCCCAGCAAGCTTCCTCTCAGGTTTTTGGATTGACGGAATCAGTCACAACAGAGGGAATAGAAAGTCATCGATTAGATTAAGCAGGGTCTTCTCCCAGGGCTCCTGACTTACATAGAGGAAAGGTGAATGCCTGAATAAAATTACATTTCTGTTAACAAGAAAGAAGAAGGTGAAGAGTGGATGTCAAAAAGATAACTACCAGTATTTGCTATAGGAAAGGGAATAAATAAATAAAAATTTTAGATTTTGAAGAAACTATATAGTACTTAACTTTAACAAATTGCACCACAACAAAATAGCTAAAAATAACTATTTCAACTGAAGCTTTTATTTGGGTTGAGCTCAGCTGGTCTTTACAGGATTCATTTATGTGTCTCAAGTCAGCGGCAAGTCAACACCTAGGATCTGACTGGTTCTTGGCCTTGGAAGTGGGGCCAGCTGTCTTTCATTATTCTTCAGGCTCTTGTTGGCTTACTCTTTTAATGGACTGGTGAAGTTCCAAGAACCAGAACACAATCTTGCAAGTATTTTTGAGGCTTAAACAAGGAATGGTATATTATCACTTCCACTGCATTATTTTGATCAAATCAAGTAAGAAGGCCGAGAGAATGAGCAAATAGGCTTTCTCTCTCTTTAAAAAATTTGTTTATTTATTTGAAAGGCTGAGTTATTGATGCTGGCATTGTGGCATAGCAGGTTAAGCTTCCATCTGCAGTGTCAGCAACCCATATGGGCACCAGTTTGGGAACTGGCTGCTCCACTTCTGATCCAGCTTCCTGCTAACGCGACTGGGAAAGCAGCAGAAGATGGCCCAAGGGCTTCGGTCTCTGCACCCGTTTTGGAGATCCAGAAGAAGCTCCTGGCTTTAGCCTGTCACAGCCCTGGCTGTTGCAGCCATTTGAGGAATGAACTAGTGGATAAAAGGTTCTCTCTCTCTCTCTCTTTCTCTCTCTCTCTGACTCTTTCAAATAGATAAAATAAATGTTAAAAAAAGAAAGAAAGAAAAGAAAAAGAAAGGGTGAATTATAGAGACAGAGAGAAAGAGAGATTTTCCATCTGCTAGTTCACTCCTCAAATGGCCACAATGACCAAGACTGGGCTAGGCTGAAGCCAGGAGCTTCATCCAGGTCTCCAACATGGGTGGCTGAGACCCAAGAAATTGGGCCTGGGCCAACATTGAGGTGTAGTAGGTTAAGCTGCCTCCTGTGATGCTGGAATCCCATACTGGTGCTGATTTGAATCCTGGCTGCTCCATTTCCAATCCAGCTCCCTGCTAATGGCCTGAGAAAGCAGCAAAGGATGGCCAAAGTGCTTGGGCCTCTGCACTGATGTGGGGGACCTGGAAGAAGCTCCTGGCTCTTGGCTTCTGCCTGGCCTAGTCTTGTCCATTGAGGGCTATCTGAGGAATGAATCAGTGGATGGAAGAGCTCTCTCTCTCTCTCTCTCTCTCTCCCCCTCTCCCTCTCTCTGACTTTCAAATAAATAAATAAATCTTTAAAAAAAGAAAAGAAAGAACTTAGGCTATCTTCCACTGCCTTCCCTGGATAATACCAGGGAGCCGGATTGAAAGCAGAGCAGCCAGGACTCAGTCAGGACTTGAACTGATTCTCCCATGGGATGGCAGCACCACAGGCAGCAGCCCAACCGGCTGCACAATAATGCTGCCCCTAGACTCTATCTCTTGACAAGAGAAGCTACAAAGTTACAGAGTCACATCCAAGGGCATGGAAACTGCAGAAGAATTTGTGACACTTTGCACAAACTGCTACAGGGAAAGTCATTTGGATCTGCTATCAAGAGAGAAAACTGTCATTTAGAAAGTTTCAAATCACCAGTGTCACCAACTTGTCTACTCTGAGCTGAAGTTCTTAAATTAGTATTATTGTTATGGATGATTTGATGATAGCATTTGCTCCAGGCAGCAAAAGGTTGGAGGCTATGATGCTGTCATTTAAAACAGCAATATTGAAGAATATTTAAATATCCTGGAATATTTACTACAGGGAATTTTAGAGATGATGTAGTCCAGTTCCTTAATATTAGAACTTTTATAAAATAAAATTTTCTTATTGGTTTAAAAAATCAAACAGTAAAAAAAAAAGCTTTGAAATAAAAAAGGTCATTTTCTGCTCATGTTCTATTCCTCAGAAGCAACTTTTAACATATTAAGCTGTTTCTTCTTGTATTTAATCTCATAATTCTGGGTAATTCATAGGTAATGTGCACCTGATGTTCTTTTGATTCATTACTTTTGACATATCCTACATTAGAAGAGGATTTTAGCTATTTTAATTACTCCTCTTCTCTCATGTCTTCTCTCATGTCCTCTTCTCTCATGTCTCATGTCTTACTTGACCCACATTTGGGGTTTTTATGAAGATTTTTGTAGTAGGCTAATGTCTCCCCCAGGTAGTCATGTACTAATTCCCTGAACCCAGAAATATTACTTTATTTGGCAAATGAGACCTTATAGATATGATGAGGTTAAGGACCTTGAGATCCAGAGATCACTATAAAGGTTATATATTTCTATAAAAAAGGGAGGCAGAGTGAGATGCGACACAACGAAGGCAATGTGAAGACTGAAGTAGGCTCTGCTGTAGTATATGCTTATAAATGGTAAAGATGGTTGAATAATGAAACAAACCTTGGGCTCTTTCAGGTTCATCATGCTGTATCTCATTTCTCTTTGCTCCCTGTCCCTTCCCCCTTTCCCTAAGCAACCACCAACCTACTTTCTGCCTCTTTTATTGATTTATTTGAAAGGCAGAGTTATGAGAGGGAGAGGGAGAGGAGGCGAGAGAGGGGAGAGAGGGAGAGAGAGAGAGAGAGAGAAAGAGAGAGGGAGAGAGAGAGAGAGAGAGAAGGAGAGAGAGAGGGAGAGACAGGGAGAGAGGGAGGGGGAGAGAGGAAGAGAGGGAGAGAGAGAGAGAGGGAGAGGGAGAGAGAGAGAGAGAGAAGGAGAGACAGAGAGAGAGAGAGAGAGAGGGAGAGGGAGAGAAGAAGAGACGGGGAGGGGGGGGAGAGAGAGAATCTCTTCCATCTGCTGGTTCACTCCCTAAATGACCACAACAGTCGGGGCTGGACCAGAATGAAGCCAGGAGTCTAGAACTCCATCTGGATCTCCCACATTAGCAGGGAGCTGGATAGAAAGTACAGCAGCTGGGATTTGAACTGCTACTGGATACCGGCATTGCAGACAGTGGCTTAATGCCCTGTGCCACAAAGCCAGTCCCTACTTTCTACCTTTATGGATTCCCCTAGTCTGTACATCTCATATGGATGAAATCATATGTGTTGTCTTATGTGGCCTCTTTCATTTATCACACTTTTTTGAGGTACATCCATATTATAGTGTGAATCAATACTTCTTTTTTATGGCTGAATTATTTCATGTTCATAGATCACATTTTATTTTCCCATTCATCTGTTCATGGACACTGAGCTGTACCCACCTTTTGGCTATTATTAACAATGCTGCTTTAAACATTCATGTACAAGTTTCTGTGTTTCTCCTTTTTTTTTTTTGTACTTCTTCTGTATACCTAGAATTATTATTACTGCATTCCCTGATGTCTGCAATTCCTAAGCTTCTCTGATAGTTACTGGAGTTTGATTTTCCTCTGCTCTGCCAAGTAATTTGTCTTTCTTTTACTTTTACTTACTTTCCATTAACATCTGTGATTTGTACTTGCAGATAACCTCTAGTTCAAAGAAGAGGGCATTTGTGTCTATTTCATATTCTCCTTGTTTTAGAAAGGAATATTTTCCAGAAATATTTTTACTCTCTTCAGTTCTAGAAGTGGAGGAAATTTAATATCTAAAAAGATGAAATAAATGATCTTATCACTCTAAGTTAACAAACAAGTGAAACCCAGAATTCCTGATTCCCTGGGCAAAATGAAAGTTTCTACCCAGAATGCTCTAATTATTGGAAAGATGTTATCCATGAAACGTGTTTTCTTCACTTTCACATGTTGTATCTAGTTCTGTCCATAGATGTTACAAAGAACAGAAGACTGGCTTTCATAGTCTGGAAAAAGGACACTAACTCACTGCCTGTGATTCTTTGTATAACCTGTAATTAACAGTTTACCAACAGAATGGAAAAAAACCTCAAATCCTTCATAACAAAGATTGGGCCAATTAACAAACAATCACCGTAGCATACAAAAACAGTTTCTCAGCTAGGCAGTTAAAATTAAATAAGATTGCCGTGTTGGAGAAGGAATGATCATCATATGAGTCATGGAAAGATTCCTGAAGAAAAGTGGGAGGAGGTAAGAAATTATCAAGTGACTATTATGGGCAGATAAAGCAAGTTACCCAGCAAAATGGAGAAAAAGCTCAAATCTCTCATTACAAAGATTGGGACTCTTTCAAATAAATCTTTAAGAAATATATATATTTTGGCCACTATGGGTATTTAGTACTTCATGTGTAAGAAACCTTTTGAAGTAGATATGGTTACTGTCCCATTTTAAAGATGAGGAGAAGGAGGCATAGGAATTTGAGATCAATCAACATTAGATAGCTAATAAATGGCAGAGATGTGTTCTGAACCCAGAGACTGTGCTTTCCTCTTATTAAGAAGTCTCATCATGAATGGCCTTTTTATTCTGAAGGTTCTGGGACTTGTTAGGTAGAAAGATCTTTCCTCTTCATCCTTGGCTCATCCATCTCAAGGGAGGATTTGAGATGAGATAGGTGGTCAGAGTTTATGGAGCTACCGTGGAGGCCAGAGGACTGTACCAAACTCTGATACTCCACATATAACCTGGGGTTGGCAAGTCAGATTTGCTTATTACAGGCAGCCTAAGCACAGAAATTTCAAGTTGGTCAGAGTCACCTCTCATCCCACTGAAGAGGAAAGGGAATTGAAGCTAAAAACGGGAGAATGAGTATTGGTGGCAATGAGTATTTCATGCTAGTTACTTTGGCTATTGTTCTGTGCTTCCCATGAACCTTGCGTGAAAATGTATATGAAAAAATAGACATTCCACAATGAAACTCCCACTAATCAAGTGTTGGCAGGCATTCACGCATTTAATTCTCACGTTAACCCTTGGAAATAGTTATTATTCTTATTTTTCAAATAGGGACACGGAAGCAGAAAGATGATATACAACTTGCCTAGCTGCACAGCAAATTAATGGGAGAACTAAGTAAAGCTAGAAAGAACTACAATATTGTATACAAGTACAAAACAATTAGTTAAATGTGAGTACTCCTGATACTGTAGCAGAAAGAACCCCACATTTGAATTCAGGCTGCAATAATTACTGCGGTTTTCAGACTTAGGGCCGGTCATTCTGCAGCTCAATTTCCTCTTCTATGAAACAGATATCATGTTACTTCATAGGGTTTTCTAAGGATCTAGTAAAGTGATGGCTGTAAAGCGCACTCAAGTGTTAAGACAAACGTCAGAAACACTTCGCGCCAGTATAGTACTTGCAAATTTGGGATCCGGACTCTCAGCCGCCAACCTGCGGCTAATTCCCCTCCCAGAAACCGGCGCACGACCCTCTGGGACTCGTAGTTTTGCACCGCATTGTCCCGCCTTTCCCGCCCCACCTCGCAAGCGGAAGTGGCCGGAAGTCCCGGAAGTAGTAGTCGCCGTAGCGGCATGCTGGGTAGGGAGGGAGGGTCAGAGGTCGTCGGGGCAGACGGCGTTCTTGCCGCTGGCCCAGTCGCTATGTAGTAGAGAGGCAGGCTCCCTCCTGCAAGTTCTGGAAGGTTCTTGGGCTCGATTAGGGCAGAATCTCCAGGACTCAGTCGTCGGCATCAAGACCTTGCCGGCTGAGCAGTGCCGCCGCCGCCGCCATGTTTGGCTGCCTGGTGGCGGGGAGGCTGGTGAGGATGGGGCTGGGTGGTGTCAAGAGGAGGTCAGGAGGGTGAGGGCGAAGCCTAGGGCCGGGAGATGGGGTTGCGGAGTGCGTCGCTGCTAGGGATGCGGTGAAACCACTTGCGGTCTTTTTTGGCTGTGTACGGATGGAGAACAGGACTCTGGGATGCTCTCATTTACCCAACTCTGCAGATTGGTTTGAGTAGTAGTCGCATTATTAGCTGCCATTTATTGAGTATGCATTTTGTTACAGCTGCTGGGCCTAGTGCCCTGCATGCCTGTCTTCAATTGTTTTAGTAATTTGTGTAGGCCTTGACATCTCAGATTTAACCCTCATAACCTGTGAGAAGGTCTTTATCGTTCCCATTTTGCAATTGAGGAACTTCGGCTCAGTTGGCAGTATATAAATGCTCTCCAGGCCCATAACGTGAATTGTTTTTGAACCTGGGAATCAAATCTAGGCTGAGCTCAAACTTTCAAGGTTTTCGGGCGATGTGTATTTTAAAGTCCCTTTGGAAGGACCTTAGTAGCAATGTACTTGATGTAATTTGAAGTTAGCTTGGGGAAATACCTGAAACTTAGGTGTGAGCCGTATCTGAGATGCTCAGAGAATGATGCCAGCAAAATGGTTTGTAATTGGTCAGAAGATATAACCAGCCTTGCTGGATTGTTAGAATTCAATGAGATCAGCACCTGGAATTGTTTAGCAACAAACTGGAACCAGAGTCTGGAGAGTGAATCTTGTTTCCTTAGAAACTACCCAGGCATAGTTTTCCACACCTGACTCCTAGAATTCTGTCTCTTTTTAAAATTTTCTTGTTTTATTAAACGTTGTAGTCTTTTTTTTTTTTTAAATTTGTCTTTATCAGCTTTTGATTACGTGTTGTATTCTGCACGGGATTCTAAGAAATTGAAAGGAAAGTAGAGACAACTAGCTTTAGAAAGTTTGTCTCTTGAATGACTGGGAGACCCAGGTGGGGTTGGTGGTAGTTGCTAATCCTGGTGAGATCATTTTGGATTGCCCTTGCTCATGATAGAGAAAAATGAAAGAGCCAACCTGGGGTGATTATGGTACTCAGATGAGCGTCATTAATGAATGATGTTGTCATTAATATGTATTTATAAGAATAAAAGGCTATTGCAATTCGTGTATCTCATGTCGTCAACTAATTTGGAAAGAAATTTAGTTATAGCAACACCCATGACTTTTTACCCAGCACCTGATTTCTGTGATGTATAACTAGTAGAAGTTTCTTCAAGCCAGGACTCCTTGGAGGTGTTTGTTTCTTTATTTCTGTATGTTAGAATGCATTAATGAAAATGAAGGACAAATAGTCTTAGCAGCATCTCAAAATTTAACTATATTATTTTGTTTCAAGAAAAATCCACGTTTGAAGTTATGAACCTAGTTTTCACTCAGAAGTTTTTAGGGAGGTCCTTTTTTTGCTTAATGTCAAGGATTAGAATGTCATAATACAGAATTACAGATTGCTTGAACCCTTGTACAGAATTGACATTTAAAAATATTCATTTGGCCTGATGATTATTTCAAGACCCATAAACACCATAGTTTTTCATGCTTTATGAGGTTATATGTATGCTAAATGGTGGTAAAATTGAATTTAATACTAATAGTAGCAGTTTGTCTAATTGTGTTCTTTCTTTGTTTTATTCTTTACACTTAAATTGGAGGGTTTTAAACGGGTCAGAAAACTTCAGAAGAAAGAATGAGAACTTTTAAGGACACTCAACTTCAATGTGGGATTTAATTCAGAGCAGTTGATAGTACTTTAGTTATGAAGTTATGTTACAGTATATTTTTTAAGCTTCATTATATTAGTTAACAGGCTATTATAAAGGAAACAAGTAAGTATTTTAGTAACAACCAGCAAATAATAAGAGCAGAAATAGCAGCAGAAAATAAGTTGGAGTCTAGGTAATAGTAATTGACCATTTAGTCTTAATAATAATGGTGGGTTCAGCACTGTGGTGCAGTGGGTTAACGCCCTGGCCTGAAGTGCTGGCATCCCATATGGACGCAGGTTCTAGTCCCAGCTGATCTTCTAATCCAGCTCTCTGCTAGGCCTGGGGAAGCAGTAGAAGATGGCTCAAGTCCTTGGGCCCCTGCACCCACGTGGGAGACCCGGAAGAAGCTCCTGGCTCCTGGCTTTGGTTTGGCGCAGCTCTGGCCGTTGTGGCCAGTTGAGGAGTGAACCAGCAGATGGAAGACCTATCTCTGTATCTAACCTCTCTCCGTAACTCTTTCAAATAAATAAATCTTTTTGAAAAAAGATTCCCTTTATAAAAAAAATAGTGGTAATTCAGATTTGGTGTTTTGGTGATTAGAGTGACAATAGCAATTAATAAAAGCCAAAAGATCTTATATAATTTTTACAGAATTATATAATTTAGAATTAATACTTCTTTTTTTAAGATTTATTTTATTTTATTTTTATTTATTTTTTGACAGGCAGAGTGGACAGTGAGAGAGATAGACAGACAGAAACGTCTTCCTTTTTCTGTTGGTTCACCCTCCAATGGCTGCCGCAGCCAACGCACTGCAGCCGGCGCACTGCGCTGATCCGAAACCAGGAACCAGGTGCTTCTCCTGGTCTCCCATAGGGTGCAGGGCCCAAGCACTTGGGCCATCCTCCACTGCACTCCTGGGCCACAGCAGAGAGCTGGGCTGGAAGAGGAGCAACCGGGACTAGAACCTGGTGTGCTGGCGCCGCAGGCGGAGGATTAGCCTAGTGAGCCACGGCGCCAGCAAGATTTATTTTATTTGAAAGAGTAACACAGAGAGAAGGAGAGGCAGAGAGAGGTCTTCCATCTGCTGGTTCACTTCCCAGATGGCCGCAATGGCTGGAGCTGTACCCATGTGGGTACAGGGGCCCAAGGATTTGGATCATCTTCCACTGCTTTCCCAGGCCATAGCAAAGAGCTGGATCAGAAATGGAGCAGCCGGGTCTCGAAGCGGCACCGTATGGGAAGCTGGCACTGCAGACACAGGCCTTACCCACTACGCCACAGCACTGGCCCCAGTACTTTTTGCTAATGGATGAAAATACCAATTTTCAATAACTTTCTAAAAGTGTACAAATTTTTTCCTTGAAAGTAAATTTTCTTAAACATCAAAATAAGGTAATATGATTTTATTTTATAAACTTTAATTCTAGAGCAGGAAATTGGGTTTTTGAAATGAATCAAGAAGAAACTTTAGAAGTTCCCACATAACCACGTTCAAGGTAGAATTTTTACATTTAATCAATTTAAAATAATTTTTCTTACATACAATCAATTCTCATTCTTCCCAGTAGTTATGTTCTATAAAGAAGGTTTCTGTGACCACTAAGGTCACAGTTATATACTCTCTCTATGTATGTGTGTGGGTGTGTATGTATGAATGGTCACAGTTATAGTCTCTACACACACATACACACACACATAGTTTTCTATATAGTTATCATTGCCTCAATTGGGACTTCAGGATTAGATTTCTACAGGCCTCTAGTTACAGCATTTTCAGTCACCTTATAACAACCTTGTTTTAGGTGTGTTTCTATTTAGGTACTTTAACATGTATTTGTGATTCATTAATATTCATGTTATGGCCAACAGCGTTAAACTCATACCTGAATAAAACATATCCAACACACTTATTTTCTCTGAAAGGCATTTATTAGCATTAGTTGGCTTAGGAATACCAGACAGCATTTTAGCTTGGCCTTTTTGAACATCAAAATCACCAACAAAAACCAAAAAATGCCAGCAGACACGCTTAATAGAGTAAGAAAAGGGCCTCGTTCATAACTGTAAGAACTGAAACAAAGCAGAGCATAGCCGCCTTCCACCTCAACTGGAAATGTTAATCAGGCAACTCGCATTTTTTGCTTCTTTGTACTGCAGAGTAGTTGTTGAGTGGCCACAGAAGTGGAACAAACATTGGTTTGGGGTTACAAATAAACTTTTGTGAATAGGTAAATTGATAAATACAGAATCTGAGAATAAAGAGGATTGACTGATTGCTTCCAGATTGCTTACCCATTTTAATTATCCAAGATTCTCTACTTTGAGACTGAAAGAGAAAAGTTTGGTATTTTGATACTTTCATTTTTCAACATTCTAAATCTGAGTAAAATCTTTTCAGGGCATGTCAGAAGTAGCATATTTTTGTAAAGATTGCATTAATAAGATGATCATTTAAGGCTAAATATATCCTTTTAACTCCCCATTTACAAAATGTCTGATGCTTAGTAGCAAAATATTAAGAAGTATTTGGATGATTATTTCAGGACTCATCAACACCATAATTTTTCATGCTTTATGAAGTTGTATGCATATAACATTTTACTTGGTATAATGACCATAGTCTAGTATACTGGTAACATAACTTACAGTAATATTTTAAGAGTTACAGGAACTCATTGAACTATCAAACTAAGACGAGTTTCTTATTTTCTAGGTGCAAACAGCTGCACAGCAAGTAGCAGAGGATAAATTTGTTTTTGACCTGCCTGATTATGAAAATATCAACCATGTTGTTGTTTTTATGCTTGGAACAATCCCATTTCCTGAAGGAATGGGAGGGTCTGTCTACTTTTCCTATCCTGATTCAAATGGAATACCAGTATGGCAACTCCTAGGATTTGTCACAAATGGGAAACCAAGTGCCATCTTCAAAATTTCAGGACTTAAATCTGGTAAGAATAATACATTGAAATAATTTTATAATTAAACTTTTTCTTAAATAGCATTATATGGAACATGGCTTTTTAAACTTCCCATTTTTTTATTGCTGAGATAACATGCCATACAGAAACAATTGAAAAATAGTGAAATATTTTTCGTGACTCTTCACTCTTGCCCTCTGGTGATGGAGAGAGCCACTCATGTATAGATGTCTGTATGGTATTAACCTGTATAAAGAGATTATTTTATTAGTGTATATTTTAATAAATAATGAGAAGAATCTCTTATAATATACATCTGTATGTTTTAAATGCAGAGATGAAGCAGGTAGACTTACGTGGGAAATAGATTGGGAGTGCTTCTTTTCTTCCATTAAGATTTTTGAATTCTTAGAATTGAATACTCCAGTGTTTTTCCTTTGGTTCTGTTGAAATAGCAGGCACATATCCTTACTTTCATACTTTTTTGTGAAGAAATAGAGGGGGTGAAAACAAGATAAGGTACCCTTTACTTCCATTAAATCTCTGATTCCCTTGAAAACCTAGGTGAAGACAGACATGAAAATTCTTAAAATATGCATTCTGCTAGAAATTGTCTATGAAGTCCAAGGAAAAATTTTATATGGGCAGCATGTATATAGCATGTTTATATATCGTGGTTAACAAACATTTGGGTGTCTACTGTGAGGATTTAAAGATAGTGGTTAAGTTCTTGCCTGAGCTGACTTACATTCTTGTAGAAGATAGTTCTGTGGACTAGTGTTTAGAAGAGTGGAAAGTAATGGTGCATGTACAAAGTGCTGAGAGAATAGAAAAGGAAGCAATTAACCCTTAAGTCGGCTGGGGAAGGTTTCTTGGAGATGACATTGGAGCTCTTGGGAAGTCAAATAAGAGTTTGTCAGGACTGTGAGAGCTACTGTGCATTCTTCTCTAAGTAGGTAATAGGGGTATTAGGCAGGAGTTTGAAAGCATGATGTGCTCAGAATGGCACAAGGCGCAGAGTGTGTATGGGAAGGATAGACGTGGATCTGTAATGTTTTATGCACCACACTGATTCAGTGGCACAGAGAGAGAGAGGCACATGCATACATACACAGCCAGGGAGATCCCGTCCTCTGCATCACTCCCCATATCTGTAATGCCCAGGGCTGGGCCAGGCCAAAAGCAGGAACCAGGAATTCAATTCAGGTCTCCTGTGTGGGTAACAGGAACAAAATTACTTGAGCCATTACCTGCTTCTCCCAGGATGCACACCAGAAAGAAGCTGGAATCGGCAGCAGAGCTAGGATTTGAACCTAGGCACTCTGTTTTGGATGTAGGTGTCTTAAGTGGCTAATTAACCATCAAGCCAAAGGAGTGGCCAGTTCAATAATTTTTAACATGCTTAGGTCACAGACCTGTTTGATAGTATTATAAAAAAAGTTAACATAATGTAAATGCTGAAAATTTATATCTACTCTGATGCCCATTCATGTATCCTTCCCCCAAAAGAACTTTACTACAGTAGGTGTACAGGAGCTAGTGAATAATAATTGATTTTTAGGCTGAGGACTCTATGAATAATGAACTAGGGTAGTTCTGGCTGGATGGTAGACTGTTTTATTTGGAGTCCTACAAGAAGATATCAGAGATAACAACAGTTAAAGCTAAGAGTTAGAGTTGTTTAGAATTGATTTAAAATGCCAATCTCCAGATTTGAGGGGCAGGATAAGTCCCTATAGTCTTTCTTAGTGGGAGTTCCATGAGATAATTATTCCTTACTCTAAGGCAGTGGTTCTTAAAGCCTGGTTCCCTGATCAGCGTCAGCATGGCCTGGGATCTTACTAGAAACTCAGATTACTGGAAGGACCCTAGACCTACTAAAACAGAAATTGACTGTGGAATCTAGCAGTCTGTATTTGGTTTTAGCTATCTGTGTTGCATGCTAAAATGTGAGAGCCTCTTCTGAACACTGTCCACAGTATATGATGAATTAGTGCCTTTTGTGCATAATATCATCATGTTATGTAATGAATTAGCACCTTTGATACATAATATCATCATCTTAGTTCTGAACAGCCTTTGGGACAACTAAATAATCACTCTCACATCACTTTTTTTCTGTGTCTGTACCTAAAGGTGGACAATCTGTAAGTAGAAAAGATATGAATAAATAATTCCATTTATCTAATGAAATTACTGAACAGTAAATATAGAGAAAGTAACAGAACAGCCAGTGAAAAATGTCATTTATAGCTGAATAGCATTTTAATTAGGTTAGCAGACTTATCAAGAGCATTAACAGAGGCCAGAAAACAATAGGTTGGTATCTTCAGAGTGCCAACTAAAAATAAAAACTGAAAATTGTCATTCTGAAATGAAGGAAGATTATATTTTCAGAGACTTACTGAAAGAACTTCTGAAGAAAAGTTACACTTTAGAGGGGAAAATGAACCTAGAATGATGAAAAGGATACAAGATACAAAGTTATTAAAGGAATTAGTTAACAGGTAGACAAATCTGTGACAACCTGATTGTATGAAACAGCACAATTAAAGAACTTAAAATACAGCCAAGAATTAAATACTGTTCTAGAAAATACAAGGCAAGAGGAGTAGTGATCTGAGTTAAAGTTTTCTGTGGGGGCCAGTGTTGTGGCATAGTGGGTTTAGCCACCATCTGCGACATTGGCATCCCATATGGGTGCTGTTTCGAGTCCCTGCTGTTCCACTTCAAATCTAGCTCTCTGCTAATGTGCCTGGGAAAGCCGTGGAAGATGGCCCAAGTACTTGGGAGACCCAGATGGAATTGCAGGCCCCTGGTTTTGGCCTGGCCCAGCCTTGGCCATTGTGGCCATTTGGGGAGTAAACCTGTGGATATAAGAGCTCTCTGTCTCTCCCTTTCTTTCTGCCTTTCAAATAAATATATCTTTAAAAAAAAAAAAAAAGAAGTTTTCTGAACTCTAGATTCTTCACCCAGTTTCTGAAAGTTTTCCGAGAGTGATAATACTGATTCTACTTTCAAGTAATCCTGCTAAAAATGTTAAGAAAATAAGATTTACATCTTTTAATACTTAGAGTAAGTTAGAGGAAAGGTGATAGAGAAAGTAGTACATTAGAATACAGAAGAATAGGAAGGAAAAGGGGAAACGTAAGGGGAAAAACAGTGCTGCAAATGAAAAACAATAGGATGGCAGAAATAATTTCAACTTTATCTGATATGAAAATAAATGTAAACAGACAAAGCATATAAGAAAAATAGAGAGACTTGAAGATGAGATTTTTTTTTTTTTAACAGAGAGAAAGGTTTTCCTTTCATTGGTTCACCCCCTAAATGGCTGCTACAGCCGGTGTGCTGCACCGATCCAAAGCCAGGAGCCAGGTGCTTCCTCCTGGTCTCCCATGCGGGTGTAGGGCCCAAGCACTTGGGCCATCCTCCACTGTACTCCCGGGCCACAGCACAGAGCTGGACTGGAAGAGGAGCAACCAGGACAGAATCCGGCACCCTAACCGGGACTAGAACCTGGTGTGCCGGCGCCGCAGGCAGAGGATTAGTCTAGTGAGCCGCGGCGCTGGCCGGAGATCAGATTTTTTTTTTTTTTAAAGATTTGTTCATTTCTTTGAAAGAGTTACACAGAGAGAGAAGAGGCAAAGAGACAGGAGAGGTCTTGGTTCGCTGGTTCACTCCCCAATTGGCTACAGTGGCCGGAGCTGTGCTGATGGAAGCCAAGAGCCAGGAGCTTCTTCCAGGTCTCCCATGCCGATGCAGGGGCCCAAGGATTTGGGCCATCTTCTACTGCTTTCCCAGGCCATAACAGAGAGCTGGATCAGACGTGGAGCAGCCAGGACTAGAACCGGTGCCCATATGGGCTGTAGATGCTTTAAGCCAGGGCGTTAACCCACTGCTCCACAGCACCAGTCCAAGATGAGATTTTTTTTAAAGCAGTGAATGAAATGATTATATTACTTTCTATGAGTAATATATCTGAAACATTCTAACACAAGGAAGCAAAACTGACAGTATATTTTAAGAAAAATTAGATGAAAGCAAAAACATTATCAAGGATAAAGAGATTCATTTACAAGCAATGAGATAATTCAGGAAGATTTAATTATTTGCAGGAAAAAGGAAATGTCACAGATCTGTGTGTAATATAACATACCTTCAATATAAAATTACATTCATATTATTGACAACCTTTTGATTAATATTTTAAGATCTGTCTTAATACATTAAATAGATAAAAACATTACTGAAATATGAAAGTTTGAGTTCATGAACATTTCTTGAACCTTGCAAATAATAATTAGGTCATACATTTTTTTTTTAAGTACACAGAAAACTCATAAAATTTGACTACCTGCCAGGTCATCAATGAAGTTGCTGCAAAAGGTAGCTAATATGCAGCCTATAATACAATATTACAGATCAAAAGATAAAACATGTTTGGAGGGACCAGTGTTACGGTATAGGATGTAGAGCTGCTGCCTATAATGCTGGCATCCCAGCTCCTTCACTTCCCATCCAGCTCCCTGCTAATGGCCTGTGAAAAGCAGTGGAGGATGGCCCAAGTGTCTGGGTCCCTGCCACCCATGGGGGAGACCTGGAAAAGAAAGACTCTTGGCTCCTGGCTTCCCCTGCCTGAGGCTGGCTATTGCAGCCCTCTGAGGAGTGAACTAGTGGATGGAAGATCTCTCTGTGTTTCTCCCTCTCCCTCTGTAACTCTGACTTTCAAAACAAATAAATAAATCTTTTAAAAAAAGTTTGGAAATTAAAAACAAAATTTAATTCCTGGGCAAGAAAAAAAGAATTATTGAAATTATAAAAACATCAAATATCAAAGGTGGTACTCAGGAGATTAATTCATTGACAAAAATGTACATAAGTGAAAAGAGAGGTTGAAATGAGTACTCTTAAGTATTTAACTTAAGTTACCCAAAGAAGAAGAAACAAAATGATAATGATAAAATTAGAAGTTAATGACAGAGTCTGGTGCTGTGGTGTAGCAAGTAAGGCCACTGCCTGCAGTGCTGGCATCCCATGTGGGTGCCAGTTTGAGTCCTGGCTGCTCCACTTCTGATCCAGCTCTCTTCTGTGGCCTGGAAAAGCAGTAGAAGATGGCTCAGGTCCTTGGGCCCTTGTACCCACACGGGAGACCCAGAAGATCTTGACTCCTGGCTTCGGATCGGCCCAGCTCTGGCTGTTGCTGCCATTTGGGGAGTGAACCAGCAATGGAAAATCTGTCTCTCTCTGCATCTGCCTCTCTGTAACTCTGCCTTTCAAATAAATAAATCTTAAAAAAAAAAAAAAGAAAGAAAATGACAGAAAACAATGAAACAATAGACTCTCAATTAAATCAAAACCTGATCTTTAAAAAGACTAATAAAAAGGTGAACCAGTATTGAAGACCACGAAGACAAATAATAATATTAAAAATGTGAAAATGAAGCCATGACTACAAGTACTATAGCTGTTTAAGGAAAATTTATGAATTATGCCATACATTTGAAATGACAAAGGAAGAAATGAAACTGGCTTTTTTCTGGAAAAATATACTAAAGAAAACTGATTCAGGAGTAAATTGAAATCCTAAACCGGTAGAATACCAGTAAGGAGATTTCATTAGAATTTTTATATCTATATCAGAAAATAATTACAAGGTAAATTAAACAGATACCTTATTTTTAAAAGCTTTTCTTCCTTCCTTCCTACCTACCTACCTACCTACCTACCTACAGGTAGAGTTATAGACAGAGAGAGACAGGGAGAAAGATCTTCCTTCCTTTGGTTCACTCCCCTAATGGCCACTATGGCCGGCACTCTGTGCCGATCAGGAGCCAGGTGCTTCCTCCTGGTCTCCCATGTGGGTACAGGGACCCAAGCACTTGGGCCATCCTCTGCTGCCCTCCCAGGCCACAGCAGAGAGCTGGACTGCAAGAAGAGCAACTGGGACTAGTACCCAGTGCCCCAACCGGGACTAAAACCCGGGATGCTGGCGCCACAGGTGGAGGATTAGCCAAGTGAGCCACAGCGCCGGACAAAAGCTTTTCATCGTAGAAAAAACAGGAGTGGACTGTATGGAATATTCCATTCCACTTATCTCCCAGCTTCAAAAATGACTAACTTATGGATAGTGATGATTCATATAGATTCTCATTCACTTGTCCTTTTTCATATTATTTGGAACCAAGTTCCAGAATGACAACATATAATCTGTAAATATATTAGTGTATACCTTTAATAGCAAAATCTTTTTCAAAAAAACGTGATACTATGTTGAATAATCCTATCTGAGGATCAAAAGCACCCCCCCCCCCCCACCTCAGGTTTTGGGATATTTGCATTGGCTTCCCAGCTGAAGATCAGTAATTTGAGAATTTGAAATCTAAAATTCTCCAAAGTCTCAAGTTTCTGGAGCATCATGTTGATGTTCAAAAGTTTGGGTTAGGAATGCTCAATCTGTTATCATACCTGAAATCAGATAGTAATTATTCAATATTAAATAGTATATCTATGATTACTGTTCAAATTTCCAGTGGTCTTCAAGTTTTATATGAAGTTCTAAAATGCTTTGAATCAATATCCTTGTAAGATGCTTTTACTGAAATTGATAATTCTCTCAAGTATCTTTTAGAAAAGTTAAAAGCTTAATTGTAATCTCTTTTCTGTTTCCAAGATATTAGATGGATTTACAGATTTGATCAGTTTGTTGATATTAAATTTTTTTGGTGTGTCATATAGAAGGCGGTATGTTCTTCCATTAGGAAGCACATATTTGGGTATCTCTTACGAACTCAGTAGCCATTTATATATAGTGTCTACATCAGTTAATTCATTAGAGGTTCAAAATGATGGTATTCTAATTTTGTTATTTTGTTTATTGTAACGAGAAACCTGCACATTTACTGTTTGGTTTTCCAGGGGTATAATCATTATAAGAAAGATGGGGTAAATGTGTGATTCTTTATCTATGAGTATTAAAAAATGAATTGATACCATAGCACCTTTCAAACATAATTGATTTTTAAAAAGAATTATGAAGTCATGCATATATGCTTGTATATATGTGATTTATGTCGAATGTACTTTAACCATTATTATACAGTCAAAACCTATTGAATCCAGTATTTTTCATTTTCTTTTTTAAGCAGACTGATATTTCATGGCTTTTGTCTTAAGAAATCTGGTTATGGCCGGCGCCGCAGCTCAATAGGCTAATCCTCTGCCTGCGGTGCTGGCACACTGGGTTCTAGTTCTGGTCAGGGTGCCGGATTCTGTCCCGGTTGCTCCTCTTCCAGTCCAGCTCTGTGCTGTGGCCTGGGAGTGCAGTGGAGGATGGCCCAAGTGCTTGGGCCCTGCACCCACATGGGAGACCAGGAGAAGCACCTGGCTCCTGGCTTTAGATCAGCGCGGTGCGCCGGCCGCAGCGGCCATTGAAGGGTGAACCAACAGAAAAGGAAGCCCTTTCTCTCTGTCTCTTTCTCTCACTGTCCACTCTGTCTGTCCAAACAAACAAACAAACAAATCTGGTTATGAGTAGATTTTAATAGCTTTAAGTAGGTGTAAGTGATACACAATAAATTGTACATATTTAAGTGTACAGTTTAAGTTTTGATACGTGTACACATTTGTGAAATTATCATCACAATCAAGATAGTGAATGCCTGTCTCAGCCCTGAAAGTTTCCTGGTACTCCTTTGTAACTGTTTCTCTTACTTCCTTCCCCACTGTTGGGAAACAGTGATCTGCTCTCTGTCACTGTGAAATAGTTGGCTTTTCCTAGAGTTTTGTATAAAAGAAATCATACAGTATGTGCCTTTATTACTTGGTTTCTTTCATTCAGCATGACTGTTTTTAGAGTGATCCAGTAAGCTCATTTCTTTTTTGCTGCTGAGTAGTATTCCATTTAATAGGTATATCACAGTTTGTTTATCCATTCACTTGTTGATGGACAGGTTGTTTCTGGTTTTTGACTCATAAAACAAAGCTGCATGAATATTTGTGTATAAATTTTTATATGAATATATACTTTCATCTATCTTGGGTGATATACTTAGTAGTGAAATGAAATACTTAGTAGTGAAAGTACTTAGTTGTATCATGTGGTACTTGAATGTTTTCAAGAAACTACCAGACTGTCTTCTACCTTGGTTGATGTGTTTTACGTTTCAGTCAACAGTGTCTGAAAGTTCCAGTCCCTTCCCACCCTTGCCTAGTTGAGAACAAAGAATTATAAGGATTAAAATCAGCGAGGCAAAAAATTCATGCAGTCTTATTTTTCAAGATTGATTTATTTAAAAGGCAGTATTACAGGGGCAGAGAGAGAGAGAGCTTCCATCTACTGATTCACTCCCCAAATGGCTGCAGTGGCAGGGATTGGGTTGGGCTGGAGCCAGGAGCCAAGAGCTTCCACCAGGTCTTCCATGTGGGTTCAGGGGCCCAAGCATTTGGACTGTCTTCTGCTGCTTTCCCGGACACATGAGAAAGTGGAACAATGAGAACTCGAATGGGCACCCATATGGGATGTCAGCAGTGTAAGCAGTAGCATAACCCGCTATGCTATAATGCTAGCCCCTGGGCATATTTTCAAGTATTTATTTGCTGTCTATCTTCCTTGGTGAATGTTCAAATCTTTTGCCTTTTTTTTTTTTTTTAACTGAGTTGTTTTCTTACTAAGTTTTGAGTTCTCTAGGTATTCTTACTACAACTTCTCTATCACATATGAAACTTGAAAATATTTTTCCCTGTCTCAGTCTACTCTGTTAATGATCTTTTGTAGACGTTTTTATGGTGAGGAAGTCCAATTTTTTATTTTTCTGTTTTTTTTAAAGATTTATTTATTTATTTGAAAGGTAGAGTTACACAAAGAGACAAAGAGCAAGGTCTTCTTCCATTCACTGGTTCACTCCCCAAATGGCTGCACTGGAAACCAGGAAGTCCATCTGAGTCTCATGGGGTTGACAGAACTTGGGCCGTCATCTGCTGCTTTCCCAGGGACCTCAGCAGAGAGCTGGATCAGAAATGAAGTAGCCAGGAGTCAAACCAGTGCCCATATGGGATGCTGGCATTGTAGGTGGTAGCAGCTTAACCTGCTGCATAACATTGCCGGCCCCAGAAATTTTCTTTTCTGGATTGTGCTTTTGATGTTATGACTAAGAAATTTTGTGTAGCTCAAGGTTGCAAAGATTTACCCTTAGAGGTTTTAGCATTTTAGATTTTACATGTGTTTCTGGGATCTAATTTGAATTAAATTTTGAATTTGGTATAAGGTATGAATCAAAATTCTCTTTTCCTCTTGACCAATGAATATCCAGTGTTTTCAGCACTGTTGAAAAGACAGGGGCCAACTCTGTGGCATAGTGGGTTAAAGCCCTGGCCTGAAGTGCCGGCATCCCATATGGGCGCTGGTTCTAGTCCTGGCTGCTCCTCTTCTGATGTAGCTCTCTGCTGTGGCCTGGGAAGGCAGTAGAAGATGTCTCAACTCCTTGGGCCCCTGCACCCACGTGGGAGACCCGGAAGAAGCTCCTGGCTTCGGATAGGCGAAGGCCCAGCCATTACGGCTATGAACCAGCAGATGGAAGACTTCTCTCTCTCTGTCTCTACCTCTCTCTGTAATTTTGTCTTTCAAATAAATAAAATAAATCTTAAAAAAAAAAAAAAAAGACAAAGTCATGAACACATTTTTGTGTATCTGTTATCAGATACCTTTATATTCTATTGGAACCTCTCAGACTGCTTTAAGGTAAAATATAAACACATATAAATCAGTATTTATGTATTAGAAAAGAAATACTTGGAAGTAGATACTTTTATATAGTTTTTTAAAGAGTGAACCACTGAGTGGTAAATATTTGATAATCAGCAATATAGGAAAAGGAGCAACTAATTTAGAAGAGAAAAAGATGCTGTTTTTCAGAAGCCTGTAGGACATGACAACAGTGCCTTAAGTATAAAGTGGTTTTGTTTTATTTGACTACAAATTGGATGTTGACCTTATACATAATTGGGAAGTGTAGAATTCAGGATTATTTTGTACCTACACTCATGCATTGATTATAGTAACTATTGGAATATTTCATACCGGTCAATAGATCAGGAGACATTGGTTGTTTCTGAAGACATAACTGTTAAATTACCTATTTAATTGTACCCATTTTACCCTTTTTGCCACAGTTTTGCCCACATTTTGAATTGCAATTGGGGCACAACACTCCTTTTCATTTGTGATGAACACTATATTCTGTGCAGTAGGTATTTTGAGAAGGGTGAACTGTCTCCTGTCATTTTTGCACTGCCTTTGTCTGCCTTCCATTTTTTTCTTATGGTACCTAAGAGGTTGGGGAGGCACTTTAATATCATACAAACTTGGACCATTTCCTTATTGTGTTATTTCATTCAATCTGGAGAAAAGCCAACAATCAGAAATGAGTTAATTATATCAACATTAATGGTGTTTTTCACAGGACTAGAAAAAACATTTTAAGATTCATATTCACAAATTCACAAAATATCATTAGTAACGAAGGTAATGTAGAACAGAAGAACCATGCAGGAAGCATTATGCTACCTGACCACAAAGTAAAGTACAAAGCCATTGTAATCAAAACGGCACAATATCAGCTTAAAAATAAACACAAAGACCAGTGGAAGAAAATAGCCTAAATGTAAACCTGCAATTCCACAGCCAACTGATGTTCGACAAACGTGCTAAGTGCACCCATTGGAGAAAGGACCATCTCTTTGATAAATGATGCTGGGAAAATTAGATATCAATGTACAGAGGAATGAAACTGGACCCCTGTCCATTATGGTATATAAAAGTCAACTGAAAATGGGTTACAGACTTAAATGTAAGATTGGAAATTGTGAAACTACTAGAAGAAAATAGTGCATTGGAATGGGCAAGGATTTTTTAGATAAGACTCCAGAAACACAGGAGGCAAAAACAAAAGGGAGACAAATGGGATTTTATCAAGCTAAGAAGCTTCTGTACAGCAAAGGAAGTAGTCAACAGAATGAGGAGACAGTCTTCAGGATGGGAGAAAATATTTGCAAACTATACATCCAATAATGGATTGAGATCCAGAATGTATAAGGAACCCAATAGCAAAAATACAAAAACAAAATAACACAAAAACCAAAATACAGGCAATAAACTTAAATAGACATTTCTTGAAGGAAAACATAAAAATGGCCAATAGGTATATGAAAAATGCTTTGTCTCTAAACAGAGAAATACACAATCAAGATCACAGTAAGGGCTGGCAAGGACATGGAGAAAAGGCAACCCTAGTACACTTCTGGTGGGAATGTAAATTATCACAGCCATTATAGAAAACAGTATGGTGGATTCTTAAAAAATGAACAGAACTGCTATGTGGTTCTGGTAACCACTACTGGTTATGTATCCAAAACAAAAGTCTGTGTGTGTCAAAAACACATCTGCACTCTGATGTTTGTTACAGCACTATTCATATTAGCCAAGAAATGGAATCACCTAAGTGTATATCAGTTGATGATTGGGGAAGAATCACATAGTAGTTAGTTACCAAGTTACAGTTAAATAGGAGAAACAAATTCTGGTATTCTGTTGCACAGTGGTGACTTTAACAGTTACGTACTGATAAATTTGAGAAGTATTGTGAATATTTTAACCATAAATGAAATAGTAAGTGAGGAAACAGATACACTTACCCTGATTTGAACAGTACACAGTGTTCACTTGTTTTGAAACATCACATCTACCCCATAAAAATGTAAACTTTTTCTGCCAATTAACAAAAAAATAAGTTAATTCATTTACTATAACCAAAACTTGAATAAAAAATTTTCATTGAGATGTACTTTCTGTTGTAGAGCAGATAAAAAATATAAAACCAACCTCAGAATAATTCCTGATCCAATATGGTAAAATGGGTTTATTTCTATTATATTAAAAAGGCTAGTTCTTTTCATTCTTCTGATTTTTTTTTTTTTATTTGAAGGAGTTACACAGAGGAGAGGCAGAGGCAGAGGGAGAGAGAGGTCTTCCATCTGCTGGTTCATTCCCCAGTTGGCTGCAACAGCTGGAGTTGCACCAATCTGAAGCCAGGAGCTTCTTCTAGGCCTCCCCACGTGGGAGTTGGGCCATATTCTATTGCCTTTCTAGGCCATAGGAGAGAGCTGAATCAGAAGTGGAGCAGCCGGATCCCAAACCAGCATCAGCACTGGCCCCAGCATTCTTCTGATTTTTAAAAAATAATTGCTTCTTATTTACATGATAACATGGTGACTGATAGTTTTATCTGTGAAAACAAATTTTCTTTTTTTTAAGAATTTATTTTATTTATTTGAAAGAGTTACAGAGGCCGGCGCCGCGGCTCAATAGGCTAATCCTCCACCTGTGGTGCCGGCACACCAGGTTCTGTCCCGGTTGTTCCTCTTCCAGGCCAGCTCTGTGCTGTGGCCCAGGAGTGCAGTGGAGGATGGCCTAAGTGCTTGGGCCCTGCACCCACATGGGAGACCAGGAGAAGCACCTGGCTCCTGGCTTCGGATCAGCACGGTGCGCCGGCTGCAGCGCGCTGGCCGCGGCAGCCATTGAAGGGTGAACCAACAGAAAAAGGAAGACCTTTCTCTCTCTCTCTCTCTCTCTCTCTCTCTCACACACACACACACACACACACTGTCCACTCTGCCTGTCAAAAAAAAAAAAAAATTACAGAGAGAGAGAGAGAGGTCTTCCGCTGGTTCAGTCCCCAGATGGCCACAACGGCCGGAGCTGCGCCGAAGTCAGGAGCCTGGAGCTTCTTCTGGGTCTTCCACGGGGGTTCAGGGGCCCAAGGACCTGGGCTGTCTTCCACTGCTTTCCTAGGCCATAGCGGAGAGCTGGATCAGAAGAGGAGCAGCCAGGACTAGATCCAGTGCCCATACGGGATGCCGGAGCTTCAGGCCAGGGCGTTAACCCACTGTGCTGCAGCGCCAGCCCCGAAAACAGATTTTCAAGGCAGTATTTGTGATCGTGAAATAATGCTTTATTAGAGAAAAAGCTTAAAATATTAATATTAAATATGGTAAAATCTGTTAAAATAGATGATTTTTTTCTACTAAGTTTGGAACAATACCTTTTGAATGTTTGAAGAGTTAAAATTCTTTTTTATTTTTTAAAAGATTGTATTTACTTGAGAGAATTACAGATAGAGAGAGAGAGAGGTCTTCTATCCCCTAGTTCAATTCCCAGATGGTTGCAATGTCCAGAGCTGGACTGGATCTGAAACCAGGAGCTTCTTTCACGTGGGTATAGGGTGCCCAAGGATTTGGGCCAGCTTCCACGGCTTTCCCAGGCCATTAGCTGGGAGCTGGATCAGAAGTGGAGCAGCCAGGACTAAAGCCAGCGCCTATATGGGATGCTGGCATTGCAGGCAGAGACTTAACCTACTGTTAAGCACTGGCCCCAAAATTCTTAATTTATATATATATATATATATATATATAAAAGAATAGACTTAGTATTTAAAAGTTGGATATACCATGAAAAGAATAGGTGGATATGTAATGAATTGATCTTTTTTAATCTTTGAGGTGCTGTTTCGATCCTAGAGGTTTAGGTTGGATTATATTGGGCACAACTTGCTAACTAGCACTTCAGAGTCGAGGAGAAATTCATGAACATTTTGAAGACCCATTGTTTGGTTGGATTTCAAAACATTTTTGCACCAAAATAAGCTATCTTTTAATTTCATTGTTCATGAACATTTTTAAAGTAGTCTCATGTACCTTTGTGTTAGTTTTTAAGTGATTTCTACAATATGAGATGCACATCTATATTTGCTGTGAAACTAGATTTGATAAGTTTTATAGGATCTCCAGGTTTTCTTGTTTGTCCACTTAATGAAAGTTTGAATAGAATTGTTGTAGGCAGACATATAGGATAAAATTGATTAGGTTTGTGAACTGGAAGGCCATGCCTTCACTATGCCCCTGTGAGACCTCGTGCTCCTACCTGACCTCACCTGTGTTCCCACTGGCCAATCAGTCTAATTAACTACTCCCCTTTAAAGGCCTGGGACACAGTGGGTCCAGCCTTTTTTTAATTTCCCTGACCTTTTGCCATTGTGGGTCCTTGCTGCCCTGCGTCTCCAAGGTGCATGGCCTTTGGGCCATCCACTCCATGCTTCCTGGTCTACATGTTCCTCCACGTGGCTGGCTCCTGGTACTCAGTATTAATCCAGATTTTCTCTCTTTTAGATAGGGCCTTCACTCTCCTATGTATTTCTCTCACTGAATAAAAAACTTAAAAACTTATCATGCTGCCTTGTTCATTTATGCCTGTATTCAGAATTCTCTGAATATTAGGCAAGAACCCACATAGGCTTATTAATTTTGGGAATTTATTAGTAAGCACTTGGTGATATCATAATTGGCACCCCATATTCCGATATCAGAATGACAAAAATTTTAGGGCAGAGTCACCTTTTTGGTGCTTTATTTTGCATTAGGATGTTTATCTCTGTTTTTGTCTTCATACGAAAGTTTAACATCATGACTCTTGATAGCATGTGAGAGTACCAGATAATAGGAAGCCAAAAGTTCTATTACTCATGGATATTCTGTATGTATTTCCCTAGGGTTTCTAATTTCCATTTCCTTCAGGGATGAGTAGCAGAGGCAAAAATAATTATTTACTCACTTTTGTTTTAACTCAGTGTGGCCCAGAGAAACATTTCATAATCAGGTCCAGGTTGTCCTAAGCATTTTCCCATTGAACTTCATCTTTGCTTTTTTCAGTGAAGTCCTTTTTCTAGCTGTAACTGCTTCTCTAATGTGTCCATATCATTAATGCAAATGATACCTGTAATTAGAATTAGGAATCTGTTTTCCACATGTACCTAAGTATTTTTTCTAAGTTTATATGAAAACTTTGGTGTTTCTTGATTTCTTTTTCCTTAAAAAAATAAGTTCTGAAATTGATATGGAGCTTTAGGAGTATCATTAAATTGTAGATGGAAAAGAAAATTGTGATTGTCCTTTCAGGATTCAGTTAGAGGGTCGACAGAACACTGATTTCCAGTGATAATGGCTTAAGTATCTGTTAAACACCTGTAACACTATGAATAATGAGATTGCCAGGTAATAGTAACTATAAGAAGTTTTGGTTTATGATATATCAGAAACATGAGTATAGTACCTTTTAAATTAAAGTTTAAATATTTGTTTCTGAATTTGGAAGGGGAAAGTATTTTCTCTTACCAAATATAAATAACTAAAAAATTTATGTGTATTTATGCATGTTTATGTGCATTTAAAAGTTTATAAAAATAATATGTATAGAGTTCATATACTATGAAGAGTTTGTTTAAACCACATGCACATAGTCTTTCATACAAAACCTTCCTTTTCTCTGTAGGTTAACTATTTGTAAAGTGTTGCAAGAGACAAAGAGGAAATGGCTCAATGCCTCAGGCAGGGAGAATTCCAGTGACATCTACAGTGGAGAATTATATGGAGAATGGGAAACAGAAGAGGCCAAGATTGGAAGAGCAGGTGGGGGAGTAGGACATTAGGTCAGATACAATAAAAACATGTTGAGCTTTACAAATATTTCTTAATGTTTCTGTAGCACTTTCCTTATATGATTGTACAATAGAAGAATAAGAAGTAGTTGCTCAAATCTCATAAGAAGGAGGGAGTATATGTTTATGTGAATGAGTAATGTGGTAGTTTTATAGAATATCCTTGTTAGGAGAAAAGGCTAATGCCTTTAGAGTAACTTGGGCACCTGATTATTTTTTTTTACCCTTATTTTTTTTAACCAATGTTCTATGAGATGGGGTGAAATTAAAAGTTATGTTAGGAATTTAAGTGAACTTTATTTAAAAAAATTTTAATGAGAGGATAATTAGAAGAATAGTATAAAGAATTCTATACATTCTCATATTCATCAGTTTTTGCTACATTTTATTTATCGTTTTCTGGAGAAATTTTCTTTTAAAGGTTTATTTATTTGGAAGGTGGAGTGAGAGGAAGAGAGAGAAAGAAAGATATCTTTCATCAGCTGGTTCACTCTCCAGATGTACACAACAGCCAGGACTGGGCTGTGCTGAAGCCAGTAGCCTGGAGCTCCATTTGCGGCTCCCATATGAGTTGTGGAGGGGCCCAAGCACTAGGTACATTAACAGGGAGCTGGGTTGGAAGTAGAGCAGCTGGAAGTTGAACTGCTACTCATGTGGGATGTTGTTGTCACAGATAATGGCTTAACAGTCTGTGCCACAACTCAGACCCCTGATATTTTTGAGAACAAGTTATAGACATCATGCCCTTTTATCCCTAAACATATTACTATATATTTGTATATCCTAGTGCAATAATAATCTTTGTTACATATAACTAGTTTAATGATCAAATTCAGCATTTAACAAATATGATACTCTTGTCTAATATATACAGTCTACAGTAAAGTTTTGCTAATTGTCCTAGTAATGCCCTTTAATCACAATTTTCTTTCCATCTAGGATCTAATCAAGATCATACATTGCATTTAATTTTATACTTTCTTTTGAACTATCATAATTGCCTAGCTTTTGTCTTTTGTCTTTCTTTTTTCTTTTTTTTTTTGACAGGCAGAGTAGATAGAGAGAAAAGTCTTCCTTTTTGCCGTTGGTTCACCCTCCAATGGCCGCTGCGGCCGGCGTATCTCGCTGATCCGAAGGCAGGAGCCAGGTGCTTCTCCTGGTCTTCCATGGGGTGCAGGGCCCAAGGACTTGGGCCATCCTCCACTGCACTCCCGGGCCACAGCAGAGAGCTGGCCTGGAAGAGGGGCAACCGGGACAGAATCCGGCGCCCCGACCGGGACTAGAACCCGGTGTGCCGGCGCCGCAAGGTGGAGGATTAGCCTGTTAAGCCACGGCGCCGGCCTAGAGTGTAAGATTCTTTAAACTTTTTTTTTTTTTTTTTTTTTTTGACAGGCAGAGTGGACAGTGAGAGAGAGAGACACAGAGAAAGGTCTTCCTTTGCCGTTGGTTCACCCTCCAATGGCCGCCACGGTTGGCACGCTGTGGCCGGCGCACCGCGCTGATCCGGATGGCAGGAGCCAGGTGCTTCTCCTGGTCTCCCATGGGGTGCAGGGCCCAAGGACTTGGACCATCCTCCACTGCACTCCCTGGCCACAGCAGAGAGTTGTCCTGGAAGAGGGGCAACCGGGACAGGATCGGTGCCCCGACCGGGACTAGAACCTGGTGTGCTGGCGCCGCAAGGCGGAGGATTAGCCTAGTGAGCCACGGCGCCGGCCTAGAGTGTAAGATTCTTGAGACCCATGTAAAGACTGTTTTTTGTCTTTTACTTTGTGCCGTACAGAGAATAATCATGGACTTAAGATACTTCTTTCAGTACAGTTCAGACATTGCAATGTCAGATGTTAAATATTTTTTAAATTTTTTTTAAAGATTTATTTGAAAGTAAGAGTTACACAGAGAGAAGAGAGGGAAGAGAGAAAGATCTTCCATCCGCTGGCCCACTCCCCAATTGGCTGCAGTGGCTGGGGCTGCACCGGCTGGGGCTGCACCAGTCCGAAACTAGGAGCTTCTTCTGGTTCTCCCACACAGGTGCACGGGCCAAAGGACTTGGGCCATGCTCTGCTGCTTTCCCAGGCCCTAGCAGAGAGCTGGATCAGAAGTGGAGCAGCGGTGACTTGAACTGGCGCCCATATGGGATGCTGGCACTGCAGGCGATGGCTTTACCTACTATGCCACAGCGCCGGCCCCAGATGTTGTTTTTATCTGGCTTAAGATATTTATTGCTGATGAATTTTGATGAGTCACATTACTTTTAGAATATGCATTATTGAAAAATGTAATTTCAGGGTTGTTAGGTTCATATAGAAATGGAACAAAGGGGTTTTAGACATCTATCTTTGATTTTTATATTTAATACTAAGCATGCTCTTAAGCTGGCAAAATTAAGCTGTTTTTATATATCTTTTTGGCATATGTCATCATTCCAGTGACACTGCATAATAAGTTATTTTCATGTGTTTTTTGTGGTCTTTATCCCTTCACTGCCTCACATTCCTACACTATCTTAACCAGTTGATTTTTTTTTTTTTTGTATTTTGAGCACATCTACCTATTAAAAGGATTGACATTTCACGAGTTTTGCTCTTCTTAGAAATCTTACATAGAACACAGAGAACATGTACTTATATTTTTAACAGAATAAAATTCATTTTATCTTATAATTACCATATGAATGCACTGAACCATTTTATAATTTTTTAAATAAAGATTTATTATTTGAAAGGCAGAGTTACAGAGAGACAGAGGCAGAGAGAGAAAGAAAGTCTTCTATCCACAGGTTCACTCCTCAAATGGCTGCAATGGCTGGAGCTGGGCCAATCCAAAGCCAGGATCCTAGATCTTCTTCCAGGTTTCCCACGTGGGTACAGGGGCCCAAGGACATGGGCCATCTTCTACTGCTTTCCCAGGCCATGGCAGAGAGCTGGATTGGAAGTGGAGCAGCTGGGACACAAATTGGCACCCATATGGGGTGCTGGCACTGTAGATGGTGCCTTTACCTGCTAGGCCACAGCACCGGCCCCACCATTTTATAATTCTAAGATGCATCTGGGGATATTAATGATCTTATTTTTCCTGGCGAAACATTCTGATATTTTATTCAGGAAATTATTTCATCATTATCAGTTATACTCAACTGTGCTAAAAATAAAAAGGGCACAAATAAGAAGAATGATGAAATTGCAGAGGATGTCAGACTTTTTTGTGAAGAGTCAGATAGTAAATATTTTAAGTTTAATAGGCCATAAATGTCTCAGTGGTATGTTATTCTCCCTCTGAACAACTCTTTTATTTTTTATTTTTTTTTAATTTTTGACAGGCAGAGTGGACAGTGAGAGAAAGAGACAGAGAGAATGGTCTTCCTTGTTACCGTTGGTTCACCCTCCAATGGCCACTGCAGCTGGCGTGCTGCGGCTGGTGTGCTGCGCTGATCTGAAGCCAGGAGCCAGGTATTCTCCTGGTCTCCCATGCGGGTGCAGAGCCCAAGCACTTGGGCCATCCTCCACTGCACTCCCTGGCCACAGCAGAGAGCTGGCCTTGAAGAGGGGCAACCGGGACAGAATCCGGCGCCCCGACTGGGACTAGAACCTGGTGTGCTGGCGCCGCAAGGCGAAGGATCAGCCTGTTGAGCCACAGCGCCAGCCCTGAACAACTCTTTAAAAATGATTCTTCAATCCCAGATCATACACAAATTGATGTGGGCCACATTCGGCCTGTGAACCTCTGTCCTTTACCTATAATTTTCGTATTATATTACTCAAAGGGTTATGCCATCATTCAAGAAAAATAAAGGGAGACTGGAGTACCATCTTAGTGGTCTTTTTTTGATAACTGCTAAACATAATGTGGAATTCATATTTTTCATGTTTATAATGGCAAAGAAAATAATTGATGTAGGAGGACGTTTTATAATTTTTGGGCAAATCAAACAATACAAAGAGGTACATATATTCTAGACTAGGGATGATGGTGAAGTTGATCATGTAAGCAAAATCTCAAGACTGTGAATATTTAGATGATAATAACCTGAATTTTCTCAACAAAATTGTTGATTATTTCCATGAACTGGAAGAAAATATGATATTCTGCTTATATAAGAGAAGGAAATTTAGGGCTGGCGCTGTGGCACCGTGGGTAAAGCTGCTGCCTGCAGTGCCGGCATCCCATATGGGCGCCGGTTCCTGTTCCAGCTGCTCCGCTTCCAGTCCAGCTCTATTATATGGCCTGGGAAAGCAGTGGAAGATGACCCTAGACCTTGGGCCCCTGCACCCATGTGGGAGACCTGGAAGGAGCTCCTGGCTCCTGGCTTCAGATCGGTGCAGCTCCAGCCATTGCAGCCATTTGGGGAGTGAACCAGCAGATGCACGACTCCCCCCTTTCTCTCTCTCTGTCTCTGTCTCTCCTTTTATCTCTGTGTACCTCTAACTTTCAAATAAATAAATAAATCTTAAAAAAAAAGAAAGAATTTATCCCAGAGTATTTTGTGACATTTTGGACATATAAAAGGAGGTGTGCTGGTATTCTTTTATTTATTTATTTATATTTATTTATTGACAGGCAGAGTGGACAGTGAGAGAGAGACACAGAGAGAAACGTCTTCCTTTTTCTGTTGGTTCACCCTCCAATGGCTGCCGTGGCCAACGCACTGCAGCCGGCGCACTGTGCTGATCCGAAACCAGGAACCAGGTGCTTCTCCTGGTCTCCCATGCGGGTGCAGGGCCCAAGCACTTGGGCCATCCTCCACTGCACTCCTGGGCCACAGCAGAGAGCTGGCCTGGAAGAGGGGCAGCTGGGACAGAATCCGGCGCCCCAACCGGGACTAGAACCCGGTGTGCCGGCGCCGCGGGCGGAGGATTAGCCTATTGAGCCAAGGTGCTGGCTGCTGGTATTCTTTATCTTTTAGATTTGTGTTCCAAATTTTACTGAGTATGGTTTGTAAAAGGACAAATGCTGAAAGTGGGTGTATATACAAAGGTGATTAAAGGGAGTTAAGTATAGAAATATTGATAATTCTAAATGTTAATCTAAACATAGGAATATTTTGCAAATTATGGATCGGAGATGATGACCATCTTTCAGTAAATTATGAGCCATTAAAGGTTTTGAACTTTCTATTGCATTTTGATAAAAGCATGAGAAGTAACCATAGACCAGAGTCTTTTAGTGATTGTAAAAGGCTTATGAGTTGGATATGTTCCATGTTCATCCATGATGGTTGATGAGTTGTGTTCAGAGGACATAGCCTATTTTGGCAAAGTCATATAATTTAAAAACAGTTAAATGTGAAATGTTAAATGTTTGCTGTAGTTAGATGCTTTTTAAAAAGTCTAATAAGTTGTTTTCAGGGCAGATGTTTGGTGTAGTAGTTAAAACACCAGTTAGGATAACTACATCTTGTATCTGCCTGGGTTCAAGACCTAAGTACATTCCAAATTCTAGCTTCCTGCCAGTTCACACACTAGAAGGCACAGGTGTGGCTCAATTAGTTGGATCCCAGCCATGTGGGGGACCTGAATTGACTTCCCATCTCCCAGTTTGGGTCTGGCACAACCCTGACTGTCACTGGCATCCAGAAGAAAACCAACAGATAAGAGCACATATGCTCACTCTCCCTATCCATTCAAATAATTTTTTAAAATTTATTTTCTACTATCTTTAGTCTGAACATTCTGTGTCAACTCTCTGTCTATGTCTCAGGTTCCGTACCTACCTACCTAAGGTTCCATTAAAATCAGATGACAAATGGTAAGGACAGCTTTTTCTTGGATACTAAAAATCGAGAACTAGCCTCTTCAGGTAGGTTTTCTTTCTCTGAGTTATGCTCTGTCAGGACCTTGATTTACAAGTAGGTAGGTACTTTGAGAAACAGTCTTTAAAAATCTTTTCCTGCATGTGCCAGTAGAATGTTGTTGAGAGCTTGATCTAATGTATTTTTTAAGACCATGTCAGATGTTTACTTATTCTACTGTTTTTGTTTTGATGACACCAAGTGAAACTGATCGTGTTTTCCATTTTTATATATCCAAAATTAAATATTTATTGTAAATCTAATATTTCCTCCTGTTATTTTATTTTGTAGTTTATAAGAAATAACCTTTGTATTAGGATGGTATAAAAAACTGTCAGGTCAATTTGAGAAGACTAGGGGAATGATTTAGTTGTATAATGGATATATTTGAATATGTAGATTAAAGGTTGCTGAAGACCTTGAGTCTTTTTAAACTTTCCCCTTAGGTTGTTATAACGGAGAACATTTTTTTTTTAAAGATTTATTTATTTACTTGAAAGTGAGAGTTACACACAGAGAGAAGGAGAAGCAGAGAGAGAGAGAGAGAGAGAAATCTTTCATCCGCTGGTTCACTCCCCAATTGGCTGCAACAGCCGGAGCTGGACCAAACCGAAGCCAGGAGCCAGAAGCTTCTTCTGGGTCTCCCATGTGGGTGCAGGGGCCCAAGGACTTGGGCCATCTTCTATTGCTTTCCCAGGCCATAGCAGAGAGCTGGACCAGAAGTAGAGCAGCTGGGACTTGAACCGGCGCGCATCTGGGATGCCAGCACTGAAGGTGACAGTTTTACCTGTTACGCCACAGCACCGGCCCCAGCAGAGAACTTTTAAATAAAGAAAATGTCATAATATTTTCTTTTTTTTTTTTAAAGATTTTATTTATTTATTTGACAGGTAGAGTTACAGACAGTGAGAGAGAGAGAGAGAGAGAGAGACAGACAGAGACAGAGAGAAAGGTCTTCCCTCTGTTGGTTCTGAAGCCAGGAGCCAGGAATCAGGAGCCTCCTCCTGGACTCCCATGCGGGTGCAGGGGCCCAAGTACCTGGGCCATCCTTCAGTATTTTCCCAGGCCATAGCAGAGAGCTGGACAGAAGAGGAGCAACTGGGACTAGAACCAGCGCCCATATGGGATGCCGGTGCTGCAGGCGGAGGATTAACCTAGTGCGCCACGGCTCTGGCCCCATAGTGTTTTCTTATTTCCATGTTTTAGAATTGGCCTTAGCAAATTTTAGTTAGTGGTTCAACTCATCTGCCAAGAGCTTGTGTATGACAGAAATGCAAGTCAGTGATGACAAAGCTTTCTACATGTGCAGATCACTTCTCTGGTAGTTAGAATGAAGACAATTAAAGCTCTTTCATGAATTGAGGTCACTGGACCCAGTCAGGCAAATAGCAGTGCATTTTCTGGACTAGCATAATTCGAGGTTGAAAATAGAATAATGGAATAAATAACTAAAAATGTATCCTTTTATAAAGGTAATAACAAAACGTTTAAAACCTATCAAAATCAACTGTCAAAACTATCAGCCAACTAAACACTTGTGGTAGCCAGAGCAGCAGTTTAAGGAAGAAAAATCACTATCTCAGAACAGTGAACTTTGTGGTATTCTATTTATTTATTCATTTTTAAAGATTTACTTGTTTATTTGAAAGGCAGAAATAGAAAAGGAGAGAGAGATCTTCCATCTGCTGGTTCACTCCCCAAATGGCCACAGCCGCTGGGGCTGAGCAGGCCAAAGCCAGGAGCCAGTAGCTTCATCCAGGTCTCCCATGTGGGCGCAGGGGCCCAAGCATTTGGGCCATCTTCTGCTGCTTTCCCAGGTGCATTAGCAGGGGGCTGGATTGAAGTGGAGCAGCCAGGACTTGAACCTTCATCCATATGGAATGCAGTACTGAAGGCAGGGGCCTAACCTACATTACGAAGAGTGCCGACCCCTCTTTGTGGGATTTTAACTTACCTTGGTTCTATCCCCCTGCTCCTGAGTTCAGTGGTAATCTGGAAATTAACTGTCTCCATTCTTGGTACTTGTGCAGGGAACCTTATTCACAAAGAATTGTACTTAACTTCTTTTATCTATCTCATAACTACCTAGAAGACTAGTAAAAAGATTGCCTTTATCTTAGGAACTCTCAGTGTTGAAGTGACTTCCTTGGGGGTATTTTCAGAAATTACTTAGAAACATACTAAGGTACATCAAAAAGATTCTGGAAAGTGGAATTAAAAATATTTTTATTTTGGTGCAAAACATTTTTGAAATCCATGCACATAAGGAATCTTTTGAAAGTTCTGGGAAAATGCATATAATAAAAAAGTATGCATGGATTTAAAAAAAATTTGGTACTAAATTAGTTTCATTTTTCCATAAACTTTTTGAAGTACCCTGATACGTACTAATCACTGTTGATTGAGGCAAAGGACAACAGTTGGGGAGAAAACAATAGACTAACTAGAAAACTTGCAAGGGAAGTCTGGAAGTGACACATACTTTGAGGAATAAGGGTTTTGAGTTTTCTGATCTATTTCTGGGATTCTGGAAAAGCATATGCACCAGAGATCTGCACATGCTTAAGGAGAGGCCTAGGAACGTCCTGAGCACTCCCCTGTGTTTAACTTTAATGCTCTATACAGGAAGGAGGGAAAGCTATGATGGCTGAGTGTTGAAGACATGTCCCAATCCAGAAAGCCCATCTGCAGAGTCTGGGAGACTATTCTGGTTGCTGATGTGGTGATCTCTTCAATTACTAACTGATCGCTAAACTTACAGAACAAAGTTTTCAGTGGCTCACATAGCAAAGAATGAATTTTACAGAATTAATTCAGAAAAGTCATTAAGGAAACAACTACAAAAAGGCCATTAACAAAAACTGAGAAGCAGGAACCTTTTGATTTCTATAGTTTCCACATTATAAAATTCAAAATCTCCAGTTTTCTATAAAAAATTATGAGACATAGAGAGAAACCATGTAAGGCCCATACACAGAAGTATTTAAACTATCCCCAAGGAGCCACAAACATTAGACTTACTTAACAAAGACGTTAAGTAAACTGTTTTAAATATGCTCAAAGAGCTAAAGGAAACCAAAAGAGTGATATACTGTCAAGTAGAGAATATCAATATAGAAGTTATTAAATAGAAGAAAACATTCTGGATCTGGAAAGTGCAGTAACTGAAATGAAAGGTTGTTAACTAGTGAGTTTAAGTGTCAGATCCAATGAGGCAGAATAAATAATGAACTCAAATATAAGTTAATTGAAATATTTTGGAGGAAAAAAGAATGAAGAAAAATGAACAGAACACAGAGACCTGAGAGACACCATCATACACAGCATACATCATACTCAGACACAGCATACTCAGTATAAAGTCATAGAGAGGACCAAGAGAAGAGGGGTAAAGAATACTCTTTGTGGCTTGAATATTTGTATCTCCCTAAAATTTTTATGTTAGGAAATGCAGCTTTAATGACTAAGGAGGAGCACTTGTAAATGAGATTAGTGCCTTTTCATAAAAGCATGAGATCCCTTGCTCTTAGATACAACAAGAGGATGCTGTCTGTGAACCAGAACATAAATCCTCATCAATATGTACACACATATAACATAGCATAATAGACCAATATAGCAATTTTAATAATAGCTTTTAAAATCTTTAACTCTTTTTGTAGATTGCCAATTGATTTGAATTGCTTTTTGTTTTTAGTAACCTCAGTTTACCATACTTTCTCTCAGTTGGTACTGTTAATACATTATTGGCTTCATCTGTTTACAGAGCCATCCCAAAGTACTGAATACAATAAAAGTGGCTGGAAAAAGTCCATAGGAACCTATAAGAGGACAGCTAAACACAGAACCAACAACGCTTTAGTTTTATGAGCAGCAAATCATATATAACTATGGATGACAAAAGACTTTAAGTCGCCATGTTTAAAATTATAAACTCATCAACCAACAAGAGGCACTTGCTTACTTCACAGTATTTTTGAAAGCACCTGTAGGATTTTACAAGTATTTAACCCTTTAGGCCTCTGGGGCTTTCTCAATAAGATAACTATCATGTCTAGTAACACAAGATCATTAGACTTTTTAATTCTCAAACATTTGTATTAATATGTGTGTACATATTGTATGTCCACATGGGGAAATTTTATTAAGAGTTTTATTTTAAATGGCTTATAGATAAGATTGTGCATAAATTTAAGCTGCTAAAATCAAAGATACATTTTAATTTGTGTGACCTGAATCTGTGTATCATATGTTTTAAACTTGTTGGTAGAAAGAAACTAAAAACATTTTATATGGTTGTGCTTAAGTTTACTGGCTAAACAAACTACACCATGTTAGATATTTAAGAGGTGTTTTCAAATACATGATTCTTAAAATTTCTAGAAGGCATTGGACCTTCTGGTAAATGTTTTCTTAAGTTGTTATCTAATGGTTGAAACGGTTTGCTAAGTATTCATGTAATATTGCTGTTGTCAGCAAGCTATCTAGGACTTGCTCCCTCATTTCTCTATTCTAAGCCCAACTTGTTTTTTCATTTCTCTATTCTCTTCAAGGTAGGAAACTAATTCTATTATAAAGGAATCTGTAGGACGCACAATTTAATCTTTAGACCTTATAAAAGAGATGGCTAACATTTTTCTGTAATAGCATAGCCAAAATAAGAACTTAAATAATAATCTCATAGCTAGATTCACTTCGCCATCAGCGAAGTATACAGTAAGTAGAAAAAAACCTCCCTTTCAGACCAAAGGGAAAGAAAGTTTTAAAGTGAGAATATAATTTTTCTCATGGGCATTGTCTACCTTAGAAAAACTACTACAGAACATGCCTGTGACTATAGACTTGTAGTTCAGGCCACTGAAGAATAGAGATGGGACTTGGGCACTCCCTTGACTTGCATCCTCTGGTCTGCTTTAACACAAACCAGGAGGAAAAGAAAGCTAGGCATCAGAAGCAATGGGTGGCAGGCCTATTAATGGCTGATTTGTACAGTGATCTGCCCTCAAGGAGACCCAACAGGCCAGTCCACTGCAGTGGCTTTCAATGTGGTAAGCCTGGGCTTCAGCAGAAGTCAGCTTGTGAAGAGCCCTGGCAGCTCTGCCAAGAGTTGGATCACTGGAAATGGACCTGCCCTGGAGTCGAAGGATGCCCAGGTCAGAGCCACAGATCTTATTGGCTCTAAGCTGAAAAGCCCTTCACTCAGCCCAACTTCCAAAGTGACCACTGCAGCTGAGGGTATGGTCAAGTAGGGTCAGCAACATTGCAGGCAGAACTGTAAATTTCTTGTTAGAGATGCCCCCTGCCTTTACCTGGCCAGCTCTCCTCCCAGGCTAGCCAAGTAATGAAAGTCAACAGAGTGCCTTCCCCTAGGAGGTTCACACCTCCCTTAGGATATACCCCATGTGAAGAGATAGGTAGGTCTGGGCCTCTGAATTTACAAGGCCTAAAGCCCACCAGATTATTATCAAGCCCCTTCTATCAGGTTCTACTTGCCTCTCAATCAGAAAACTTAATTGTAGCTTAGACAGCACCTTTCTTAGCTCCTCTAATAATGACTCTGTCCTTTGTTCTAGACCCTGTCTAGTGTACTTGGGCCTCATTTCTTTGTAATCATAACCTCTACTCTACCACCAATGGCTCTACTCCCAACCTGTGTGTACTGATGGTCCTCTTCCCCACTTAATGCTGTATAATTGTTCAAACCTGGTAAATGGCACTCTTAGGATCATTGGTTACTATCCTCACTCTGTCTTTTATGACCTTGTCTAAATATGATATGAGTCGGTAAACTTGGAAGGCTTCCATAGCCTTGGCAACTCATGACGACAGCCTAGGATGGTTACTGGCGCCATAAACTAGAGTGTCAATTTGTTGGGTCAACAACAGGAGCCACTGTGCACTTGCTCCTCATGTGGGATCTCTGTCCTTAATGTGCTGTACATTGTGATTTAATGCTATAACTAGTACTCAAACAGTATGTTTCACTTTGTGTTTCTATGTGGGTGCAAACTGTTGAAATCTTTATACGAAATTGATCTTCTGTATATAAAGAGAATTGAAAGTGAATCTTGATGCAAATGGAAGGAGAGAGGGAGCGGGAGAGGGGAGGGTTGCGGGTGGGAGGGAAGTTATGGGAGGGGGAAGCCATTGTAATCCATAAGCTGTACACTGGAAATTTATATTCATTAAATAAAAGTTAAAAAAAAAAATCCTCATCAGACACCGAATCTGCCAGTGTCACGATCTTGGACTTCAAAGCCTCCAAACTGAGAAATAAATTTCTAGTGTTAATAAACCACCCATTTTTTGGTATTTTATTACAGCAGCCCAAACAAGTATAAGACATTTAAAAAACCAATGCCTAGAAACTCCCCCAAATTTAATGTAAAAAAACTCATTAATCTGCATATTTAAGAAGCTTGGCATATTCCAAGTAGGATAAACTTCACATCAGGATATAGTCAGATCACTAAAGAGAGAATCTTGAAAGCATCAAGAGAAGTAACACATGGCATAAAAGGGTAATTTTATAGTTATTTTGTCCTCAGAGATTATAGAGCCTAGAAATCTAAGTATATTCAAAGTTCTGAAAGAAAAAAAAACTCTGAACCAAGACTTCCATATCCAATAAAACTATTTTTCAGAAATTAAAACACTCCCAGATAGACAAAAACTGGCAGATCTGCCCTATAGGAAATGCTAAAGGGAGTCCTTCAGATTGAAATGAGAGAATAAAAGAGTAATAAAAGAGTAATTAAAATCATATGAAGAAATAATACCACAGTGATAAATATATTAGTAAATATAAATGTTAATATTTTAATATATGTTTTGTTTGTAACTTCTTTTATTCCGTCCTAAAAGACAGTTTCATAAGACATTTTAAATCTATATGGGTGGGTACGGTGTGTAAAGATGAAATTTGTGACTAACGGGGAGAAGTTACGTAAGAACAGAGTTTTTGTATACCATTGAAATTAGATATTGATTCAAACTGGACTTGTATAAGTTGTTAAATGTTATTCTCATTGCAATACTAGCAAAATAATAAATAATGAGGGGCCAGCGCTGTGGCATAGTGGGTAAAGCCCCCACCTGCAGTGCTGGCATCCCATATGGGTGCTGGTTTGAGTCCTGGCTGCTCTGCTTTGGATCCAGCTCTCTGCTATGGCCTGGGAAAGCAATGGAAGATGGCCCAAGTCCTTGGGCTCCTGCACTCACATGGGAAACTCGGAAGAAACTCCTGGCTTTGGATCGGTGCAGCTCTGACCGTTGTGGCCAATTGGGGAGTGAACCAGCAAATGGAAGACCTCCTCTCTCTCTCTCCCCTCTCCCCTCTCCCCTCTCCCCTCTCCCCTCCTCTCTCTCTGTAAATCTGACTTTCAAATAAATAAATAAATCTTTAAATAAATAAATAATGAAAAGAAATGACAAGGCATTTAAATGGTTCACTAGCAAATGTCTGTTTAACAGAAAAATTAGACTCTATTTACAGTGCATTGATTGATAGGATATATTAAAATTATGATCCAACTATATGCTCTTACAAGATTCACAAATATGTATTTATATGTATGTGTATATATATATATATATTTTGTGTATGAAAATAATCAAAAGAGAACTGGAGTGGCTAATCTTAGCAGTGGCTATATTAAAACCAACCAAAATAGACTCAAGGCAAAAATTAAGAGTCCAAGATGGGCATTATATAATGATCAAAAGATCAGTCTGTCAAGAAAGATAACTTACACACATTTTTGTGCCTAACAGCAGAACCTTAAAATATGTGATACATGAACTGACAGAATTGTTGGGGAAAAATGCAGAGTTTCAGTTCTCTATTTTCAATAAGTGGAAAGACTGACTAGATACAATATCATCAAGGAAATAGCAGGTTTGAACAGTACTTAAGCAACTAGATCTAGCAGATGTATATAGAACATTTCACTCAGTCGTTATAGAATACATATTGTTCTCAAATAATTGTGGAATGTTTTCCTAAAGAGACTGTATATAAATGAGTGTCTATATTTAAAATGATCGAAATCCTACAAAATATGATTAAATTAGTATCAGAAGGAAAGTGGAAAAATTCACAAATATGAGCATGTGGAGATTAAAATAATTTAAAAATATTGAAAGCTAAATTGTTTAATAAGGGATATGTATGTGTATGAGTTTGTTTAAAAAAGTTTTTTTAGATTCATTTACTTATATGAAAGAGTGTCAGATAGAAAGGGAGAGAGACCTTCCTTTTGCTGTTTCACTCCACAAATGGCTGCTATAGCCAGGGCTGAGCCAGGAACTCCAACCTGCTTTCCCACGTGGGTGGCAGAGGCCCCAGCACTTGGGCTGTCATCCGCTGCTAACTTCTAAGATGCATTAATCTGAAGCTGGATAGGAAGTAGGGCCACCAGACCCACAGTGTTGTCCCTATCTGTGTATTTTTTAAAGATTTATTTATTTATTTGAAAGAGTTACACTGGTTCACTCCCTAGTTGGCTACGATGGCTGGAGCCACGCCAGTCCGAAGCCAGAAGCCAGGAGCTTCTTCCAGGTCTCCCATGCCAATGCAGGGGCCCAAGGACTTGGGCCATCTTCTACTGCTTTCCCAGGCCATAGCAGAGAGCTGGATTGGAAGTGGAGCAGCTGGGACTTGAACCAGCACCCATATGGGATGCTGGCACTGCAGGTGACGGCTTTACCCGTTATGCCACACTGCTGGCCCCTATATGTATATTTTTAAGACATAGCAAAAACATTTGTTAATATACTTCAAAATTTTGAAAATGTTTTGATACTTGCAGTGAATGTTGTTAGTAGGAATCTGTATTGTCCCAGAGTTTTGTTTATTGGTATTTGATTAAATATTTTATTATCAGAACAGATAACACAAAAATCTATTCATCATAATTTTTTTCCATCATCAGTCTTATTATGTCTCTGTGGATTAGTAAAACTGACCTGTATTTGCCATGTATAATTTCCCATGTATAATTTAGTGGTAGCCTAGGTCTATGCTTAGTATACTTTTGTATAAAAGGTAAAAGTTATTATATTTTTTCATGAATAAGCTGTGAACTTTTAAAATTTTTATTATTTTTTAATTTGAAAGGTAGAGAAAGAGCTCCTCTGTCAACTAGTCTACTCCGCAAAGGCTTGCAAAGGGAGATCTGTGGGCTGAAGCTGAAAGCCAGGAACACAGTCCAGGTCTTCCAAGTGGGTGGCAGGAACACAATTAGTTGAGCCATTACTACTACCTCCCAAGGTCTGAATTAACAGGAAGTTGAAGTTAAGAGCTAGAAGTGGGTATTGAGCCTATACGTTCTGATATTGGGCATATGCATATTAACCACTAGGCTATACCCATCTCCAATCTCGGATTTCTTTGTTGCCTGTTTGATAATGGATTATCAGGTGTCGAAAGATCATTGACATTAGTAAAATATGCCATATTACTTATGGTAATGATGGGAATTTAATGATTTTTCTTTAGTAATCAGAATGTTAAAGCTAATTTTGAAGATCATAAAGTATCCTTCAGAGTTAGCTGTAGAGTCTTACGTAATTCTCATTCTGTTGCTGACTGTAGCTAGCTGTAGGTCATTTTTAATAAATTTTAAGAAAGTAATAGCTGTTTTTCTGATAGGAAACCTAGTTCTTTTTTTAGCATGCTAAGAACTTTTGCATTTATCTGAAAAGTTGCACATACTAAAACTTCTTAGTGTATGTATGAGTGTGTAGATCAGAAATTCTTCACATATTCAGAAAGGAATTTATAAGAATGCAAGTTAAAATATGACATGGACTAATTTCTTTCAGGAGAAGGAAGCCAGCACCCCTTTGGAACCATGAATATTGTCCGGACTCCATCTGTTGCTCAGATTGGAATTTCAGTGGAACTGTTGGACAGTTTGGCTCAGCAGACTCCTGTAGGCAATGCTGCTGTATCCTCAGTTGACTCATTCACTCAGGTAATATAACACACATTTCATTTTTGTCTCCTCTCATCCCACTGAATGAAAGTATAATTGACAAAATTGTATATATTGGGGTGAGCACCGTTTGGTATAGTGGTAAGATGCCCCCTGAGATCCCTGCATCCCATGTCAGAGTGCCTTGTTTTGAGTCCCAGCTCCACTCTGAATTTCAGCTTCCTGCTGATGTCCACCCTGGGAGACAGTAGTAGCTCAGATGATTGGGTCCCTCCTTCCCATCTGCGAGATGATTAGGTTCCTGACTACCAGCTTGGTCTGGCCAGTCCCAGCTGTGCTAGGCATTTGGGGACTGAGCCAGTGGATAAAGATTTCTCTCTATTCCTGTCTCTCTGAAATGAATAAATTTTAAGAATTGTATGCTTTGTGGTATACAAAAATACTATTTTGATATATGTTGACATTGTGGTACAAGTATATTGTACTAATATCTATCACCTCACCATATTTTTTTTTTTGTGGTGAAAACATTTTATACTTAATCTCTTAGTAGATTTTAAATGTACAACAAATTACTTATTAACTGTAGTCGCTGTACTGTACAATAGATCTCCAAAATTTTACTCATTTCTTCTAATTGAAACCTTGTATCCTTTGACTAACATCTATCCATTTCCCTCCTTTCTACTCCCTAATCCCGGGCAACTACCATTCTGTTCTCTGCTTCTGTGAGTGCCACTTTTTTTTTCCTAAAGATTTATTTATTTAGTTTTTTTTTTTTTTTTTTTGGATAGGCAGAGTGGACAGAGAGAGAGATAGAAAAGTCTTCCTTTTCCGTTGGTTCACCCCTCAATGGCCTCTGCGGCTGGCGAACCACACTGATCTGAAGCCCTGGAACCAGGTGCTTCTCCTGGTCTCCCATGCGGGTGCAGGACCCAAGCACTTGGGCCATCCTCCACTGCATTCCCGGGCCACAGCACAGAGCTGTACTGGAAGAGGAGCAACCAGGACAGAATCCGGTGCCCTGACCGGGACTAGAACCTGGTGTGCCAGCACCGCAGGTGGAAGATTAGCCTATTGAGCCGCGGTGCCAGCCTTAGTTATTTTTTATTTGAAAGGCAGAGTTACAGAGAGAGGAGGAGAGGCACACACACCGAGACAGACCTTCCATCTGCCTGGTTCACTCCCCAAATGGCTGCAACAGCTGGGGCTGGGCCATGCCGAAACCAGAGGCCAGCCTTTCTTCCCCTGCATGTAGGTACAGGGCCCCAAGCACTTGCATCATCTGCTGCTGCTTTACCCAGGCACATTACCAGGGCGCTGGATCAGAAGTGGAGCAAGCTGGTCTCAAACCATTACCCATATGGGATACTGGCATTGCGGGTGGAAGCTTAACCTGCTACACCACACTGCCAGCTCTGAGTTCCACTTCTTTTTATTGCACATGTAAATGAGGTCATTCAGTATTTTTCTTTGCTTAGTTTATTTCACTTAGCATAATTGAGAGGGAAATTTTTGATGATGCAGGAGAGTAAGGAGAATTGCCAAAGCAGCATATTTGAGTAGAGATCAGGAGCACATATGGAGAGGTTCACTTTAGATGGGATGATGGTATGTTGATACAGGTACAGGAGGTTGGTAGATGGGGTGATGAGAAATCTGTGTAGGTCCTCTCCTGATTCCTTCTCTTTGCTCAGTGAAATAGGATGGAAGGTCATTGATTAAGATGGAAGGGGAATGAGGTATTTTAAATCTAAAGAAAAAGCACTGTAAGTCCTCAAGGAGAGGAAGAGGGTTAATGGTCTAGGGAAGCATATGAGAATGCTGAATAGTACCAGAAGCATGCTTTTGAAAGTTGTGGTCATGAATTTACAGGCGAATTTGTCACATGATCTCTCGAGAATGGATTAAGAAGACAGAGTCAGATCTCGCAGATGTTTTTCTAATAATTTTTAAAATAAACTGCACTGAAAAAAAAAACCTATAAAACAATACTCCATAGAGACAGAATTTTGTGGAAAGTATACCCCAGTGTTAAATTATCCCTGGAAAAGGGGGAGAAGCTTTTTAGTCTGTGTGTGTATGTGTTTATATACATTTTATATATATGTGTGTGTGTGTGTGTATTAGGACTTGAACTTTTTGGTAAAGCATTTTTTAAAATCAATAGATCTTTCATTGCATTAGTAAAATACCACAGATTATAATCTAGGCTCTTGTTTTTGTAGCCAGACAACTTATTCATCAGCCTTCTGAACTGTTCTTTGTTCAGAGACAAAGATACCATCCAAAAGTTTTCTGTTACCTTTTTTTAAACTCTTATTGCCTGATACCATCCAAAAAGTTTTCTTATATTTGAATTTGAAACAAGTTCACTGTCATTTCCTTCGAAGACTAAGTCGTGTTTGTGGGCTTGAGATTTGTTTTTTTTTGACAGGCAGAGTTAGAGAGACAGAGAGAAAGGTCTTCCTTCCATTGGTTCAACCCCAAATGGCTGCTACGGTCAGTGCGCTGCGCTGATCCGAAGCCAGGAGCCAGGTGCTTCCTCCTGGTCTCCCATGTGGGTGCAGGGAACCAAGCACTTGGGCCATCCTCCGCTGCCTTCCCAGGCCACAGCAGAGAGCTGGACTGGAAGAGGAGCATCCGGGACTAGAACCCAGCGCCCCATCCAGGACTAGAACCCAGGGTACCGGCACCACAGGTGGAGAATTAGCTTCGTGAGCCGTGGTGCTGGCTGGGCTTGAGATTCTAAACAAGCAATACCTGGTTTCATGCAAATCCTTCGGACATAACTTTTCACCCTAGAAATTTCAGATTTCAACAAGAGACCCATTTCCTGAAGAGCAACGTTGATGGGGAAGTGAACATATACAGACTTCATCTTGTAACAGAAGCCTAGTGTAACCGCCTTCATCATAGTCTGTACATCATTACAGATAGTGCAAATTGTTGCCAATTCCTTTCTATTCCCCACCATTTGTGAACTTGGAATGATGACTTTTTTTTCCCCCGGGGAGGCTGAATTCTACATTGATGTGATTGAAGTTCCCCCAGAAAGTTCCTCTGAGACCCTTTACAATAACTGTGCTGCTTGGCCGGCGCCACAGCTCACTAGGCTAATCCTCCACCTGCGGCACCAACACCCTGCGTTCTTGCCCTGGTTGGGGCACCAGTTCTGTCCCAGTTGCTCTTCTTCCAGTCCAGCTCTCTGCTGTGGCCTGGGAAGGCAGTGGAGGATGGCCCAAGTCCTTGGGCCCTGCACCCACATGGGAGATCAGGAGGAAGCTCCTGGCTTCGGATTGGCGCAGTGCGCCAGCCATAGTGACCATTTGCGGGGTGAACCAACGGAAGGAAGACCTTTCTTTCTCTCTCTCTCTCCTCTCACTTCTAACTCTGCCTGTCAAATAAAGAAATAAATAAATAAAACTGTGCTGCTCCCATTCTGGAATATGGACAGTGTGATTGCTAAGAATAGCTTTCATTCTCTTTGTAGATGCAGCAAGGCTAAAGTATATGTGTTTTTATTAGATGCTTTATTATGAAATATATTTTTCCCCAGACACCTTTTATTTAAGGAATACAAATTCATGCATTTCGTAAGTACAACTTCAGGGACATAGTGATTCTTTTCACCACTCCCACCCTACTACCCCTTTTCCTACTCACTCTCCTATTCCCATTCTTATTTTTTACTAAGATCTATTTTCAACTAACTTTATACACATCTGATTAACTCAATACCAAGAGTTCAACAAATAGTATGAAAAAAACAAAAAAAACCTTGTTCCTCAACAGTCAAGACAAAGGCTGTTCAAAGTCATTGCATCTCAAAGTGTCAATTTCACTTCTATAGATCAGGAACTTTAGGAACTCTATTAGTTACCAAAGATCAGGGAGAACATACAGTATTTGTCTTTTTGGGACTGGCTTACTTCACTAAGTATAATGGTTTCCAGTTGTGACCATCTTGTTATAAAAGACAGGATTTTTTTTTTTTTTTAAACTACTGGTTAGTATTCCATGGTGTGCATAATCTCATAATTTCTTTAGTTTTCAATTAGTGGACATTAACGGACATTAATCAGCTGCAATAAGCATGGGGGTACAGATAACTCTTTGATATGTTGATATCATTTCCCTTGGGTGAATTCCCAGGATTGGGATGGCTGGGTCATATGGTAGGTCTGTATTCAGATTTTTGAGGTATATCCATACTGTCTTTCACAGTGGTTATACTAGTTACATTCTCACCAACAGAGGATTAGGGCACCATTTTCCCCACACTCTTGCCAGCATTTGTTTGCGGATTTCTATATGAAACCTCATTGTGGTTTTGATTTGCATTTCCCTGGTGGCTAGTGATCTGGAGCCTTTTTTTATGTGTATATTGGCCACTTGGATTTCCTCTTTTGAAAAATGCCTTTAAACGTTTAAGTCCTTTGCCCATTTCTTAACTGGATTGTTTTTTTTGTTGTTGAGTTTCTTGATCTCTTTTTATATTTTGGTTATTAATCCTTTATCAATTGCATTTCTTGCAAATCACATCTCCCACACTGCCTCTTCACCTTGCTTGCTTTTGCAGTGAGAAGCTTTTCAATTTGATGTAATCCCATTTGTCAATTTTGGCTTTGATTGACTGTGCCTCTGGGGTTTTTCACAAGAACTGTTTGCCTATGACAGTGTCTTGCAGGGCTTCCCCAAGTTCTCTAATAATTTGATAGTATCAGTCATATATGTAGGTGTTTAATCCATTTTGAGTGGATTTTTGTGTCAGATGTAAGGTAGGAGTCTTCTATTTCTGTATGTGGAGATCCAGCTTTCTCAGCACCATTACGTTGAAGAGACTGTCCTTGCTCCAAGGATTTATTTTAGCTCCTTTGTCAAAGATAAATTGGTTGTAGATTAATGGGTTGATTTCTGGCGTTTATTTGGTTCCATTGGTCTATCCATCTATTTTACCAGGCTGTTTTGATTATTGCTGCCCTTCAGTATGAAATCTGGTATTGTGATGCCTCTGGCATTGTTTTTGTTATATGATATTGCTTTAGCTGTGTGGTGTCTCCTATGTTTCCATATGAATTTCAGCATCATTTTTTTCTATATCTAAGGAGAATGCCCTTGGTATTTTGATTGATATTTCATTGAATCTGTAAATTGCTTTCAGTAGTATGGGCATTTTGATGTTATTGATTGTTCTAGTAAATGAACATGGAAGATTTTTCCATTTTTTTGTATCTCTTCTATTTCTTTAATGTTTTGTAATTCTCATCGTAGATATCTTTGGCATTCTTAGTTAAATTTATTCCAGAGTATTTTTTTTGTAGCTATTGTGAATGGGATTGATCTTAGAAGTTCTTTCTCAGCCGTGGCATTGTCTGCATATGCAAAGGCTATTGATTTTTGTGTGTTGATTTTATATCCTGCTACTTTACCAAACTCTTCTATGAGTTCTAATAGTCTCTTAGTGGAATCTTTTGGATCACCTACATATAGAATCATGTCATATGCAAATAGACATAGTTTGACTTCCTCCTTCCCAATTTGTATCCCTTTGATTTCTTTTTCTTGCCTAATTGCTCTGGCTAAACTTCTAGGACTGTATTGAATAGCAGTGATGAGAGTGGGCATCCTTGTCTGGATCTGGATCTCCATGGGAATACTCCAACTTTCCCTCATACAATAGGATGCTGGCTATGGGTTTGTCATAAATTGCCTGGATTTGTTGAGGAATGTTCCTTCTATTCCCAATTTACTTAAAGTTTTCATCATGAAAGGGTGTTGTATTTTATCAAATGCTTTTCTTTGCATCTATTGAGATAACCATATGCTTTTTGTTCTTCAATTTTGTTAATGCAGTGTATCTCATTGATTTGCAAATGTTTAATTCTACCCACATACCAGGGATAAATTTCACTTGGTTCGGGTGAATGATCTTTCTGATGTGTTGCTAGGTTCCTTTGGCTAGTATTTTGTTGAGGCTTTCTACATCTGTGTTCATCAGAGATAATGATCTGTAGTTCTCTTTCTGTTTTATCTTTTTCAGGTTTAGGATTCAAGGTGATGCTGGCTTCATAAAAGGAGTTTGGGAGGATTCCCTCCCTTTCAGTTGTTGTATTTTCCTCTTCATTTGTTTTCAGAAATGTTTTGATTTCTTTAGTGATCCCCTGTCCATTCAGGAGTATGTTGTTCAGTCTCCATGTATTTGCATATGTTATAGAGATTCTTGAGTTGTTGATTTCCAGCTTCATTCCATTGTGGTCAGAGAAGATGCATGGTATGATTTTTTTTTTTTTTTTTAATTTGCTGAGACTTCCTTGAGACTAGTGATGAACATGTTTCTGTGTTTCTGTGAGTAGTACCCCCTTAAGCATCTTTTGTAAGGCTGAATGACAAATTATTTCAATTTCTGTTTGTTATGGAAGGTCTTTTTTTTCACCTTTGTTCCTAAATGAGAGCTTTGCAGGGAATAATTATCTGGATTGACAGTCTTTTTGTCTTTAGAGTTGGAATATATCTTGCCATTCTCTTAGCCTGTAGGGTTTCTGATAAGAAGTCAGCCGTGAGTCTAATTGGAGATCCTCTGAAAGTAATCTGGCATTTCTCTCATGCATACTTTAGAATCTCTTCTTTAAGTTTTACTGTGTAGGGTTTGATTACAATGTGTCATGGTGAAGATCTTTTCTGGTTATGTCTATTAGGAGTTCTGTGTGCTTCCTGTACTTGGATGTTGCTTTCTTTCTTCAAATTAGGGAAGTTTTATGTAATTATTTCACTAAAAAGGCTTTCTAATCCATTTTCTCTTTCCACACCTTCAGGAACTCCTAAGACCTATATGTTGGGTTGTTTGATAGTACCCCATAAATTTCCAACACTGTTTTTTTAGTTTCTAATTTCTTTTTTTTTTTTTTTTTTTTTGGTCTGACTGTAAGGTTTCCAGAGATTTATCTTCTAAATTGGATATTCTTTGTTCTGTTTCATTGAGTCTGTTGTTAAAGCTTTCCACTACATTTTTTTATTTAATTCTTCATTTCCAATATTTCATTTTGATTTCTCTTTAAAGTCTCAATTTCATGGGAAAAATTTTCATTCATGTCATGTATGGATTTTTTTGGTTTGTGGATTTGCTTCTGATTACTTCTGAGTAATCCTATGATCCATGTTTTGAATTCCGTATATGGCATTTCTTCAATTTCTCTATCTTCACATTATGGTGTTGAAGTGTTGTTGTGTTCTTTTGAGGGCATCATGTTGTCTTTCTTATTCTTATTTCTTTAATTGCTGTATTTATTATTAGGCATTTGTTTTTTTCTTCCCCAGTGAAGGCTTTTATCTTTGGACTATGCCTCTGTGGCTTAGTGGAATGTCTACTTTTTTCAGTGAATCCCTAGAGGTTTATGTGGAGTGTGGTCAGGCAGCTCTGTTTAGTGCTCCAGTTTGAGGGGAATGTCCAAGGTGACACCCAGTTGAGGGTGGTCATTTTTTTTTTTGGTCAGAGGAAAGGTTTATTCAGCTCTGTTTGCATAGTCTCACATTCACTTCCTCTCTTCAAAGGAGATTAATGCCTTTGCGCTGGCCTCAGTGGGTACAGTGTTCATCCGTGCTTCCATAAGAACCACACAATGGATCCGTGCAGTCCTCCGTGTGATCATGGATCCCACAGTAATGGCCCTCACCAGGGAATCAGGGAGGCCCAGTTGTGTGGAGCCACCCACAATGACTGCCCAAAGACCCAGCCACACCCTGTGCCCTCCCACATAGCCACAGTGTTTTCATAGTCCCAACACACAAGGCTCTCACATTCATGAGCACCCAGCACCCTGTCAGTTCTCCCAGCCAGACTCAGGCGTCTCCTCTTGACTAGTTGCTGCGTGCATGGACATAGCTGGCACAGCTGTTAGGTATGTCTAAATTGGCACTCACCCTCTCTTGGCTAGTTACAGAATGTCAGTGCCAGGTGTTCAGGGAGAGAGAAACATGCCTCATTTTTTTCCCTTTAGCTTGAGCTCCAAGCCGGACTCACACCAGGCTCTTCCCGCAGCTTTTTGACCAGTGGCTTGGGCTGCTGCAGTCTGGTCTCACCTCACTCTCCAAAGCTGATGCTGAGGCTCTCAGCTGCTGGGGTCCTGAGTTGTGCCCATCCACACTGTCCATGTAGGTCCGTGGTGTCCCTCTACTTTGTGTGGCATTTCTTCCCTGAGATTGCTCTCTCCACTTTTTAAAAATTTTTATTTATTATTTTTTGACAGGCAGAGTGGACAGTGAGAGAGAGAGACAGAGAGAAAGGGCTTCCTTTGCCGTTGGTTCACCCCCTAATGGCCGCTGAGGCCGACACACAGTGGCCGGCGCACAGCGCTGATCCGATGGCAGGAGCCAGGTGCTTCTCCTGGTCTCCCATGTGGGTGCAGAGCCCAAGGACTTGGGCCATCCTCCACTGCCTTCCTGGGCCACAGCAGAGAGCTGGACTGGAAGAGGAGCAACCAGGACAGAATCTGGCACCCCAACCGAAACCAGAACCCGGGGTGCCGGCACCGCAGGCGGAAGACTAGCCTATTGAGCCGTGGCGCCGGCCATACTTTTTTTTTTTTTTAATTATCTTCTCCTAGACTAGAATAATAAGCTCCCTCCCTATTCTGCCATCTTGTAATACTGAAATATGTAAGAGTTGTATTGATTTACTTGAAAGGCAGAGAGTGGGAGCAAGGGGGAAGGACAGAGTGAGAGCTCTTCTATTTGCCTGTTTAGTCTCTAAATGGCTGCACAGCTGGGGCTGGGACAAATCAAAACCCAGGGACCAGGAACTCCATCCTTATCTCCCACATAGGTGGCAAGGGCCCAAGTAATTAAACCATCTTCTGCCGCCTTCCTAGGCACAGCACTGGGCTGGATTGGAAGTAGATTATGGCCAGGACTTGAACTGGTGCTCTGATTTGGGATGCTGGTGTCACAAGCAGTGGCTTAACCCACTTTACAACAATGCTGGCCCCATTTGAAATATTTTAAATAAAAAGAAAATACAGAGAACTATTTGTATACTACACAAATATTTTTGTATGCTTGTGATGGCATGTTTGAAGCACAAGTAGATACAAATAGGTAGACAAAGTAATACTAGGTGTCACTATACAGAGCTCTCTTATAGTGGGGTATATACACTAAGACTTTCTAGTGTCTTCCACCTTGATTTTTTTTTTTAATATTATGTTTATTGTTGAATAAAGATCTGTTCTTTTTTTTAAAGATGTATTGATTTAATTGAAAGAGTTACACAAAAGGCCTCCATAGCCTTGGCAACTCATGACAAGAGCCTAGGGTGATTACTGAAGCCATAAACAAGAGTGTCAATTTGTTAAGTCAACAACAGGAGTCACTGTGCACTTACTCCTCATGTAGGATCTCTGTCCTAAATGTACTGTACATTGTGATTTAATGCTATAAATAGTACTCAAACAGTATTTTTCACTTTGTGTTGCTATGTGGGTGCAAACTGTTGAAAGCTTTACTTATTATATGCTAAATTGATCTGTATATAAAGAGAATTGAAAATGAATCTTGATGTGAATGGAAGGGGAGAGGTAGCGGGAGAGGGGAGGTTTGCGGGTGGGAGGGAAGTTATGGGGGGGAAAAGCCATTGTAATCCATAAGCTGTACTTTGGAAATTTATATTCATTAAATAAAAGTAAAAAAAAAAAAAAGAGTTACAAAGAGAGAGAGAGAGAGATCGGTCTTCCATCCACTGGTTCACTCCCGAATTGGCCACAATGGCTGGAGTTGTGCCCATCTGAAGCCAGGACCCAGGAGCTTTTTCTGGGTCTCCCGTGTGAGTGCACAGGCTCAAGGACTTGGGCCATCTTCTACTGCTATCCCAGGCCATAGCAGAGAGCTGGATTGGAAGTGGAGCAGCTGGGACTCAAACTGGCACCCATATGGGATGCCAGCACTGCAAGCAGTGGCTTTACCTGTTAGGCCACAGCACCAACTCCCTTCCACCTTGATTTAACTATTATATCGTGTTTGCTACCAATTTTTTTTCAAAAAGAAATAAAGCATTATGGCCCATCAGTGCCACTTCTATCCTTTATTTTCTGGGCCACTCTTTTTTTTTTTTTCTAACAGGCAGAGTGGACAGTGAGAGAGAGAGAGACCGAGAGAAAGGTCTTCTTTTACCGTTGGTTCACCTTCCAATGGCCGCTGCGGCCAGCACACCGTGCTGATCTGAAGGCAGGAGCCAGGTGCTTCTCCTGGTCTCCCATGGGGTGCAGGGCCCAAGGACTTGGGCCATCCTCCACTGCACTCCCGGGCCACAGCAGAGAGCTGGCCTGGAAGAGGGGCTACAGGGACAGAATCCGGCTCCCCGACTGGGACTAGAACCTGGTGTGCTGGCGCCGCCAGGCGGAGAATTATCCTTGTTGAGCCACGGCGCCGGCTGGGCCACTCTTTTTCTAACTTTATGTTTCTTTCCTGTCCATATTTTATCATTCAAATGAAAAGCATTCCTATGTTTCCAGAAGATATGTGTAGTACTAGTTGTGTGAGTGTGTTTGTGTCTTTTTATGTTGTTTCTAACTTAATAATTTTTTGCCAAATTGATGAGTGAAAGCTAGTATATCATATTTAGTTGTATTTCTTGACTGCAGGTGATAATGACCATCTTTTCCCAGGCTGTTGATAGGGAGCTGAATTGGAAGCAGAGCAGCCAGGACTCAAACTGGCACCCATATGGGATGCCAGCATTGCAGGCAGCAGATTAACTCACTGTGCCACAACACTGGCCCCAAAGATGTTCCTCTATAGTTCATAAAGCCATAGGTTTTATTTTTTAATTATGTTTGTGTGTAGTTGGGAAGGACCTTAAATGAGTTTTTCTCCTTATGGAAAGCTGTTTGTCCTAGTCCCGTTAATTAGGTTGTTAGCCCCATTTTCTTTTCTTGATTAATGGCATCTTTGTTATGTATCATCATGTTGTCACATCTCGTTATGTTTGTTTCTGGCTGTCTCTTTTACTTCTGTAAGTTTATTTGTGTTCCCTTTGCCAGTAAGTTATAGTATACATTAAGCCAGTTTCTTCCTCCTACTCTTCAAAATAGGTGTAGGTATTCATCCTAAGAATTTCATCAGTTTGCCAGTTCCCATGAGAAAACTTGATGGAATTTCATTTTCTGTTACCTTACTGAATATGAAACATGATTTCAAATCTTTAGATTTGGAATTCTGTTGTAAATAGATTTAATTTGGAGAGAATGTGCTACCTTTACACATAGTCTTTCTATCTGTGACTTAGTCTTTCCATTGAACATGGCATACTGGTTGTTTCCTTTCTCTCAGTACAGTCTTTTTTTGTTTTGTTTTGTTGTGTTTTGACAGACAGAATGGATAGTGAGAGAGAGAGAGACAGAGAGAAAGGTCTTCCTTTTTGCCATTGGTTCACCCTCCAATGGCCGCTGCGGACGGCGCATCTCACTGATCCGAAGCCAGGAGCCAGGCGCTTATCCTGGTCTCCCATGCGGGTGCAGAGCCCAAGGACTTGGGCCATCCTCCACTGCCTTCCCGGGCCATAGCAGAGAGCTGGCCTGGAAGAGGGGCAACCGGGATAGAATCCGGCGCCCCAACCAGGACTAGAACCCGGTGTGCTGGCGCCACAAGGTGGAGGATTAGCCTGTTAAGCCATGGCGCCGGCCTCTCAGTACAGTCTTAAAATATTTTTTTGTTGTTGTTGCCAGGCAGAGTTAGGCAGTGAGAGAGAGACAGAGACAGAGAGAGTGAGAGAGAGAGAGAGAGACAGAGAGTTATTGACAGTGAGAGAGAGAGAGAGAAAGGTCCTCCTTCCATTGGTTCACTCCCCTAATGGCCGCTATGGCCAGCGCTGCACCAATCTGAAGCCAGGAGCCGGGTACTTCCTCCCGGTCTCCCATGAGTGTGCAGGGACCCAAGCACTAGCACTTGGGCCATCCTCCGCTGCCCTCCCAGGCCACAGCAGAGAGCTGGACTGGAAGTTTTATCAGCATGCTTTAGCATTTTTCACTGTTATTGGAAAAACTTTATATTCTGAATTGAATCTTTTTAAAGTTAGATGAGGATACTTCAAAAAATTCTGGAAAAATTGAAAGAAAAGATAAGTTTATTTGGTTCAAGTAACATTGTATTTAAAAATTATTGTTACTGGAAGACAAGGTGCGGTTGATTTTTTTTCTTGATAATGATTTTTTAACTAGTGATCTTATTGAATTCTGATACAAATTCAAGTTCCTTAATGCCAACAGAGTCTCTTGGTTTAATACTGCCTTCATATAATTAAACAAATAAAAAACTAATAAGACAATTCCTCTCATGTATAGAAGAGACAGAGAAGCCTTCATGTCTGGTTTTGTATTTTTGAGAAAGTGATGCGGGAAGATTATTTTTTAGTGAGTAGAATTAGTAGTTATTTACTTTTATGTTTAGTGCTTAAACCCATTGGTTCTCATGAATACAAATCAGTTTACTTGTAATTTCTACCAAGGAGATTTGGATAATATTAATTGTTTTGGATCATTTAGAATTAACGAGAAGAAACAAATTAGGAAATGGAGTAGTGCTCTTTCTCCTCTTCACGAGAGTGGGAAGTAACCATTTTTTTAAAATTAGATTTAAGCCCTTATCTTTCTATCAAGAAAAATGACTTCTGGTTACTTTTTATATGAGAATATAGGTTGATTTGAGATGAAAGGTGCTTGAGGAAGGGGACATAGTGACTACAGACATGGAGATGAAAGAAAGTAAGGAAGAAAATATCTTTTTTTTTTTTTAAAAAAGTACCATATAACCACTAAGTCACTGTATGGGCACACTCAATTTTTATCATTATCCTGCCTCAGAACTTACTCTTCAAAACCAGGTTAGTACAAGAACATTTTTAATTAAAAATATTGAGGCCTAAGTGGAGTCTTTAGTATTTGCTAATCTACTAATTGTTAACTTTACAGTTCACACAAAAAATGTTGGACAACTTCTACAATTTTGCTTCATCATTTGCTGTCTCTCAGGCCCAGATGACACCAAGTCCATCTGAAATGTTCATTCCAGCAAATGTGGTTCTGAAATGGTATGAAGCTTTTTCTATTTCTGATTTCTTTTTAAAATATTTAATTAATTTATTTATTTGAGAGGTAGAGTTACAGACAGTGAGAGGGAGACAGAAAGAGAGGTGTTCTTTCCATTGGTTCACTCCCTAGATGGCTGCAATGGCTGGAGCTGCGCCGATCCGAAGCCAGGAACCAGGTGCTTCTTCTCGGTCTCCCATGCGGGTGCAGGGCCCAAACAGGGGCCCAAAGACTTGGGCCATCTTCTACTGCTTTCCCAGGCCACAATAGAGAGCTGGATTGGAAGAGGAGCAGCCGGGACTAGAACCGGAGTCCATATGGGATGCCAGCAGGCAGAGGATTAACCCACTGCGCCACAGTGCCGGCGGCCCTATTTCTAAAGCTTTTAGTAACTGTGTGTATGTATATATATTGACATTTAAACATATTCTTTTGTTGTAGACATCAGATTTCATTAATGTTTTTATGCCTTTAAATATGTCTTACAAAATACAGATCAGAAATGGTCCTTACCCTATGTATTCTGTTATACAGTAGCTACTGTGAACTCATAAAGATAGGAAAATATAATTACCTTTGTTTTAGGGACCACTATTAAAGACCATAAGTTTTTTTTTTTTTTTAATGTTTTGAATTAGAAGTTCTATATATGGGAATTAAAATATCAGACAAAGCTTTTTTTTTTCTATAGGAAATCAGTCTTGATTTAAAGTAAACATGTGTAGGGTATCAAGATGGTTTACACTGCATCCTGAATGTGATCAGTTAATGTGTCTGTTTTCCCTACCTGCCATGTCTTTGTTTTATGGATATTTCTTTTCACTTTGGATATCCCAGTAGCGGGGTAGAGGGGGTTCCTTAGGAAGATGTTTGAGACGTGGTACCTTGGTGTAGCAAGGGAGAGCACTGGATATACTAGGTTTGAGTTTTGTCACAGTGCAACTATGTGACTCTGTAAATTACTCTCACATGCTTATCTGAAACGAGAGAGT